>NC_065570.1:21915977-22229139 GCF_937616625.2 Mercurialis annua
ATGAAATAAATCAAACGTTTCACCTTTACAGTGATTGAAGCGAAACATTTATAAACGTTACGAAACATATCCAAACATTTCACATTTTTAGCCATTTAAGCCAAACGTTTACAAACGTTACGAAACAAAAACCAAGCATTTCACCTTTTTAGCAATTTACGGCAAACGTTTACAAACGTAATGAAACAAATCCATGAGTTTTGCCTTTTAAGAAATTTAAGCCAAACATTTACAAACGTAACGAAACAAATCCAAGCGTTTCACCTTTTTAGCAATTCAAGCCAAACGTTTACAAACGTGACGAAACAAATTCAAGCGTTTCACCTTTATAGCGATTTAAGCAAAACTTTTACAAACGGTACGAAATAAATCCAATCGTTACACCTTTTTAGCGATTTAAGCCGATCGTTTACAAATGCTACGAAAAAAATCCAAAAGTTTCATCTTTTCAACAACGTAAGCCAAACGTTACGAAACATGTCCAAGCATTTTTCATCTTTTTAGCAATTTAAGCCAAACGTTTACAAACGATACGAAACAAATCCAATCATTTCACTTTTTTTAGCAATTTAAGCCAAATGTTTACAAACGTTACGAAACATATCCAAACATTTCACCTTTTTAGCAATTTAAGCCAAACGTTTCGAAACGCTACGAAAAAAATCCAAACGTTTCCCCTTTTCAGAAAATTAAGCCAAACGTTTACAAAGGGTATGAAACAAATCCAAATGTTTCACCTTTTTAGAAATATAAGCCGAACGTTTACAAAGGTTACGAAACAAATCAAAGTGTTTCACCTTTTTAGCAATTTAAACCAAACGTTTACAAACCGTATGAAACAAATCCAAGCGTTTCACCTTTTGAGCAATTTAAACCAAACGTTTACAAACGTTACGAAACAAATCCAAGCGTTTCACCTTTTTAGCAATTTAAGCCAAACTTTACGAAACAAAACCAAACGTTTCACCTTTTTAGCGATTTTAGCCAAACGTTTACAAATATTACGAAACAAATTCAAACGTTTAAAACGTTACGCAACAAATCCAAACCTTTCACCTTTTTAGCGATTTAAGCCAAACGTTTATCAATGTTATGAAACAAATCCAAACGTTTCACCTTTTTATCGAGTGAGTCGTAACATTTATAAACGTTACGAAAAAATCCATACGTTTCCCATTTTTTGCAATTTAAGCCAAACGTTTACAAACATTACGAAACAAAACCAACCGTTTCACCTCTTTAGCAATTTAAGCCAATTGTTTACGAAACAAATCCGAAAGTTTCACCTTTTTAGCGATTTAAGCCAAATGTTTACAAACGAGACGAAACAAATCTGAATGTTTCGCCTTTTCAGCGATTTAAGCAAAACGTTAACAAACGTTTCGAAACAAATCCAAACGTTTCACCTTTTTAGCGATTTAAGACAAACGTTTAAAAACGTTATGAAACAAAACCAAATGTTTAAAACGTTACGAAACAAATCCAAGGGTTTCACATTTTTAGCGATTTAAGGCAAACGTTTACAAACATTACGAAACAAATTCAAGCGTTTCACCTTTTTAGCAATTTAAGCCAAACGTTTATAAACGTTACGAAAAAAATCCAAGCATTTCCCCTTTTTAGCAATTTAAGACCAAGGTTTACACACGTTACGAAACAAATCCACACATTTCACCTTTTTAACTATTTAAACCAAACGTTTACAAACGTAAGAAATAAATCCAAATGTTTCACCTTTTTAGCGATTTAAGCCAAACGTTTACAAAGGTTACGAAACAAATCCAAAAAAATTCACCTTTTTAGCAATTTAAGCCTAACGTTTACAAACATTACGAAACAAGTCCAAGTGTTTCCCTTTTTAGCAATTTAAAATCCAATCGTTCCACCTTTTTAGAGATTTAAGAAAAACATTTAAAAACGGTACGAAAAAAACCAAATGTTTAAAACTTTACGAAACAAATCCAAGCGTTTCACATTTTTAGCGATTTAAGTCAAACATTTACAAACAATACGAAACAAATCCAAGAGTTTCACCTTTTTAGCAATATAATCCAAACGTTTATAACCGTTAGGAAAAAAATCCAAGCGTTTCACCTTTTTAGCAATTTAAGCCCAACGTTTACACACGTTCCGAAACAAATAAACACATTTCACCTTTTTAACTATTTAAACCAAACGTTTACAAACGTAAAAAACAAATCCAAATGTTTCATCTTTTTAGAGATTTAAGCAAACGTTTACAAACGTTATGAAGCAAATCCATAAATTTTCACCTTTTTAGCAATTTAAGCCAAATGTTTACAAACATTACGAAACAAGTCTAAGCGTTTCCCTTTTTAGCAATTTATGCCAAACGTTTACAAACGTTACGAAACAAATCCAAATGTTTCACCTTTTTATCGACTTCAGCCAAACGTTTACAAACGTTATGAAATAATTCCAAACGTTTCATCTTTTTAGGGATTTAAGCCAAACGTCTACAAATGTTACGAAACTAATCCAAATGTTTCACCTTTTTAGCAATTTAAGCGAAACGTTTACAAACGTTACAAAACAAATCCAAACGTTTCACCTTTTTAGCGATATTAGCCAAACGTTTACAAACGTTACGAAACAAATCCAAACATTTCGCCTTTTTAGCGATTTAAGCCAAACGATTATAAACACATGTTACGAAACAAAAACAAATGTTTAAAACATTACGAAACAAATCCAACCGTCCCAAATTTTTAGCGATTTAAGCCAAACCTTTACAAACATTACGAAACAAAACCAAGCGTTTTACCTTTTAGCAATTTAAGCCAAACGTTTACAAACGTTACAAAACAAATTCAAGCGTTCCACCTTTTTAGGAATCTAAGCCAAATGTATAAAACGTTACAAAACAAATCCAATCGTTTCCCATTTTTAGGAATTTAGGCGAAACGTTTACAAACATTAGAAAAATAATCCAAGCATTTCACGTTTTTAGTAATTTAAGGGAAACGTTTACAAAAATTTCGAAACAAATCCAAATGTTTCACCTTTTTAGCGATTTAAGCCGAACGTTTACAAACCTTGCGAAACAAATCCGAGAGTTTCACCTTTTTAGCAATTTAAGCCAAATGTTTAAAACGTTACAAAACAAATCCAAACGTTTCACCTTTTTTAGCGATTTATGCCAAACGTTTACAAACGTTACGAAACTAAAACCAAGCTTTTCACCTTTTTAGCAATTTACACCAAGCGTTTACAAACATTATGAAACAAATCCAAGAATTTCACCTTTTTAGAAATTTAAGCCAAACGTTTACAAACGTTACGAAACAAATCCAAGCGTTTCACCTTTTTAGCAATTTAAGCCAAACGTTTACAAGCGTTACGAAACATATCCGAGCGTTTCACCTTTATACCGATTTAAGCCAAACTTTTTCAAACGGTACGAAATAAATCCAATCGTTACACCTTTTTAGCGATTTAAGCCAACCGTTTACAAATGCTACGAAACAAATACAAAAGTTTCACCTTTTTAACAATGGAAGCCAAACATTTACAAACGTTACGAAACATATCCAAGCGTTTCATGTTTTTAGCAATTTAAGCCAAACGTTTACAAACAATACGAAACAAATCCAAGCATTTCACTTTTTTAGCAATTTAAGCCAAATGTTTACAAACGTTACAAAACAAATCCAAACGTTTCACCTTTTTAGCGATTTTAGCCAAACGTTTACAAACGTTACGAAACAAATCCAAACATTTTGCCTTTTTAGCGATTTAAGCCAAACGATTATAAACACACGTTACGAAACAAAACCAAATGTTTAAAACGTTACGAAACAAATCCAACCGTCCCACATTTTTAGCGATTTAAGCAAAACCTTTACAAACCTTATTAAACAAAAACAAGAATTTCCCCTTTTTAGCAATTTAAGTCAAACGTTTACAAACGTTACAAAACAAATCCAAGCGATTCACCTTTTTAGCAATCTAAGCCAAATGTTTAAAACGTTACTAAACAAATCCAATCGTTTCCCATTTTTAGGAATTTAAGCGAAACGTTTACAAACATTAGAAAAATAATCCAAGCATTTCACGTTTTTAGCAATTCAAGCGAAACGTTTACAAACATTTCGAAACAAATCCAAATGTTTCACCTTTTTAGCGATTTAAGCCGAACGTTTACAAACTTTGCGAAACAAATCCAAGAGTTTCACCTTTTTAGCAATTTAAGCCAAATGTTTAAAACGTTACAAAACAAATCCAAACGTTTCACCTTTTTTTAGCGATATATGCCAAACGTTTCCAAACTTTACGAACCAAATCGAAACGTTTCACCTTTATAGCGATTGAAGCCAAATGTTTACAAACGTTAAGAAACAAATCCAAACATTTCACATTTTTAACAATTTAAGCCAAACGTTTACAAACGTTACGAAACTATAACCAAGCGTTTCACCTTTTTAGCAATTTACACCAAACGTTTACAAACGTAATGAATCAAATCCAAGACTTTCACCTTTTTAGAAATTTAAGCCAAACGTTTTACAAACGTTACGAAAGAAATCCAAGCGTTTCACCTTTTTACCAATTTAAGCCAAACATTTATAAACGTAATGAAACAAATCCAAGACTTTCTCCTTTTTAGCAATTTAAGCCAAACCTGTACAAACGTTACGAAACAAATCAAAGTGTTCACCTTTTTTAGCAATTTAAGCCAAACGTATACAAAGGTTACGAAACAAATCCGAAAATTTCACCTTTTTAGCGATTTAAGCCAAATGTTTACAAATGATACAAAAGTTTCACCTTTTCAGCGATTTTAGCCAAACGTTTACAATCGTTACGAAAGAAATCCAAACGTTTCACCTTTTTAGCGATTTAAGACAAACGTTTAATAACGTTACGAAACAAAACCAAATGTTTAAAACATTACGAAACAAATCCAAGCGTTTCACATTTTTAGCGACTTAAGTCAAACGTTTACAGACATTACGAAACTGTCACGACCCATTTTCATGAATCGCGACCGGCGCTAGGGTATGGGTAATGTAGTACCGAAACCCGTAGCTAGCCTTCCATATAATTCATAAACACATAAACCTGCAGAAAACCAATGCTCGGGGGCAACCGAGACTTCAACCTAATCTAGCAGATATAATAATCAACAGTTAATATAACATGCTTATTCAATTCTGATTCTAAAATAGATTTATCATAAACCAATATAAATAATATAACATGCCAAAGCAATATGACCAGTCGAACCAATCCGACTAAATAAATAATAATAACAAAGACGTCTAGTTACTACTGCGGTCTAAGAATAAAACAGTTTTACAGTTTTACTAAAATAAAAGGGAACCTCCGAAGAAAAGTAAATGCGGAGATCACCAGACTCTCTCAGATCATAACCCTGGGGAAAATTGGGAAAAACAACGGGGTCAGATATACTGAGATGAGTTCATACCACTATTTACATTTATTAAGTGGAAAACCTTTAAAACGTTTAAAACATTTAATAACGATATTACAGATAATAGTTGGAACCCTAATCCACAGTTCTAAATAATAATCATAATCCAATAGGTCTGGTCCCGAGAGCTGAGCTACACCGAGTTACCACTTACCACACTTATACCAGAGTCCCGAGAGCTGAGCTACACCGAGTTACTCTACCTGGTCCCGAGAGCTATGCTCACACCGAGTTACCACATTTCCATATATACCTTACCCAGATCAATACCGGTGCGCACGCAGTCCTAATGACGCCGATTAGGTAGCATGTTCCAACTACGAGCCATAATATAAAACAGTTCGAAATATACGTACAGTATATATATTTAATATTAAAATAACAATTTACTTAATAAAGCGGTAAATAGTAAATATAAACTCACTGCTTGCTAATCCGCGTGAAATACCGGCAAGCAACTAGCTCTGGTTCGCCTCTGAAGCACGAACAGTAGACGAGTCTAGATAAATAAAATAATTATTAAAATCAGACCCTAACTCTAGAGAGTACTAGACACCACATAAGACTAGCACAATTAACACGTAGTAAATAAACAATCCAAAATAACACAAATATATCCAAAAGGTAATAAAGCCCAATTAATTAAGTCTATTGAGTTCCCGCTTAAAATCCAATTCATAGATATTATTTAATAACTTTAAATAATAAATAATTTCCAAATAGTGGGTTAGCCGAGTTACCAATAATTTCCAAGCTAACCTCACTGGTCGGGTGACCCAAGTCTAACCCGATTCAAAACAATTATCAATATAAACCCAAGTTTATATTTATAAAATAAATTAACAAAATAATAATCCATTTTAAAAGCGGAACTCAATAACTTCAATTTCAAGTAACCCAAGTTACAACCCCAAAAACTTAATTGAAATATGTCAAATAAAAGTTTAGGGACTAAATTGCACTTTAGCCAATTAGGGACTAAACTGTACTTTTGCCATTTAGGGACTAAATTGTAATTTAGTTAATTTGACATCCAAATACAATTTGATAGCTCTTGTTTTATAAATAAAACAAAATATAAAGTTATTAACCAAAAACCTATTTAAATAAGTTATAAAACTCGTTTAGGGACTAAATTGTAATTTAACCATTTTCGTGTTAAATTGACATACGAATATAATAAAATTACCCGAGTAATTATGTTTAACTTAGATTATAAAAATCCCGTTACAAAATGTCGATTGTAAATTATAATCAAATACAAGTTATTATGGAATCAAAGTAACTTAAGAACCTAATCATTTTAAGCCTAAAAAGATGGTGACTAAAGTGGTACATTAGTCATCTCCTCCAAATCAAATATCAAACAATCCCGCCACCCCTGAATTTGCAAATCACCATTCTTAAGTTTCTGAAACTAAGTCCCTTTATCAATTCTCATCAAACCAAAGCAACTTAATAGCCATAAATCAAACCAAAACAACACAACACCATTGCTACACACCCATAATCAATTAACAAGGAGAATCAAACACCAAACGTTACTGCCGAACCCAACCTTTAACACGAACATGGAGAACAAAATGATAACTCCATGAAATCATAAACTAACAATTACCCAAGAGATCAAAAGTCCAAACAATCAAAATCATGGCAACAAGAAGGAAACCCATCGGCAGTAAGCATCAAAAATGAAACAGAAAATACACAAACAAAAGCGGTAAACCGAACGGCAAGATAACGAGATCAACGGCGTACCGTTAAGCGAAGCGAACGAATTGAATCGAAGGTGTACGAGTCTAGAACGCTTGAGATCAAACGGTTTCAGTTTCGATCTAGAAACGAACACACACGGATCAGAAAACCGAAAGGTGCTAAAACAAGAAAACTGAAATGAAAATGGTCAAGAACACTTACCACGGGGCTGAGTTTGGAGCAGAATTTGGAGGTGAAAATCATGAAGGGAAAAGAGAAGGATGGTGGCTAGGGCTAGCTGAATATGTAGAGAAGGAAAGAGTGGAATCAGATCGGCTGGAAAAGGAAAGAATCCGAGTAGTAAAGGCAGAATTCAATCCTCCCCAAACTGCCGTTACAAGTCTCGAACGAGACTCAGCAAAAATGCTGAGTTCTCGTTCGGGACAGCCTGGTCTCGTACGAGACCAGTGCAAAATTTGCACAGTCCCGTACGGGACAGGCACAGTCCCGTACAAGACTGTACGGGAAATCATCAGGTCTCTTACGAGACCTGGTTTATTCCTTGGTTCAACCATTTGGTTGAACCAAGACCCAAGGGAACCGAGAACCAAACTCAAAATCGAACCAAAGATGAATCGAACCACCAATAATTTACGAAACTTCAAATACTCTTCAAAACACATCCGGAACCACGTCGGAAAATAACAAAATAAATTCAAAATCTTACGGGATATTACATTCTCCCCAACTAATTAAAAATTCGTCCTCGAATT
This sequence comes from Mercurialis annua, assembly GCF_937616625.2. Lineage (NCBI taxonomy): Eukaryota > Viridiplantae > Streptophyta > Magnoliopsida > Malpighiales > Euphorbiaceae > Mercurialis > Mercurialis annua. Next base: position 21,923,901 of record NC_065570.1, read on the forward strand.
TAACACGATAAGCAATTACTATCAGAACAACACGTAACACAAGTATAACTCATAAAAGTCACAGAAATCAAGATATTGCACCTCACGGAAATAGAAAAGGATAGCGATTCCGCATATCCAACTCGGTCTCCCAAGTACACTCCTCTACATAATGATTGCGCCAGAGAACTTTAACCATCGGAATCTCCTTGTTCCGCAGTTTACGCACTTGCGTATCAACAATCTCAACTGGCTGTTCCTCATAGGACAGCTCCTGGTCAATCTCAACACTCTGAGGCACAATCACGTGCGAAGGATCAGAAATGCACTTTCTCAACATAGAAACGTGAAACACCGGATGTACTAACGACATGTCCGGCGGTAGAACCAGACGATAAGCCACAGCTCCAATCCTCTCCGAAATCTCATAAGGACCAATATACCTCGGTGCCAACTTTCCCTTGACACCAAAACGAACCACGCCTTTCATGGGCGAAACCCAAAGAAATACGAAATCACCAACCTGGAACTCAATGTCTTTCCTCTTCGGATCAGCATAACTCTTATGCCGACTAAAAGCAGTTTCTAACCTCCGCTTAATCAACGGTACCTTCTCTGAGGTAATCTGAATGATCTCCGCTCCCGAGAGTTTACGCTCTCCGACCTCCTCCCAACAGATAGGAGATCTACACTTGCGCCCGTACAAAGCCTCATACGGCGCCATCTCGATACTCGCGTGGTAACTGTTGTTATAGGAAAATTCAATCAACGGCAAATGAGTATCTCAGCTACCCTGAAAATTGAGAACACACATCCTGAGCATATCCTCCAACGTCTGAATAGTCCTCTCGGACTGACCGTCAGTCTGAGGATGAAAAGCTGTACTGAAATCCAACCGAGAACCCAAGGATTCCTGTAACGCTTTCCAAAACCTCGAAGTAAACACAGAACCTCTGTCTGAAACAATAGAAACCGGTACACCATGCAAACTGACAATCCTGTCGATGTACAACTGAGCCAACCTCGAAGCAGTATACGAAACCTTTATCGGAAGGAAATGAGCTGACTTGGTCATACGGTCAACTATCACCCAGATGGAATCGTATCCCTGTCGAGTACGTGGTAAACCAACCACAAAATCCATAGCAATCCGCTCCCACTTCCACTCTGGAATAGGTAGTGGTTGCAGATAGCCAAAAGGTCTCTGATGTTCCAGCTTCACCTGTTGGCAAGTCAGACACTTAGAAACATACTCAGCGACATCCTTCTTCATCCCGCTCCACCAGTAGGTACCCTTAAGATCATGGTACATCTTAGTAGAACCCGGATGAACACTGTAAGCAGACTTGTGCGCTTCTTCCAGAATCTGGTCCCTCAAACCATCTGAATCCGGAACACACAATCTCGAACCATGTCTCAGAACACCATCCACGAAAGTAAACTCAGAATTACTGTCCTGCTGAATCTCCTCAATAATCCGTTTCAACTGTGGATCCTCAGCTTGTAAAGCTTTGATCCGATCAATCAAAACGGGTTGCACTTGCAACTGTGCTAACAAACAACCAGTCTGAGAAATCTGAAATCCATAGCCTGAAACTATCAAACTGTGCCACTCTCTAACCATGGGTCTACGCCCAATCTCAGAAATATGAGCCAAGCTGCCCGAAGACTTGCGACTCAACGCATCGGCTACCACATTAGCCTTACCAGGATGGTACTGAATAGTACAGTCGTAGTCTTTCAGCAACTCTAACCATCTCCTCTGTCTCAAGTTCAATTCTCTCTGATCAAAGATATACTTCAGACTCTTATGATCAGTGAAAATCTCACAAGTAGCACCATACAAATAATGCCTCCAGATTTTCAGTGCAAAAACCACAGCTGCCAACTCTAAATCATGAGTAGGGTAATTCACCTCATGCTTCTTCAACTGTCTGGAAGCATAGGCAATCACCTGTCCATGTTGCATTAGAACGCAACCCAAACCAATCCGAGACGCATCACAATACACTGTGAACCCATCAATGCCAGAAGGCAATGCCAAAACCGGAGCTGTAGTCAAAATCTCCTTGAGCTTCTCAAAGCTCGCCTCGCACTTGTCAGTCCACTCAAACTTGACACCCTTCTGTGTCAGTTTAGTCAAAGGTGCAGATATTCTGGAGAAATCTTGCACGAACCGACGATAGTAACCAGCTAAACCCAGAAAACTTCTGATCTCGGTAACTGACCTTGGCCTTTGCCAATCCATGACCGCCTCAATCTTCTTCGGATCAACCTTGATCCCATCTTTCGACACCACGTGTCCTAGAAAGGTAACCTGATCCAACCAGAACTCACATTTTGAGAACTTAGCGTACAACTGATGCTCACGCAACGTCTGTAGTATAGTCCTCAAATGGTAAGCATGCTCCTCCTCACTCCGAGAATAGATCAATATGTCATCAATGAAGACGATAACAAATTGATCCAAAAACGGCTTGAACACTCTGTTCATCATATCCATAAACGCTGCTGGTGCGTTCGTCAGACCAAAGGACATAACCAGAAACTCAAAATGTCCGTAACGAGTCCGAAAAGCAGTCTTAGGCACATCTGCATCACGGATCCGTAGCTGATGATACCCAGACCTCAAATCAATCTTGGAAAAACACTTCGCACCCTGCAACTGGTCAAACAGATCATCGATGGGAGGAAGAGGATATATGTTCTTGACAGTAGCCTTATTCAACTGTCTGTAGTCGATACAGAGCCGAAAGGAACCGTCTTTCTTCTTTACAAACAGAACTGGAGCACCCCACGGAGAAGTACTCGGTCTGATGAACCCGCTATCCAACAACTCTTGTAACTGGTCCTTCAACTCCTTCAGCTCTGCAGGAGCCATCCGATACGGCGGTATCGAAATCGGAGCTGTACCAGAAACCACATCAATGCAAAACTCAATATCACGATCAGGTGGTAATCCAGGCAATTCCTCTGGAAACACATCAGTGAACTCATTCACTATCGGCACACTATGCATATCACTACCACCAGCCTCCAAATCACGAACCATAGCAAGAAAACCCTGGCAACCCTTGCCTAACATCCGCTTCGCCTTGATGGCGGAAATCAGATTTTTAGGTGTCTCTGCCTTTTCTCCCTGAAAGGAAAAAGGTAGACCACCTGGAATCCTGAACTCAACTGACTTCCCTCGACAGTCAATAGAAGCATAATGGCGTGACAACCAGTCCATCCCCAAGATAACATCAAAAGAAAGAACGTCAAGTACAATCAAATCAGCACACAATTCTCTACCCTGAATAACCACAGGACAAGAAGGATAGACGACGTCCACTACTACACCTTCAGACATAGGTGTAGACACAGCTAGAGGTTCACTCAAGACAGATGGTGCTCTACCCAATTTCCCAGCAAAACAAGTAGAAACAAACGAATGGGTCGCACCCGCATCAAATAATACCAAAGCATCAGTAAAAGAAATCGGGATGGTACCTTGCACCACAGCGTTTGATGCACGCGCATCCTGAGGAGTAAGTGCGAACACTCTGGCCTGACCCTGCGGTTGCTGCTGCGAACTCTGTCCAGTACCATAACCGTTGGAACCTCTATCGCCGTTACCACGGCCACCAAAACCTCTGCCACCAGAACCACGGCCCAGCTGGCCACCAAAAGATGCTGCAGGTTGAGCGTACCCTACAGACTGTGTAAACGCAGGTCTCTGCTGCTGATAAGATGACTGCGCCACACTGGAGTTAGACATCTGCTGCCCAGATGTCGGACACTCCCTAGAAAAATGACCCGGCTGGCCACAAGTGAAACAACCTCCAGGAGCTAACTGGCACTGACCATAATGCCTACGTCTGCAATTCTGGCAGAACGGAATGTTCGATCCACCACTGTACCCGCGTCCTGAACCACGGTTGCTCCCACTGCTACTGGAACTGTACGGAGCACTCCAGGCACTATGCCTCCCTTTGTTGTGAGTCCGTCGACTCCCCCTGTTGGCCTGAGAAGAGCCACTGTAGTAGTTTCCACTACCATGCTGCACTGGGGCCTGCTGCCCCCCACTAGGAACGTCACTCTTTCCCTTCTGATTCTGGAAAGGGTCAGAGATCGTCCCAAACTGAACCATCGAATTCTCCATCCGCCGCGCACTATCCACTAACCGAGCAAACTCCATGTTTGTTCCTATCAGCAAAGGAAGAAACTCCGAGCCTAAACCCCTAACATAACGGTCGTTCACTCGCTCTTGATCACCCTGAAGATCTGTAGCAAACCGCCCCAAACGTACAAACTCAGTAGTGTAGTCTGTCACTGATCTATCCCCCTTCTTCAAATTTAGCAGCTTTTCTCTGAAACTCTCAGTAACAGAGAAGGGTAGATAGTAACCTCTGAACCTGATCACAAAATCAGCCCAAGACAAAGTATCCATAACTGGCCTGATGTTATCACGATACCAGTCCTTAGCTGGACCCTTCAGCGACATCTCCACAAGCATCACTGATTGACGATCAGAAGCTTGAATCCTCTGACTGTTGTACTCGAATTCCTCCAAAAAGTCAAGAGCATCCCCAGTACTATCAAAAGAAGTCGGATTCAACTTCAAGTAGGTCATCACCAACTCTCTGTCTGTTGGAATATGACCGGCACCAGCAAGTCCACCAATACCAGCTACAGCACCAACCTGAGGTTGCTGTTGCTGCGCTAACTGACCCAGTATATTACACTGATTCTGCAGTAGAGCCTGATTGTTCTGCATCTCGACAACGCCAGCCAAGAAAGTAGTGAAGTCGAACGCTTGCATATTTGGTGCTTGTTGCACCTCTGGTGCCTGCTGCACATTCGGTGCCTGAACACCTGCTGCACCGCGTCCTCTAGCTCCACCTCTACCAGCACCGGCTCCTCTGCCTCTACCAGCACCTCTACCTCTGCCAGCACCTCCACCTCGACCACGTCCAGCATTAGCCTGAACTGGTGGTACGTTCTGATCGACTTCCATGGAAATCGCATCATCAGCCACAGCTTCTTGCTCTGCCGCAGCACGAGCACGAGTACGAATAACGTTGTTCATATCCTAAGATTGAACAACAACAATTTAAATAACAGATATTTCATACCCAAGTATGAACAAAACAAGCAACATATAGGATTTCCCAAGAAATCGACAGCAATAAAATGTTCACCCAAGTGAAATAAAATTAACATTTAACAACATCAAAACAACATACAATGACTGACTCGACGCAATCCTATTGGTGTAGGCAGAAAGTTTTAAAATCAAAAGATGACGTTTTTAAAGACATGACAGAATCCTATATCCGCAGTAGTTCCTAAGACACAACCATACTTAACAGAGTAAACACATAGCAAGCAATTGGCCTTGGTTTGAAACCAAAGTTCTGATACCAAGTTTGTCACGACCCATTTTCATGAATCGCGACCGGCGCTAGGGTATGGGTAATGTAGTACCGAAACCCGTAGCTAGCCTTCCATATAATTCATAAACACATAAACCTGCAGAAAACCAATGCTCGGGGGCAACCGAGACTTCAACCTAATCTAGCAGATATAATAATCAACAGTTAATATAACATGCTTATTCAATTCTGATTCTAAAATAGATTTATCATAAACCAATATAAATAATATAACATGCCAAAGCAATATGACAAGTCGAACCAATCCGACTAAATAAATAATAATAACAAAGACATCTAGTTACTACTGCGGTCTAAGAATAAAACAGTTTTACAGTTTTACTAAAATAAAAGGGAACCTCCGAAGAAAAGTAAATGCGGAGATCACCAGACTCTCTCAGATCATAACCCTGGGGAAAATTGGGAAAAACAACGGGGTCAGATATACTGAGATGAGTTCATACCACTATTTACATTTATTAAATGGAAAACCTTTAAAACGTTTAAAACATTTAATAACGATATTACAGATAATAGTTGGAACCCTAATCCACAAATCTAAATAATAATCATAATCCAATAGGTCTGGTCCCGAGAGCTGAGCTACACCGAGTTACCACTGACCACACTTATACCAGAGTCCCGAGAGCTGAGCTACACCGAGTTACTCTACCTGGTCCCGAGAGCTATGCTCACACCGAGTTACCACATTTCCATATATACCTTACCCAGATCAATACCGGTGCGCACGCAGTCCTAATGACGCCCATTAGGTAGCATGTTCCAACTAAGAGCCATAATATAAAACAGTTCGAAATATACGTACAGTATATATATTTAATATTAAAATAACAATTTACTTGATAAAGCGGTAAATAGTAAATATAAACTCACTGCTTGCTAATCCGCGTGAAATACCGGCAAGCAACTAGCTCTGGTTCGCCTCTGAAGCACGAACAGTAGACGAGTCTAGATAAATAAAATAATTATTAAAATCAGACCCTAACTCTAGAGAGTACTAGACACCACATAAGACTAGCACAATTAACACGTAGTAAATAAACAATCCAAAATAACACAAATATATCCAAAAGGTAATAAAGCCCAATTAATATAAGTCTATTGAGTTCCCGCTTAAAATCCAATTCATAGATATTATTTAATAACTTTAAATAATAAATAATTTCCAAATAGTGGGTTAGCCGAGTTACCAATAATTTCCAAGCTAACCTCACTGGTCGGGTGACCCAAGTCTAACCCGATTCAAAACAATTATCAATATAAACCCAAGTTTATATTTATAAAATAAATTAACAAAATAATAATCCATTTTAAAAGCGGAACTCAATAACTTCAATTTCAAGTAACCCAAGTTACAACCCCAAAAACTTAATTGAAATATGTCAAATAAAAGTTTAGGGACTAAATTGCACTTTAGCCAATTAGGGACTAAACTGTACTTTTGCCATTTAGGGACTAAATTGTAATTTAGTTAATTTGACATCCAAATACAATTTGATAGCTCTTGTTTTATAAATAAAACAAAATATAAAGTTATTAACCAAAAACCTATTTAAATAAGTTATAAAACTCGTTTAGGGACTAAATTGTAATTTAACCATTTTCGTGTTAAATTGACATACGAATATAATAAAATTACCCGAGTAATTATGTTTAACTTAGATTATAAAAATCCCGTTACAAAATGTCGATTGTAAATTATAATCAAATACAAGTTATTATGGAATCAAAGTAACTTAAGAACCTAATCATTTTAAGCCTAAAAAGATGGTGACTAAAGTGGTACATTAGTCATCTCCTCCAAATCAAATATCAAACAATCCCGCCACCCCTGAATTTGCAAATCACCATTCTTAAGTTTCTGAAACTAAGTCCCTTTATCAATTCTCATCAAACCAAAGCAACCTAATAGCCATAAATCAAACCAAAACAACACAACACCATTGCTACACACCCATAATCAATTAAGAAGGAGAATCAAACACCAAACGTTACTGCCGAACCCAACCTTTAACACGAACATGGAGAACAAAATGATAACTCCATGAAATCATAAACTAACAATTACCCAAGAGATCAAAAGTCCAAACAATCAAAATCATGGCAACAAGAAGGAAACCCATCGGCAGTAAGCATCAAAAATGAAACAGAAAATACACAAACAAAAGCGGTAAACCGAACGGCAAGATAACGAGATCAACGGCGTACCGTTAAGCGAAGCGAACGAATTGAATCGAAGGTATACGAGTCTAGAACGCCTGAGATCAAACGGTTTCCGTTTCGATCTAGAAACGAACACACACGGATCAGAAAACCGAAAGGTGCTAAAACAAGAAAACTGAAATGAAAATGGTCAAGAACACTTACCACGGGGCTGAGTTTGGAGCAGAATTTGGAGGTGAAAATCATGAAGGGAAAAGAGAAGGATGGTGGCTAGGGCTAGCTGAATATGTAGAGAAGGAAAGAGTGGAATCAGATCGGCTGGAAAAGGAAAGAATCCGAGTAGTAAAGGCAGAATTCAATCCTCCCCAAACTGCCGTTACAAGTCTCGAACGAGACTCAGCAAAAATGCTGAGTTCTCGTTCGGGACAGCCTGGTCTCGTACGAGACCAGTGCAAAATTTGCACAGTCCCGTACGGGACAGGCACAGTCCCGTACGAGACTGTACGGGAAATCATCAGGTCTCTTACGAGACCTGGTTTATTCCTTGGTTCAACCATTTGGTTGAACCAAGACCCAAGGGAACCGAGAACCAAACTCAAAATCGAACCAAAGATGAATCGAACCACCAATAATTTACGAAACTTCAAATACTCTTCAAAACACATCCGGAACCACGTCGGAAAATAACAAAATAAATTCAAAATTTTACGGGATATTACAGAAACAAATCCAAGCGTTTTACCTTTTTAGCAATTTAAGCCAAACGTTTATAAATGTTAAAAAAAATATCCAAGCATTTCACCTTTTTAGCAATTTAAGACCAACGTTTACACACGCTACGAAACAAATCCACACATTTCATCTTTTTAGTGATTTAAACCAAAATTTTCAAATGTAAGAAATAAAACCAAACGTTTCATCTTTTTAGCGATTTAGACCAAATGTTTTTAAAGGTTATAAAACAAATCCAAAAAATTTCACCTTTTTAGAAATTTAAGCCAAACGTTTACAAACATTACGAAACAAGTCCAAGGGTTTCCCTTTTTAGCAATTTATCCCAAACATTTACAAACGTTACAAAACAAATTCAAACGTTTCACCTTTTTATCGACTAACCCAAACATTTACAAACGTTACGAAACAAATCCAAACTCCTCACCTTTTTAGCGATTAAAGCGAAACGTTTACAAACATTACGAAAAAAATCCAAACGTTTTACCTTTTTAGCGATTTTAGCCAAACGTTTCGCCTTTTTTAGCGATTTAAGCCAAACGTTTACAAACATTATGAAACAAATCCAAACGTTTCCCATTTTTAGCGAATTAAACCAAACGTTTACAAATATTACGAAACAAAACGAAACGTTTAAAATGTTACGAAACATATCCAAACATTTCTCATTTTTAGCGATTTAAGCCAAACGTTTACAAAAGTTCCGAAACAAATCCAAGCGTTTCACCTTTTTAGTAATTTAAGCCAAACGTTTACAAACGTTATAAAACAAATCCAAATGTTTCACCTTTTTAGTGATTTATGCCGAACGTTTACAAACATTACAAAACAAAACCAAATATTTCACCTTTTTCACAATTTAAGTCAAACGTTTACAAACGTTACGAAACAAATCGAAATGTTTTCTAATTTAAGAGATTTAAGCCAAACGTTTAAAACTTTACGAAACAAATCCAAACATTTTAACTTTTTAGCAATTTATGCCAAACATTTACAAACGTTACGAGACAAATCGAAATGTTTCACCTTTTTAGCGATTAAAGCGAAATGTTTACAAACGTTATTAAACAAATCCAAATATTTCAACTTTTTAGCGATTTAAGCCAAACGTTTACAACTTTTACTAAAAAAATCCAAACGTTTCACGTTTTTAGCGATTTAAGCCAAACCTTTAAAAAGGTTTCAAAACAAATCCAAGCATTTCACCTTTTTAGCAATTTAAGCCAACAGTTTACAAACGTTACGAAACAACTCCAAGCGTTTCACCTTTTTGGCAATTTAAGCCAAACATTTACAAACGTTACGAAACAAATCCAAGCGTTTCACCTTTTTAGCAATTTAAGCCAAACGTTTACAAACGTTACGAAACAATTCCAAATGTTTCACCTTTTTTAGCGATTTAAGCCACACATCTACAATAGTTACGAAACAAATAAAAAAGTTTCACCTTTTTAGAGATTTAAGCCAAACATTTACAAACGTTACAAAATAAATCCAAACATTTCCCCTTTTTATCAATCTAAGCGAAACGTTTACAAACGTTACGAAATAAATCCAATTGTTTCCCATTTTTAGGAATTTAAGCGAAACGTTTACAAACATTACAAAAATAATCCAAGCATTTCACCTTTTTAGCAATTTAAGCCAAACGCTTACAAACGTTACGAAACAAATCCAAACGTTTCACCTTTTTAGCGATTTAAGCCGAACGTTTACAAACGTTGCGAAACAAATCCAAGCATTTCACCTTTTTAGCGATTTAAGCCAAATGTTTAAAACGTTACAAAACAAGTCCAAACGTTTCACCTTTTTTTAGCGATTTATGCCAAACATTTCCAAACTTTAAGAAAAAAATCGAAACGTTTCCCCTTTATAGCGATTGAAGACAATTTTTACAAACGTTAAGAAACAAATCCAAACATTTCACATTTTTAGCAATTTAAGCCAAACGTTTACAAACGTTACGAAACTAAAACCAAGCATTTCACCTTTTTAGCAATTTACACCAAACGTTTACAAACGTAATAAAACAAATCCAAGAATTTCACCTTTTTAGAAATTTAAGCCAAATGTTTACAAACGTTACGAAAAAAATCCAAGCGTTTCACCTTTTTAGCAATTCAAGCCAAACGTTTACAAACGTTATGAAATATATCCGAGCGTTGCACCTTTATAGCGATTTAAGCCAAACTTTTACAAACGGTACGAAATAAATCCAATCGTTACACCTTTTTAGCGATTTAAGCCAAACGATTACAAATGCTACGAAACAAATCCAAAAGTTTCACCTTTTTAACAATGTAAGCCAAACATTTACAAACGTTACGAAACATATTCAAGTGTTTCATGTTTTTAGCAATTTAAGCCAAACGTATACAAACGATACGAAACAAATCCAAGCATTTCACTTTTTTTAGCAATTTAAGCCAAATGTTTACAAACGTTACGAAACAAATCCAAACGTTTCCCCTTTTTAACGACTTCAGCCAAACGTTTACAAACATTACGAAAAAATTCCAAACATTTCATCTTTTTAGCGATTTAAACCAAACGTCTACAAATGTTACGAAACTAATCCAAATGTTTCACCTTTTTAGCGATAGAAGCCAAACGTTTACAAACGTTACAAAACAAATCCAAACGTTTCACCTTTTTAGCGATTTTAGCCAAACGTTTACAAACGTTACGAAACAAATCCAAACATTTCGCCTTTTTAGCGATTTAAGCCAAACGATTATAAACCCACGTTACGAAACAAAACCAAATGTGTAAACCGTTACAAAACAAATCCAACCGTCCCCTATTTTAGCGATTTAAGCCAAACCTTTACAAACGTTACGAAACAAAACCAAGTGTTTCACCTTTTTAGCAATTTAAGCCAAACGTTACAAAACAAATCCAGGCGTTTCACTTTTTTAGCAATCAAAGGCAAATGTTTAAAACGTTACAAAACAAATCCAATTGTTTCCCATTTTTAGGAATTTAAGCGAAACGTTTACAAACATTAGAAAAATAATCCAAGCATTTCACGTTTTTAGCAATTTAAGCCAAACGTTTACAAACGTTACGAAACAAATTCCAATGTTTCACCATTTTAGCGATTTAAGCCGAACGTTTACAAACGTTGCGAAACAAATCCAAGAGTTTCACCTTTTTAGCAATTTAAGCCAAATGCTTAAAACGTTACAAAACAAATCCAAACGTTTTACCTTTTTTTAGCGATTTATGCCAAACGTTTCCAAATTTTACGAAACAAATCGAAACGTTTCCCCTTTATAGCGATTGAAGCCAAATGTTTACAAACGTTAAGAAACAAATCCAAACATTTCACATTTTTAGCAATTTAAGCCAAACGTTTACAAACGTTACGAAACTAAAACCAAGCATTTCACCTTTTTAGCAATTTACACCAAACGTTTACAAACGTTACAAAACTAAAACCAAGCATTTCACCTTTTTAGCAATTTACACCAAACGTTACGAAACAAATCCAAACATTTTGCCTTTTTAGCGATTTAAGCAAAACGATTATAAACACACGTTACGAAACAAAACCAAATGTGTAAAACGTTACGAAACAAATCCAACCGTCCCCTATTTTAGCAATTTAAGCCAAACCTTTACAAACGTTACGAAGCAAAACCAAGCGTTTCACCTTTTTAGCAATTTAAGCTAAACGTTTACAAAACTTACAACACAAATCCAAGCGTTTCACCTTTTTAGAAATCTAAGATAAATGTTTAAAACGTTACAAAACAAATCCAATCGTTTCCCATTTTTATGAATTTAAGCGAAACGTTTACAAACATTAGAAAAATAATCCAAGCATTTCACGTTTTTAGGAATTTAAGCCAAACGTTTACAAACGTTACGAAACAAATTAAAATGTTTCACCTTTTTAGCGATTTAAGCCGAACATTTACAAATGTTGCGAAACAAATCCAAGAGTTACACCTTTTTAGCAATTTAAGCCAAATGCTTAAAACGTTACAAAACAAATCCAAACGTTTCACCTTTTTTTAGCGATTTATGCCAAACGTTTCCAAATTTTACGAAACAAATCGAAACGTTTCTCCTTTATAGCGATTGAAGCCAAATGTTTACAAACGTTAAAAAACAAATCCAAACATTTCACATTTTTAGAAATTCAAGCCAAACGTTTACAAACGTTACGAAACTAAAACCAAGCATTTCACCTTTTTAGCAATTTACACCAAACGTTTACAAACGTAATGAAACAAATCCAAGAATTTCACCTATTTATAAATTTAAGCCAAACGTTCACAAACGTTACGAAACAAATCCATGCGTTTCACCTTTTTAGCAATTTAAGCCAAACGTTTACAAACGTTACGAAACATATCCGAGCGTTTCCCTTTTTAGCAATTTACACCAAACGTTTACAAACGTAATGAAACAAATCCAAGAATTTCACCTTTTTACAAATTTAAGCCAAACGTTTACAAACGTTACGAAACAAATCCAAGCGTTTCACCTTTTTTAGCAAATTAAGCCAGACGTTTACAAACATTACGGAACAGGTCCAAGCGTTTCCCTTTTTAGCAATTTATGCCAAACGTTTACAAACGTTACGAAACAAATCCAAACGTTTCCCCTTTTTATCGACTTCAGCCAAACGTTTACCAACGTTACAAAACAATTCCAAACGTTTCACCATTTTAGTGATTTAAGCCAAACGTCCACAAACGTTACGAAACTAATCCTAATGTTTCACCTTTTTAGCAATTTAAGTCAAACGTTTACAAACGTTACAAAACAAATCCAAACGTTTCACCTTTTTAGCAATATAAGCCAAACGTTTATAACCGTTAGGAAAAAAATGCAAGCGTTTCACCTTTTTAACAATTTAAGCCCAACGTTTACACACGTTACGAAACAAATCCACACATTTCACCTTTTTAACTATTTAAACCAAACGTTTACAAACGTAAGAAACAAATCCAAATGTTTCATCTTTTTAAAGATTTAAGCAAACGTTTACAAACGTAAGAAACTAATCCATAAATTTTCACCTTTTTAGCAATTTAAGCCAAACGTTTACAAATATTACGAAACAAGTCCAAGCGTTTCCCTGTTTAGCAATTTATGCCAAACGTTTAAAAACGTTACGAAACAAATCCAAACATTTCACCTTTTTATCGACTTCAGCCAAACGTCTACAAATGTTACGAAACTAATCCAAATGTTTCACCTTTTTAGCGATATAAGCGAAACGTTTATAAACGTTTCAAAACAAATCCAAGCGTTTCACCTTTTTAGCGATTTCAGCCAAACGTTTACAAACGTTACAAAACAAATCCAAACATTTCGCCTTTTTAGCGATTTAAGCCAAACGATTATAAACACACGTTACGAAACAAAACAAAATGTTTAAAACGTTACGAAACAAGTCCAACCTTCCCACATTTTTAGCGATTTAAGCCAAATCTTTACAAACGTTACGAAACAAAACCAACCGTTTCCCCTTTTTAGCAATTTAAACAAAACGTTTACAAACGTTACAAAACAAATCCAAGATTTTCACCTTTTTAGCAATCAAAGCCAAATGTTTAAAACATTACAAAACAAATCCAATCGTTTACCATTTTTAGGAATTTAAGCGAAACGTTTACAAACATTAGAAAAATAATCCAAGCATTTCACGTTTTTAGCAATTTAAGCCAAACGTTTACAAACGTTGCGAAACAAATCCAAATGTTTCACCTTTTTAGCGATTTAAGCCGAACGTTTACAAACGTTGCGAAACAAATCCAAGAGTTTCACCTTTTTAGCAATTTAAGCCAAATGTTTAAAACGTTACAAAACAAATCCAAACGTTTCACCTTTTTTTAGCGATTTATGCCAAACGTTTCCAAACTTTACGAAACAAATCGAAACGTTTCACCTTTATAGCGATTGAAGCCAAATGTTCACAAACGTTAAGAAACAAATCCGAACATTTCACATTTTTAGCAATTTAAGCCAAACGTTTACAAACGTTACGAAACTAAAACAAAGCATTTCACCTTTTTAGCAATTTACACCAAATGTTTACAAACGTAATGAAACAAATCCAATAATTTCACCTTTATAGAAATTCAAGCCAAACGTTTACAAACGCTATGAAACAAATCCAAGCGTTTCACCTTTTTAGCAATTTAAGCCAAACGTTTACAAACGTTACGAAACATATCTGAGCGTTTCACCTTTTTAGCGATTTAAGCCAAACGTTTATTAACGATACGAAACATATCCGAACATTTTACCTTTTTAGCAATTTAAGCCAAACGTTTTGAAACGCTGCAAAAAAAAATCCAAACTTTTCCCCTTTTCAGCGAATTAAGCCATACGTTTACAAAGGATATGAAACGAATCCAAATGGTTCACCTTTTTAGAAATTTAAGTCAAACACTTACAAAGGTTATGAAACAAATCCAAGCGTTTCACCTTTTTAGCAATTTAAACCAAACGTTTACAAACCGTACGAAACAAATCCAAACGTTTCACCTTTTGAGCAATTTAAGGCAAACATTTACAAACGTTACGAAACAAATCCAAGCGTTTCCCCTTTTTAGGAATTTAAACCAAACGTTATCAAAACAAATCCAAATGTTTCATCTTTTTAGAGATTTAATCCAAGCGTTTACAAACGTTACGATACAAATCCAAACGTTTCCCCTTTTTAAGCCAAACGTTTCGAAACAAATCCAACAGTTTCTCCTTTTTAGCAATTTCAGCCAAACATTTACAAACGTTACGAAACAAATCCAAACGTTTCCCCTTTTAAGTAATTTAAGACAAACGTTTACAAATGTTACGAAACAAAACCAAACGTTTAAAACGTTACGAAACTAATCCAAACGTTTAATATTTTTAGCGGTTTAAGCCAAACCTTTACGAACGTTACGAAACAAAACCAAGCGTTTAACATTTTTAGCAATTTAAGCCAAACGTTTACAAACGTTACGAAACAAATCCAAACTTTTCCCCATTTTAGCGATTTAAGCCAAAAGTTTAAAACGTTACGAAACAAATCTAAACATTTCACCTTTTTAGCGATTTATGCCAAACGTTTACAAATGTTACGAAACAAATCCAAATGTTTCACCTTTTTAGCGATTGAAGCCAAACGTTTAGAAACGTTACGAAACACATCCCGAAGTTTCATCTTTTAGTGATTTAAACCAAATATTTAAAAACGTTACGAAACAAATCCAAACGGTTCACTTATTTAGCGATTGAAGCAAAACGTTTACAAAGGTTATGAAAAAAATCCAAATGTTTCACCTTTTTCGCAATTTAAGCCAAACGTTCACAAACATTACGAAACAAATCCAAGCGTGTCACCTTTTTAGCAACTTAAGCCGAACGTTTACAAAAGATACGAAACAAATCCAAGCGTTTCACCTTTTTAGCAATTTAAACCAAACGTTTACAAATGTTATGAAACAAATCCAAGCGTTTACCCTTTCTAGCGATTTAAGCCAAACTCTTACAATAGTTAAGAAACAAACGTTACTAAACAATTTCAAGCGTTTCACCTTTTAGCATTTTAAGCCAAATGTTTACAAACGTTACTAAACAATTCCAAACGTTTGACCTTTTAGCGATTTAAGCCAAACGTTTACAAACGTTATGAAACAAATCCAAACGTTTCACCTTTTTAGCGATTTAAGCCAAACGTTTACAAACATTACAAAACAAACCCAAAAGTTTCACCTTTTTAGCGATTTAAGCCAAACGTTTACAAACGTTTCGAAACAAATCCAAACGTTTCACCTTTTTAGAGATTTAAGCAAAACGTTTACAAACGTTATGAAAGAAAATAAAGCGTTTCACCTTTTTAGCAATTTAAGCCAAACGTTTACAAACATTACAAAACAAATTCCAGCGATTCACCTTTTTAGCAATTTAAGCCAAACGTTTACAAAAGTTACGAAACAAATCCAAGCGTTTCACCTTTTTAGCAATTTAAGCCAAACGTTTACAAACGTTACGAAACAAATCCAAACGTTTTACTTTTTTAGCGATTTAAGCCAAATGTTTACCAACGTTACGAAACAATTCCAAACGTTCCACCTTTTTATCAATTTAAGCCAAACATTTACAAAGGTTACGAAACAAATCCAAATGTATCACCTTTTTAGCAATTTAAGCCAAACCTTTACAAATATTACGAAACAAATCCAAGCGTTTCACCTTTTTAAGAATATAAGCTAAACGTTTACAAACGCTACGAAACAAATCCAAGCGTTTCCATTTTTTAGCAATTAAAGTCAAATGTTTACAAAGTTTACGAAACAAATCCAAACGTTTCACCTTTTTAGCAATTTAAGCCAAACGTTTACAAACGTTACGAAACAAATCCAAACGTTTCACCTTTTTAGAGATTTAAGACAAACGTTTACAAACGGTACAAAACAAATCCAAACGTTTCACCTTTTTAGCGAAAACGTTACGAAACAAATCAAAACGTTTCGCCTTTTTAGCAATTTAAGTCAAACGTTTATAAACGATAGCGAAACAAATCCAAACGTTTCGCCTTTTTAGCAATGTAAGCCAAACATTTACAAACGTTACGTAACAAATCAAAACGTTTCGCCTTTTTAGAAATTTAAGCCAAACGTTTACAAAAGTTATAAAACAAATGCAAACGTTTCACCTTTTTAGTGATTTAAGCTGAACATTTACAAACGTTACAAAACAAAACCAAACGTTTAAAACGTTACGGAACAAATTCAAAAGTTTCACATTTTTATCGATTAAAGCCAAACGTTTACAAACGTTATGAAACAAATCCAAGTGTTTCACCTTTTTAGCAATTTAAGCCAAACGTTTACAAACATTACAAAATAAATCCAAGTGTTTGACCTTTTTAGCAATTTAAGCCAAACGTTTACAAACATTACGAAACAAATCCAAGCGTTTCACCTTTTTAGCAATTTAATCCAAACGTTCACAAACGTTTAACCTTTTTAGAGATTTAAGTCAAACGTTTACAAACGTTACGAAACAAATTCAAATGTTTCCCGTTTTTAGCAATTTAAGCCAAACGTTTAGAAACGTTACGAAACAAATCCAAACGTTTCTCCTTTTCAGCAATTTAAGCCGAACGTTTTCAAACGTTACAAAACAAATACAAACATTTCACCTTTTTGGCAATTTAAACCAAACGTTTACAAACGTTACTAACCAAAACAAAACGTTTAAAACGTTACGAAACAAATCCAAACGTTTCACATTTTTAGCGATTTAAGCCAAACCTTTACAAATGTTACGACACAAAACGAAGCGTTTGACCTGTTTAGCAATTTAAGACAAATGTTTACAAACGTTACGAAACAAATCCAAGCGTTTTACCTTTTTAGCAATTTAAGCCAATCGATTACAAACTTTACGAAACAAATCCAAACGTTTTACCTTTTTAGCGATTTAAGCCAAATGTTTACCAACGTTACGAAACAATTCCAAACATTTCACCTTTTTATCAATTTAAGCCAAACATTTACAAAGGTTACGAAACAAATCCAAATGTATCACCTTTTTAGCAATTTAAGCCAAACGTTTACAAATGTTACGAAACAAATCCAAGCGTTTCACCTTTTTAAGAATATAAGCTAAACGTTTACAAACGCTACGAAACAAATCCAAGCGTTTCCATTTTTTAGCAATTAAAGCCAAACGTTTACAAAGGTTACGAAACAAATCCAAACGTTTCACCTTTTTAGCAATTTAAGCCAAACGTTTACAAACGTTACGAAACAAATCCAAACGTTTCACCTTTTTAGCGATTTAAGACAAACGTTTACAAACGGTACCAAAACAAATCCAAACGTTGAACCTTTTTAGCAAAAACGTTACGAAATAAATCAAAACGTTTCGCCTTTTTAGCAATTTAAGTCAAACGTTTATAAACGATAGCGAAACAAATCCAAACGTTTTGCCTTTTTAGCAATGTAAGCCAAACATTTACAAACGTTACGAAACAAATCAAAACGTTTCGCCTTTTTAGAAATTTAAGCCAAACGTTTACAAAAGTTACAAAACAAATGCAAACGTTTCACCTTTTTAGTGATTTAAGCTGAACGTTTACAAACGTTACAAAACAAAACCAAACATTTAAAACGTTACGGAACAAATTCAAAAGTTTCACATTTTTATCGATTAAAGCCTAACGTTTACAAACGTTATGAAACAAATCCAAGTGTTTCACCTTTTTAGCAATTTAAGCCAAACGTTTACAAACATTACAAAATAAATCCAAGTGTTTGACCTTTTTAGCAATTTAAGCCAAACGTTTACAAACATTACGAAACAAATCCAAGAGTTTCACCTTTTTTGCAATTTAATCCAAACGTTTACAAACGTTTAACCTTTTTAGAGATCTAAGTCAAACGTTTACAATTGTTACGAAACAAATCCAAACGTTTCCCGTTTTTAGCAAATTAAGCCAAACGTTTAGAAACGTTACGAAAAAAATCCAAACGTTTCTCCTTTTTAGCAATTTAAGCCGAACGTTTTCAAATGTTACAAAACAAATACAAACATTTCACCTTTTTGGCGATTTAAACCAAACGTTTACAAACGTTACTAACCAAAACCAAACGTTTAAAACGTTACGAAACAAATCCAAACGTTTCACATTTTTAGCGATTTAAGCCAAACCTTTACAAATGTTACGACACAAAACGAAGCGTTTGACCTGTTTAGCAATTTAAGCCAAATGTTTACAAACGTTACGAAACAAATCCAAGCGTTTTACCTTTTTAGCAATTTAAGCCAATCGTTTACAAACGTTCCGAAACAAATCCAAGTGGTTCACCTTTTTAGGAATTTAAGCCAAACATTTACAAACGTGACGAAACAAATCCAAGCGTTTCACTTTTTTTTAGCAATTTTAGCCAAACGTTTACAAACGTTATAAAACAACTCCAAACGTTTCACCTTTTTAGTGATTTAAGCCGAACATTTACAAACGTTACGAAACAAATCCATGCGTTTCACCTTTTTAGCGATTTAACCCCAACATTTACAAACGTTACAAAATAAATCCAAAAGTTTCACCTTATTAGCGATTTCAGCCAAACGTTTAAAACGTTACGAAACAAACCCAACCGTCTCACATTTTTAGCGATTTAAGCCAAACCTTTACATACTTTACGAAGCAAAACCAAGCTTTTGACCTTTTTGGAAATTTAAGCCAAATGTTTACAAACGTTACAAAACAAATCCAAGTGTTTCACCTTTTTAGCAATCTAAGCCAAAAATTTACAAACGTTACAAAACAAATCTAATCGTTTTCCATTTTTAGGAATTTAAGCGAAACGTTTACAAACGTTACAAAAATAATCCAAGTTTTTCACCTTTTTAGCAATTTAAGCCAAACGTTTACAAACGTTACGAAACAAATTTAAACGTTTCACCTTTTTAGCGATTTAAGCCGAACGTTTACAAACTTTGCGAAACAAATCCAAGAGTTTCACCTTTTTAGCAATTTAAGCCAAACGTTTAAAACATTACGAAACAAATCCAAACGTTTCACATTTTTAGCGATTTATGCCAAACGTTTCCAAACGTTATGAAATAAATCAAACGTTTCACCTTTACAGTGATTGAAGCGAAACATTTATAAACGTTACGAAACATATCCAAACATTTCACATTTTTAGCAATTTAAGCCAAACGTTTACAAACGTTACGAAACAAAAACAAAGCATTTCACCTTTTTAGCAATTTACGGCAAACGTTTGCAAACGTAATGAAACAAATCCATGAGTTTCGCCTTTTTAGAAATTTAAGCCAAACATTTACAAACGTAACGAAACAAATCCAAGCATTTCACCTTTTTAGCAATTCAAGCCAAACGTTTACAAACGTGACGAAACAAATCCAAGCGTTTCACCTTTATAGCAATTTAAGCAAAACTTTTACAAACGGTACGAAATAAATCCAATCGTTACACCTTTTTAGCGATTTAAGCCGATCGTTTACAAATGCTACGAAAAAAATCCAAAAGTTTCATCTTTTCAACAACATAAGCCAAACGTTACGAAACATGTCCAAGCGTTTTTCATCTTTTTAGCAATTTAAGCCAAACGTTTACAAACGATACGAAACAAATCCAAGCATTTCACTTTTTTTAGCAATTTAAGCCAAATGTTTACAAACGTTACGAAACATATCCAAACATTTCACCTTTTTAGCAATTTAAGCCAAACGTTTCGAAACGCTACGAAAAAAATCCAAACGTTTCCCCTTTTCAGAAAATTAAGCCAAACGTTTACAAAGGGTATGAAACAAATCCAAATGTTTCACCTTTTTAGAAATATAAGCCGAACGTTTACAAAGGTTACGAAACAAATCCAAGTGTTTCACCTTTTTAGCAATTTAAACCAAACGTTTACAAACCGTATGAAACAAATCCAAGTGTTTCACCTTTTGAGCAATTTAAACCAAACGTTTACAAACGTTACGAAACAAATCCAAGCGTTTCACCTTTTTAGCAATTTAAGCCAAACTTTACGAAACAAAACCAAACGTTTCATCTTTTTAGCGATTTTAGCCAAACGTTTACAAATATTACGAAACAAATTCAAACGTTTAAAACGTTACGCAACAAATCCAAACCTTTCACCTTTTTAGCGATTTAAGCCAAACGTTTATCAATGTTATGAAACAAATCCAAACGTTTCACCTTTTTATCGAGTGAGTCGTAACATTTATAAACGTTACGAAAAAAATCCATACGTTTCCCATTTTTTGCAATTTAAGCCAAACGTTTACAAACATTACGAAACAAAACCAACCGTTTCACCTCTTTAGCAATTTAAGCCAATTGTTTACGAAACAAATCCGAAAGTTTCACCTTTTTAGCGATTTAAGCCAAATGTTTACAAACGAGACGAAACAAATCTGAACGTTTCGCCTTTTCAACGATTTAAGCAAAACGTTAACAAACGTTTCGAAACAAATCCAAACGTTTCACCTTTTTAGCGATTTAAGACAAACGTTTAAAAACGTTATGAAATAAAACCAAATGTTTAAAACGTTACGAAACAAATCCAAGGGTTTCACATTTTTAGCGATTTAAGGCAAACCTTTACAAACATTACGAAACAAATTCAAGCGTTTCACCTTTTTAGCAATTTAAGCCAAACGTTTATAAACGTTACGAAAAAAATCCAAGCATTTCCCCTTTTTAGCAATTTAAGACCAACGTTTACACACGTTACGAAACAAATCCACACATTTCACCTTTTTAACTATTTAAACCAAACGTTTACAAACGTAAGAAATAAATCCAAATGTTTCACCTTTTTAGCGATTTAAGCCAAACGTTTACAAAGGTTGCGAAACAAATCCAAAAAATTTCACCTTTTTAGCAATTTAAGCCTAACGTTTACAAACATTACGAAACAAGTCCAAGTGTTTCCCTTTTTAGCAATTTAAAATCCAATCGTTCCACCTTTTTAGCAATTTAAGAAAAACATTTAAAAACGGTACGAAAAAAACCAAATGTTTAAAACTTTACGAAACAAATCCAAGCGTTTCACATTTTTAGCGATTTAAGTCAAACGTTTACAAACAATACGAAACAAATCCAAGAGTTTCACCTTTTTAGCAATATAATCCAAACGTTTATAACCGTTAGGAAAAAAATCCAAGCGTTTCACCTTTTTAGCAATTTAAGCCCAACGTTTACACACGTTCCGAAACAAATAAACACATTTCACCTTTTTAACTATTTAAACCAAACGTTTACAAACGTAAGAAACAAATCCAAATGTTTCATCTTTTTAGAGATTTAAGCAAACGTTTACAAACGTTATGAAGCAAATCCATAAATTTTCACCTTTTTAGCAATTTAAGCCAAATGTTTACAAACATTACGAAACAAGTCTAAGCGTTTCCCTTTTTAGCAATTTATGCCAAACGTTTACAAACGTTACGAAACAAATCCAAATGTTTCACCTTTTTATCGACTTCAGCCAAACGTTTACAAACGTTATGAAATAATTCCAAACGTTTCATCTTTTTAGGGATTTAAGACAAACGTCTACAAATGTTACGAAACTAATCCAAATGTTTCACCTTTTTAGCGATTTAAGCGAAACGTTTACAAACGTTACAAAACAAATCCAAACGTTTCACCTTTTTAGCGATATTAGCCAAACGTTTACAAACGTTACGAAACAAATCCAAACATTTCGCCTTTTTAGCGATTTAAGCCAAACGATTATAAACACATGTTACGAAACAAAAACAAATGTTTAAAACATTACGAAACAAATCCAACCGTCCCAAATTTTTAGCGATTTAAGCCAAACCTTTACAAACATTACGAAACAAAACCAAGTGTTTTACCTTTTAGCAATTTAAGCCAAACGTTTACAAACGTTACAAAACAAATTCAAGCGTTCCACCTTTTTAGGAATCTAAGCCAAATGTTTAAAACGTTACAAAACAAATCCAATCGTTTCCCATTTTTACGAATTTAGGCGAAACGTTTACAAACATTAGAAAAATAATCCAAGCATTTCACGTTTTTAGTAATTTAAGAGAAACGTTTACAAAAATTTCGAAACAAATCCAAATGTTTCACCTTTTTAGCGATTTAAGCCGAACGTTTACAAACGTTGTGAAACAAATCCGAGAGTTTCACCTTTTTAGCAATTTAAGCCAAATGTTTAAAACGTTACAAAACAAATCCAAACGTTTCACCTTTTTTAGCGATTTATGCCAAACGTTTACAAACGTTACGAAACTAAAACCAAGCTTTTCACCTTTTTAGCAATTTACACCAAGCGTTTACAAACATTATGAAACAAATCCAAGAATTTCACCTTTTTAGAAATTTAAGCCAAACGTTTACAAACGTTACGAAACAAATCCAAGCGTTTCACCTTTTTAGCAATTTAAGCCAAACGTTTACAAGCGTTACGAAACATATCCGAGCGTTTCACCTTTATACCGATTTAAGCCAAACTTTTTCAAACGGTACGAAATAAATCCAATCGTTACACCTTTTTAGCGATTTAAGCCAACCGTTTACAAATGCTACGAAACAAATACAAAAGTTTCACCTTTTTAACAATGGAAGCCAAACATTTACAAACGTTACGAAACATATCCAAGCGTTTCATGTTTTTAGCAATTTAAGCCAAACGTTTACAAATAATACGAAACAAATCCAAGCATTTCATCTTTTTAGCAATTTAAGCCAAATGTTTACAAACGTTACAAAACAAATCCAAACGTTTCACCTTTTTAGCGATTTTAGCCAAACGTTTACAAACGTTACGAAACAAATCCAAACATTTTGCCTTTTTAGCGATTTAAGCCAAACGATTATAAACACACGTTACGAAACAAAACCAAATGTTTAAAACGTTACGAAACAAATCCAACCGTCCCACATTTTTAGCGATTTAAGCAAAACCTTTACAAACCTTATTAAACAAAAACAAGAATTTCCCCTTTTTAGCAATTTAAGCCAAACGTTTACAAACGTTACAAAACAAATCCAAGCGTTTCACCTTTTTAGCAATCTAAGCCAAATGTTTAAAACGTTACTAAACAAATCCAATCGTTTCCCATTTTTAGGAATTTAAGCGAAACGTTTACAAACATTAGAAAAATAATCCAAGCATTTCACGTTTTTAGCAATTCAAGCGAAACGTTTACAAACATTTCGAAACAAATCCAAATGTTTCACCTTTTTAGCGATTTAAGCCGAACGTTTACAAACTTTGCGAAACAAATCCAAGAGTTTCACCTTTTTAGCAATTTAAGCCAAATGTTTAAAACGTTACAAAACAAATCCAAACGTTTCACCTTTTTTTAGCGATATATGCCAAACGTTTCCAAACTTTACGAACCAAATCGAAACGTTTCACCTTTATAGCGATTGAAGCCAAATGTTTACAAACGTTAAGAAACAAATCCAAACATTTCACATTTTTAGCAATTTAAGCCAAACGTTTACAAACGTTGCGAAACTATAACCAAGCATTTCACCTTTTTAGCAATTTACACCAAACGTTTACAAACGTAATGAATCAAATCCAAGACTTTCACCTTTTTAGAAATTTATGCCAAACGTTTTACAAACGTTACGAAAGAAATCCAAGCGTTTCACCTTTTTAGCAATTTAAGCCAAACATTTATAAACGTAATGAAACAAATCCAAGACTTTCTCCTTTTTAGCAATTTAAGCCAAACCTGTACAAACGTTACGAAACAAATCAAAGTGTTCACCTTTTTTAGCAATTTAAGCCAAACGTATACAAAGGTTACGAAACAAATCCGAAAATTTCACCTTTTTAGCGATTTAAGCCAAATGTTTACAAATGATACAAAAGTTTCACCTTTTCAGCGATTTTAGCCAAACGTTTACAATCGTTACGAAAGAAATCCAAACGTTTCACCTTTTTAGCGATTTAAGACAAACGTTTAATAACGTTATGAAACAAAACCAAATGTTTAAAACATTACGAAACAAATCCAAGCGTTTCACATTTTTAGCGATTTAAGTCAAACATTTACAGACATTACGAAACAAATCCAAGCGTTTTACCTTTTTAGCAATTTAAGCCAAACGTTTATAAATGTTAAAAAAAATATCCAAGCATTTCACCTTTTTAGCAATTTAAGACCAACGTTTACACACGCTACGAAACAAATCCACACATTTCATCTTTTTAGTGATTTAAACCAAAATTTTCAAATGTAAGAAATAAAACCAAACGTTTCATCTTTTTAGCGATTTAGACCAAATGTTTTTAAAGGTTATAAAACAAATCCAAAAATTTTCACCTTTTTAGAAATTTAAGCCAAACGTTTACAAACATTACGAAACAAGTCCAAGGGTTTCCCTTTTTAGCAATTTATCCCAAACATTTACAAACGTTACAAAACAAATTCAAACGTTTCACCTTTTTATCGACTAACCCAAACATTTACAAACGTTACGAAACAAATCCAAACTCCTCACCTTTTTAGCGATTAATGCGAAACGTTTACAAACATTACGAAAATAATCCAAACGTTTCACCTTTTTAGCGATTTTAGCCAAACGTTTCGCCTTTTTTAGCGATTTAAGCCAAACGTTTACAAACATTACGAAACAAATCCAAACGTTTCCCATTTTTAGCGAATTAAGCCAAACGTTTACAAATATTACGAAACAAAACGAAACGTTTAAAATGTTACGAAACATATCCAAACATTTCTCATTTTTAGCGATTTAAGCCAAACGTTTACAAAAGTTCCGAAACAAATCCAAGCGTTTCACCTTTTTAGCAATTTAAGCCAAACGTTTACAAACGTTATAAAACAAATCCAAATGTTTCACCTTTTTAGTGATTTATGCCGAACGTTTACAAACGTTACAAAACAAAACCAAATATTTCACCTTTTTCACAATTTAAGTCAAACGTTTACAAACGTTACGAAACAAATCGAAATGTTTTCTAATTTAAGAGATTTAAGCCAAACGTTTAAAACTTTACGAAACAAATCCAAACATTTTAACTTTTTAGCAATTTATGCCAAACATTTACAAACGTTACGAGACAAATCGAAATGTTTCACCTTTTTAGCGATTAAAGCGAAATGTTTACAAACGTTATTAAACAAATCATAATATTTCAACTTTTTAGCGATTTAAGCCAAACGTTTACAACTTTTACGAAAAAAATCCAAACGTTTCACGTTTTTAGCGATTTAAGCCAAACCTTTAAAAAGGTTTCAAAACAAATCCAAGCATTTCACCTTTTTAGCAATTTAAGCCAACAGTTTACAAACGTTACGAAACAACTCCAAGCGTTTCACCTTTTTGGCAATTTAAGCCAAACATTTACAAACGTTACGAAACAAATCCAAGCGTTTCACCTTTTTAGCAATTTAAGCCAAACATT
The DNA here is from genome assembly GCF_937616625.2 of Mercurialis annua. NCBI lineage: Eukaryota > Viridiplantae > Streptophyta > Magnoliopsida > Malpighiales > Euphorbiaceae > Mercurialis > Mercurialis annua. The sequence continues at coordinate 21,950,131 of NC_065570.1, forward strand.
TACAAACGTTACGAAACAATTCCAAATGTTTCACCTTTTTTAGCGATTTAAGCCACACATCTACAATAGTTACGAAACAAATAAAAAAGTTTCACCTTTTTAGAGATTTAAGCCAAACATTTACAAACGTTACAAAATAAATCCAAATATTTCCCCTTTTTATCAATCTAAGCGAAACGTTTACAAACGTTACGAAATAAATCCAATTGTTTCCCATTTTTAGGAATTTAAGCGAAACGTTTACAAACATTACAAAAATAATCCAAGCATTTCACCTTTTTAGCAATTTAAGCCAAACGCTTACAAACGTTACGAAACAAATCCAAACGTTTCACCTTTTTAGCGATTTAAGCCGAACCTTTACAAACGTTGCGAAACAAATCCAAGCATTTCACCTTTTTAGCGATTTATGCCAAACATTTATAAACACATGTTGAGAAACTAAACCAAATGTTTAAAACGTTACGAAACAAATCCAACCGTCTCACATTTTTAGCTATATAAGCCAAAACTTTAAAAAAGTTATGAAACAAAACCAAGCGTTTCACCTTTTTAGCAATTTAAGCGAAACGTTTACAAACGTTACAAAACAAATCCAAGTGTTTCCCCTTTTTATCAATCTAAGCGAAACGTTTACAAACGTTACGAAATAAATCCAATCGTTTCTCATTTTTAGGAATTTAAGCGAAACGTTTACAAACATTACAAAAATAATCCAAGCATTTCACCTTTTTAGCAATTTAAGCCAAACGCTTACAAACGTTACGAAACAAATCCAAACGTTTCACCTTTTTAGCGATTTAAGCTGAACGTTTACAAACGTTGCGAAACAAATCCAAGAGTTTCACCTTTTTAGCAATTTAACCCAAACGTTTAAAACATTGCGGAACAAATCCAAACGTTTCACCTTTTTAGCGATTTATGCCAAACATTTCCAAACGTTACGAAACAAATCGAAACGTTTCACCTATATAGAGATTGAAGCCAAACATTTACAAGCGTAAAGAAACAAATCCAAACATTTTACATTTTTAGCAATTTAAGCCAATCGTTTATAAACGTTACGAAATAAAACCAAGGGTATCACCTTTTTAGCAATTTATGCCAAACGTTTACAAACGCTACGAAAAAAATCCAAGCGTTTCAATTTTTTAGCAATTAAAGCGAAAAGTTTACAAAGGTTACGAAACAAACCCAAGTATTTCACTTTATAGCGATTTAAGCCAAACTATTACAAACGGTACGAAATAAATCCAAACGTTACACCTTTTTAGCATTAAGCCAAACGTTTACAAATGCTATGAAACAAATCCAAAAGTTTCACCATTTTAACAATGTGAGCCAAACGTTTACAAACGATACGAAACATATCCAAGCGTTTCATCTTTTTAGCAATTTAAGCCAAACATTTACACCTTTTTAGCATTAAGCCAAACGTTTACAAATGCTATGAAACAAATCCAAAAGTTTCACCATTTTAACAATGTGAGCCAAACGTTTACAAACGTTACGAAACATATCCAAGCGTTTCATCCTTTTAGCAATTTAAGCCAAACGTTTACAAACGATAAGAAACAAATCCAAGCATTTCACTTTTTTTACCAATTTAAGCCAAATGTTTACAAACGTTACGAAACATATCCAAACATTTCACCTTTTTAGCAATTTAAGCCAAACGTTTCGAAACGCTACGAAAAAAATCCAAACGTTTCCCCATTTTAGCTATTTCAGCCAAACGTTTACAAAGGATACGAAACAAATCCAAATGTTTCACCTTTTTAGAAATTTAAGCCAAACGTTACGAAACATATCCAAACATTTCATCTTTTTAGCAATTTAAGCCAAACGTTTCGAAACGCTACGAAAAAATTCGAAACGTTTCCCCTTTTCAGCTATTTAAGCCAAACGTTTACAAAGGATACGAAACAAATCCAAATATTTCACCTTTTTAGCGATTTAAGCCAAACGTTTATAAACACACGTTGATAAACTAAACCAAATGTTTAAAACGTTACGAAACAAATCCAACCGTCTCACATTTTTAGCGATATAAGCCAAAACTTTAAAAACGTTACGAAACAAAACCTAGCGTTTCACCTTTTTAGCAATTTAAGCGAAACGTTTAAAAACGTTACAAAACAAATCCAAGCGTTTCACCTTTTTAGCAATCTAAGCGAAACGTTTCCAAACGTTACGAAACATATCCAAACGTTTCCAAACGTTAGGAAAATGTTTGGCTTAAATTGGTGATTCAAGCCAAACGTTTACAAAAACTTCCGAAACAAATACAAGCGTTTCACCTTTTTAGCAATTTAAGCCAAACGTTTACAAACGTTATAAAAAAAATCCAAACGTTTCACCTTTTTAATGATTTAAGCCGAACGTTTACAAACGTTACGAAACAAAACGAAATATTTCACCTTTTTTAGCAATTTAAGCCAAACGTTTACAAACGTTACGAAACAAATCGAAATGTTTTCCAATTTAAGAGATTTAAGCCAAACGTTTAAAACTTTACGAAACAAATCCAAACATTTCAACTTATTAGCAATTTATGCCAAACATTTACAAACGTTACGAAACAAATCCAAACGTTTCACCTTTTTAGCGATTGAAGCGAAACGTTTACAAACGTTATTATACAAATCCAAATGTTTCTCCTTTTTAGCGATTTAAGCCAAATGTTTATAACTTGCACGAAAAAATTCCAAACGGTTCACATTTTTAGCAATTTAAGCCAAACCTTTAAAAAGGATTCAAAACAAATCCAAGCATTTCACCTTTTTAGCAATTTAACCCCAAAGTTTACAAACGTTACGAAACAACTCCAAGCGTTTCACCTTTTTGGCAATTTAAGCCAAACGTTTACAAATGTTACGAAACAAATCCAAGCGTTTCACCTTTTTAGCAATTTAAGCCAAACGTTACGAAACAATTCCAAACGTTTCGCCTTTTTTAGCGATTTAAGCCAAACATCTACAATAGTTACGAAACAAACAAAAAAGTTTCACCTTTTTAGCGATTTAAGCCAAACGTTTACAAACGTTACAAAACAAATCCTAACGTTTCACCTTTTTATCGATTTAAGCCAAACGTTTACAAACGTTACGAAACAAATCCAAACATTTTACCTTTTTAGCGATTTAAGCCAAACGTTTATAAACATATGTTGAGAAACTAAACCAAATGTTTAATACGGTACGAAACAAATCCAACCGTCTCACATTTTCAGCGATATAAGCCAAAACTTTAAAAACTTTAAGAAGCAAAACCAAGCGTTTCAGCTTTTTAGCAATTTAAGCGAAACGTTTACAAACGTTACAAAACAAATCCAAGCGTTTCACCTTTTTAGCAATCTAAGCGAAACGTTTACAAACGTCACGAAACAAATCCAATCATTACACCTTTTTAGCGATTTAAGCCAAACGTTTACAAATGCTACGAAACAAATCCAAAAGTTTCACCTTTTTATGAATTTAAACCAAACGTTTACAAACCTTATGAAACAAATCCAAGCGTTTCACCTTTTGGGCAATTTAAAGCGAAACGTTTACAAAGGTTTAGAAACAAATCCAAGCGTTTGACATTTTTAGCAATTTAAACCAAACGTTTACAAACCTTATGAAACAAATCCAAGCGTTACACCTTTTGAGCAATTTAAGCCAAACGTTTACAAACATTACGAAAGAAAACCAACCGTTTCACCTCTTTAGCAATTTAAGCCAAATGTTCACGCAACAAATCCGAAAGTTTCACCTTTTTAGCGATTTAAGCCAAATGTTTACAAACGAGACGAAACAAATCTGAACGTTTCACCTTTTCAGCGATTTAAGCCAAACGTTTACAAATATTACGAAACAAATCCAAACGTTTCACCTTTTTAGCGATTTAAGACAAACGTTTAAAAACGTTACGAAACAAAACCAAATGTTTAAAACGTTAAGAAACAAATCCAAGGGTTTCACATTTTTAGCGATTTAAGGCAAACGTTTACAAACATTACGAAACAAATTCAAGCATTACACCTTTTTAGCAATTTAAGCCAAACGTTTATAAACGTTACGAAAAAAATCCAAGCGTTTCACCTTTTTAGCAATTTAAGCCCAACGTTTACACACGTTACGAAACGAATCCACACATTTCACCTTTTTAACTATTTAAACCAAAAGTTTACAAACGTAAGAAATAAATCCAAACGTTTCATCTTTTTAGCGATTTAATCAAAACGTTTACAAAGGTTACGAAACAAATCCAAAAAATTTCACCTTTTTAGCAATTTAAGCCTAACGTTTACGAACATTACGAAACAAGTCCAAGCGTTTCATCTTTTTAGCAATTTATGCCAAACGTTTACACCTTTTTAGCATTAAGCCAAACGTTTACAAATGCTATGAAACAAATCCAAAAGTTTCACCATTTTAACAATGTGAGCCAAACATTTACAAACGTTACGAAACATATCCAAGCGTTTCATCTTTTTAGCAATTTAAGCCAAACGTTTACAAACGATAAGAAACAAATCCAAGAATTTCACTTTTTTACCAATTTAAGCCAAATGTTTACCAACGTTACGAAACATATCCAAACATTTCACCTTTTTAGCAATTTAAGCCAAACGTTTCGAAACGCTACGAAAGAAATCCAAACGTTTCCCCTTTTCAGCTATTTAAGCCAAACGTTTACAAAGGATACGAAACAAATCCAAATGTTTCACCTTTTTAGAAATTTAAGCCAAACGTTACGAAACATATCCAAACATTTCACCTTTTTAGCAATTTAAGCCAAACGTTTCGAAACGCTACGAAAAGGTGAAATGTTTGGATATGTTTCGTAACGTATGTAAATGTTTGGCTTAAATTGGTGATTCAAGCCAAACGTTTGTGTCATAACTTTTTAGCAACTTAAGCCAAACCAAACCAAACGTTTGTAAACATTTTTAGTGATTCAAGCCAAACGTTTACAAACGTTACGAAACAAAATCCAAATGTTTCACATTTTAGCCATTTTAGCCTTACGTTTACAAACGTTACGAAACAAAACCAAACATTTAAAAAGTTATGAAACAAATCCAAATGTTTCACCTTTTTAGCAATTTAAGCCAAATGTTATGAAACAAATCCAAATGTTTCACCTTTTTAGCAATTTAAGCCAAATGTTACGAAACAAATCCAAATGTTTCACCTTTTTAGCAATTTAAGCCAAACGTTTACAAACATTACGAAACAAAACCAAATGTGTCACATTTTTCGCTATTTAAGCCAAACATTTACAAACATTACGAAACAAAACCAAGCGTTTCACCTTTTCAGCAATATAAGCCAAACGTTTACAAACGTTACGAAATAAATCCAAGCGTCTCAGCTTTTTAGCAATTTAAGCCAAACGTTTATAAACGTTACGAAACAAATCCAAGCGTTTCACCTTTTAAATGCTTTAAGACGAATGTTTACAAACATTATGAAACAAATCCAAACGTTTCCCCTTTTTAGCAATTTAAACCCAAAGTTTACAAAGGTTACGAAACAAATCCAATTTTTTTTACCTTTTTAGCAATTTAAGCCAAACATTTACAAACGTTACAAACAAATCCAAGCGTTTCACCTTATTAGCAATTTAAGCCAAACGTTTACAAATTTTACGAAACAAATCCAAACGTTTCCATTTTTTAGGGATTCAAGCAAAACGTTACGAAACAAATCCAAACGTTTCACCTTTTTAGCGATTCAAGCCAAATGTTTACAAACGTTACGAAACAAATCCAAACTTTTCACCTTTTTAGCGATTTAAGCCAAACGTTTACAAACGTTACAAAAAAATCCAAACGTTTCACCTTTTTAGCAATTTAAGCCAAACATTAACAAACATTACAAAAAAAATCCAAATGTTTCACCTTTTTAGTGATTTAAACCAAATGTTTGCAAAGGTTATGAAACAAATCCAAATGTTTCAACTTTTTAACAATTTAAGCCAAACGTTTACAAACATTACGAAACAAATCCAAGCGTTTCACCTTGTTTGAAATTTAAGCCAAACGTTTACAAACGTTACGCAATTTTAAACGTTTCCCCTTTTTAGCGATGTAAGCCAAACGTTTACAAACGTGACTAAACCAATCCAAACATTTCACCTTTTTAGCGATTCAAGTCAAACATTTACAAACGTTACGAAACAAATCCAAATGTTTCACCTTTTTAGCAATTTAAGCCAAACATTTACAAACGTGACGAAACCAATCCAAACGTTTACAAACGTTACAAAACAAATCCAAACGTTTCACCTCTTTTGCTATTTAAGCCAAACGTTTACAAAATGTTACGAAACAAATCCAAACGTTTCGCATTTTTAGCAATTTAAGCCAAACGTTTACAAACGTTACGAAACAAATCCAAATGTTTCCCCTTTTTAGCGATTTAAGCCAAACGTTTACAAAGGGTATGAAACAAAACCAAAAGTTTCACCTTTTTAGCGATTTAAGCCAACCGTTTATAAAAGTTACGAAACAAATCCAAACGTGTCACCTTTTTAGTAATTTAAGCCAAACTTTTACAAACGTTACGAAACAAATCCAAAGGTTTCACCGTTTTAGCGATTTAAGTCAAACGTTTACAAACGTTACGAAACAAATCCAAAGGTTTCCCCATTTTAGCGATTTAGGCCAAACATTTAATACGTTACGAAACAAATAAAAACATTTCACCTTTTTTGCGATTTAAGCCAAACGTTTTTAAACGTTACGAAACAAATCCAAACGCTTCACCATTTTAGCGATTGAAGCCAAACGTTTACAAACGTTTCGAAACAAATTTAAGAGTTTCACCTTTTTAGCAATTTAAGTCAGACGTTTACAAACGCTCCGAAACAAATTCAAGCGTTTCACGTTTTTAGCAATTTAAGCCAAACGTTTACAAACGTTCCGAAACAAATTCAAGCGTTTCACATTTTTAGCAATTTAAGCCAAACGTTTACAAACGTTCCTAAACAAATCCAAGCATTTCACCTTTTTAGCAATTTAAGCTAAACGTTTACAAACGTTACGAAACAAATCTAAATGTTTTACCTTTTTAGCGATTTAAGCCGAATGTTTACAAATGTTACACAACAAAACCAAACATTTCACCTTTTTAGCGATTTAAGCCAAACATTTACAAACTTTTAGAAACAAATCCAAACTCTTCCCCATTTTAGTGTTTTAAGCTAAACGTTTAAAACGTTACGAAACAAATCCAAACATTTCAATTTTTTAGCAATTTAAGCCAAACGCTTACAAACGTTACTAAACAAATCCAAACATTTCGCCATTTTAGAGATTTAAGCTAAACATTTAAAACGTTACGAAACAAATCCAAACGTTTCACCTTTTTTGCGATTTATGCCAAACGTTTACAAACTTTACGAAACAAATCCAAACGTTTCATTTTTTAGCGATTGAAGCCAAATGTTTACAAACGTTATGAAACAAATCCAAACGTTTCCCCATTTTAGCAATTTAAGCCAAATGTTAACAAACATTACGAAACAAATCCATATGTTTCACCTTTTTAGCGATTTAAGCCAACCGTTTATAAAGGTTACGAAACAAATCCAAATGTGTCACCTTTTTAGTAATTTAAGCCAAACTTTTACATACGTTACGAAACAAATCCAAAGGTTTCACTGTTTTAGCGATTTAAGTCAAACGTTTACTAACGTCAAACTTTTACAAACGTTACGAAACAAATCCAAAGGTTTCCCCATTTTAGCGATTTAGGCCAAACGTTTAATACGTTACGAAACAAATAAAAAAATTTCACCTTTTTTGCAATTTAAGCCAAACGTTTTTAAACGTTACGAAACAAATCCAAACGCTTCACCATTTTAGCGATTGAAGCCAAACGTTTACAAACGTTTCGAAACAAATTTAAGCGTTTCACCTTTTTAGCAATTTAAGTCAGACGTTTACAAACGCTCCGAAACAAATTCAAGCGTTTCACGTTTTTAGCAATTTAAGCCAAACGTTTACAAACGTTCCGAAACAAATTCAAGCGTTTCACATTTTTAGCAATTTAAGCCAAACGTTTACAAACGTTCCTAAACAAATCCAAGCGTTTCACCTTTTTAGCAATTTAAGCTAAACATTTACAAACGTTACGAAACAAATCTAAATGTTTTACCTTTTTAGCGATTTAAGCCGAATGTTTACAAATGTTACAAAACAAAACCAAACATTTCACCTTTTTAGCGATTTAATCCAAACATTTACAAACTTTTAGAAACAAATCCAAACTCTTCCCCATTTTAGTGTTTTAAGCTAAACGTTTAAAACGTTACGAAACAAATCCAAACATTTCAATTTTTTAGCAATTTAAGCCAAACGTTTACAAACGTTACTAAACAAATCCAAACATTTCGCCATTTTAGAGATTTAAGCTAAACATTTAAAACGTTACGAAACAAATCCAAACGTTTCACCTTTTTTGCGATTTATGCCAAACGTTTACAAACTTTACGAAACAAATCCAAACGTTTCATTTTTTAGCGATTGAAGCCAAATGTTTACAAACGTTATGAAACAAATCCAAACGTTTCCCCATTTTAGCAATTTAAGCCAAATGTTAACAAACATTACGAAACAAATCCATATGTTTCACCTTTTTACCGATTTAAATCAAACGTTTACAAATGTCATGAAACAAATCCAAATGTTTCAACTTTTTAGCAATTTAAGCCAAACGTTTACAAACATTATGAAACAAATTCAAGCGTTTCACATTTTTAGAAATTTAAGCCAAACGTTTACAAACATTACTAAACAAATCCAAGTATTTCACGTTTTTAGGAATTTAAGCCAAACGTTTACAAACGTTACGAAACAAATCCAAGCGTTTCTCTTTTTTAGCAATTTAAGCCAAACATTTACAAACGTTACGAAACAATTCAAAACGTTTCACCTTTTTAGTGATTCAAGCCAAACGTTTACAAACGTTACGAAACAAAATCCAAATGTTTCACATTTTAGCCATTTTTGCCCAACGTTTACAAACGTTACAAAACAAAACCAAACATTTATAAAGTTATGAAACAAATCCAAATGTTTCACCTTTTTAGCAATTTAAGCCAAATGTTACGAAACAAATCCAAATGTTTCACCTTTTTAGCAATTCAAGCCAAACGTTTACAAACATTACGAAACAAAACCAAACGTGTCACATTTTTCGCTATTTAAGCCAAACATTTACAAACATTACGAAACAAAACCAAGCGTTTCACTTTTTCAGCAATATAAGCCAAACGTTTACAAACGTTACGAAACAAATCCAAGCGTCTCGACCTTTTAGAAATTTAAGCCAAACGTTTATAAACGTTACGAAACAAATCCAAGCGTTTCACCTTTTAAATAATTTAAGACCAACGTTTACAAACATTACGAGTCAAATCCAAATATTTCACCTTTCTAGCGATTTAAGCCAAACATTTACAAACGTATGAAACAAATCCAAACGTTTCACCTTTTTAGAAATTTAAGCCCAACGTTTACAAAGGTTACGAAACAAATCCAGTTTTTTTTTACCTTTTTAGCAATTTAAACCAAACATTTACAAACGATACAAACAAATCCAAGCGTTTCACCTTATAAAGCAATTTTAGCCAAACGTTTGCAAACGTTACGAAACAAATCCAAGCGTTTCACCTTTTTAGCAATTTAATCCAAATGTTTACAAATTTTACGAAACAAATCCAAACGTTTCCATTTTTTAGTGATTCAAGCCAAACGTTTACAAACGTTACAAAAGAAATCCAAACGTTTCACCTTTTTAGCGATTCGAGCCAAATGTTTACAAACGTTACGAAACTAATCCAGACTTTTCACCTTTTTAGCTATTTAAGCCAAACGTTTACAAACGTTACGAAAAAATCCAAACGTTTCACCTTTTTAGCAATTTAAGCCTAACATTAACAAACGTTACGAAACAAATCCAAATGTTTCACCTTTTTAGCGATTTAAACCAAACGTTTGCAAAGGTTATGAAACAAATCCAAATGTTTCAACTTTTTAGCAATTTAAGCCAAACATTTACAAACATTACGAAACAAATCCAAGCGTTTCACCTTTTTTGAAATTTAAGCCAAACGTTTACAAATGTTATGCAATTTCAAAAGTTTCCCCTTTTTAGCGATGTAAGCCAAACGTTTACAAACTTGACGAAACCAATCCAAACATTTCACCTTTTTAGCGATTTAAGACAAACATTTACAAACGTTACGAAACAAATCCAAATGTTTCACCTTTTTTGCAATTTAAGCCAAACGTTTACAAACGTGACGAAACCAATCCAAACGTTTACAAACGTTACAAAACAAATCCAAACGTTTCACCTCTTTTGCGATTTAAGCCAAACATTTATAAAATGTTACGAAACAAATCCAAACGTTTCGCATTTTTAGCAATTTAAGCCAAACGTTTACAAACGTTACGAAACAAATCCAAACGTTTACCCTTTTTAGCGATTTAAGCCAAACATTTTACAAAGGGTATGAAACAAAACCAAAAGTTTCACCTTTTTAGCGATTTAAGCCAACCGTTTATAAAGGTTCCGAAAAAAATCCAAACGTGTCACCTTTTTAGTAATTTAAGCAAAACTTTTACAAACGTTACGAAACAAATCCAAACGTTTCACCGTTTTATTGATTTAAGTCAAACGTTTACAAACGTCACGAAACAAATCCAAGCGTTTCACCTTTTAAGCAATTTAAGCCAAACATTTACAAACGGTATGAAACAAATTAAAACGTTTCCCCATTTTAGCGATTTAGGCCAAACATTTAATACGTTCCGAAACAAATAAAAACGTTTCACCTTTTTTGCGATTTAAGCCAAACATTTTTAAACGTTACAAAACAAATCCAAATGGTTCACCATTTTAGCGATTGAAGCCAAACGTTTACAAACGTTTCGAAACAAATTTAAGCGTTTCACCTTTTTAGCAATTTAAGTCAAACGTTTACAAACTTTCCGAAACAAATTCAAGCGTTTCACGTTTTTAGCAATTCAAGCCAAACGTTGCGAAACAAATCCAAGCATTTTACCTTTTTAGCAATTTAAGCCAAACGTTTACAAACGTTACGAAACAAAACCAAACATTTCATCTTTTTTGGATTTTTAAGCCAAACGTTTACAAACTTTTAGAAACAAATCCAAACGCTTCCCCATTTTAGCGTTTTAAGCCAAACGTTTAAAACGTTACGAAACAAATCGAAACATTTCAATTTTTTAGCAATTTAAGCCAAACGTTTACAAACGTTACTAAACAAATCCAAACATTTTTCCATTTTAGAGATTTAAGCTAAATGTTTAAAACGTTACGAAACAAATCCAAACGTTTCACCTTTTTAGCGATTTATGCCAAACGTTTACAAACTTTACGAAACAAATCCAAACGTTTCATTTGTTTAGCGATTGAAGCCAAACGTTTACAAACGTTACGAAACAAAATCCAAACGTTTCCCCTTTTTAGCAATTTAAGCCAAACATTAACAAACGTTACGAAACAAATCCATATGTTTCATCTTTTTAGCTATTTGAATCAAACGTTTACAAATGTCATGAAACAAATCCAAATGTTTCAACTTTTTAGCAATTTAAGCCAAACGTTTACAAACATTACAAAACAAATCCAAGCGTTTCACCTTTTTAGAAATTTAAGCCATATGTTTACAAACATTACTAAACAAATCCAAGTATTTCACCTCTTTAGCAATTTAAGCCGAACGTTTACAAACGTTACGAAACAAATCCAAGCGTTTCTCTTTTTTAGCAATTTAATCCAAACATTTGCAAACGTTACGAAACAATTCGAAACGTTTCACCTTTTTAGTGATTCAAGGCAAACGTTTACATACGCTACAAAAAAAATCCAAACGTTTCACATTTTAGCCATTTTAGCCCAACATTTACAAACGTTACCAAACAAAACCAAACATTTAAAACATTATGAAACAAATCCAAACGTTTAAAACGTTACAAAACAAAAACAAACGTTTCACCTTTTAAGCAATATAAGCCAAACATTTACAAACATTACGAAACAAAACCAAGCATTTCACTTTTTCAGCAATATAAGCCAAACGTTTACAAACGTTACGAATCAAATCCAAGCGTCTCAACTTTTTATCAATTTAAGCCAAACGTTTATAAACGTTACGAAACAAATCCAAGCGTTTCACCTTTTAAATAATTTAAGACCAACATTTACAAACATTACGAGTCAAATCCAAATATTTCACCTTTTTAGCGATTTAAGACAAACATTTACAAACATATGAAACAAATCCAAACGTTTCACCTTTTTAGCAATTTAAGCCCAACGTTTACAAAGGTTACAAAACAAATCCAATTTTTTTTTACGTTTTTAGCAATTTAAGCCAAACATTTACAAACGTTACAAACAAATCCAAGTGTTTCACCTTATTAGGCAATTTAAGCCAAACGTTTGCAAACGTTACGAAAAAAATACAAGCGTTTCACCTTTTTAGCAATTTAAGCCAAACGTTTACAAATTTTACGAAACAAATCCAAACGTTTCCATTTTTTAGTGATTCAAGCCAAACATTTACAAACGTTACGAAACAAATCCAAACGTTTCACCTTTTTAGCGATTCAAGCCAAACGTTTACAAACGTTACGAAACAAAATCCAAACTTTTCACCTTTTTAGCGATCTAAGCCATACGTTTGCAAACGTTACGAAAAAAATCCAAACGTTTCACCTTTTTAGCAATTTAAGCCAAACATTAACAAACGTTGCGAAACAAATCCAAATGTTTCACCTTTTTAGCGATTTAAACCAAACGTTTGCAAAGGTTATGAAACAAATCCAAATGTTTAAACTTTTTAGCAATTTAAGCCAAACGTTTACAAACATTACGAAACAAATCCAAGCGTTTCACCTTTTTTGAAATTTAAGCCAACCGTTTACAAACGTTACGCAATTTAAAACGTTTCCCCTTTTTAGCGATGTAAGCCAAACGTTTACAAACGTGACGAAACCAATCCAAACGTTTCAAATTTTTAGCGATTTAAGCCAAACGTTTACAAACGTTACGAAACAAATACAAACGTTTCCCCTTTTTAGCAATTTAAGCCAAACGTTAACAAACGTTATGAAACAAATCCAAATGTTTCACCTTTTTAGCGATTTAAACTAAACGTTTAGAAAGATTATGAAACAAATCAAAATGTTTCAACTTTTTAGCAATTTAAGCCAAACGTATACAAACATTACGAAACAAATCCAAGCGTTTCACCTTTTTAGAAATTTAAGCCAAACGTTTACACACATTACTAAACAGATCCAAGCATTTCACCTTTTTAGCAATTTAAGCCAAACGTTTACAAACGTTACGAAACAAGTCCAAGCGTTTCTCCTTTTCAGCAATTTAAGCCAAACATTTACAAACGTTACGAAATGATTCCAAACGTTTCCTCTTTTTAGTGATTCAAGCCAAACGTTTACAAACGTTACGAAAAAAAAATCCAAACGTTTCACATTTTAGCGATATAAGCCCAACGTTTACAATCGTTACGAAACAAAACGAAACGTTTAAAACGTTATGAAAGAAATCCAAATGTTTCACCTTTTTAGCAAATTAAGCCAAACGTTTACAAACATTACGAAACAAATCCAAATGGTTAACCTTTTTAGCGATTTAAGCCAAACATTTACAAATGTTACGAAACAAAACCAAACGTTTAAAACGCAACAAAACAAATCCAAACGTTTCACATTTTTAGCTATTTAAGCCAAACATTTACAAATATTACGAAACAAAACCAAGCGTTTCTCCTTTTCAGCAATTTAAGCCAAACGTTTACAAACGTTACGAAACAAATCCAAGAATCTCACCTTTTTAGAATTTTAAGCCAAACGTTTATAAATGTTACGAAACAAATCCAAGCGTTTCACCTTTTTAATAATTTAAGCCCAACGTTTACCAACGTTACGAAACAAATCCAAATATTTCACCTTTTTAGCGATTTAAGCCAAACGTTTACATACATATGAAACAAATCCAAACGTTTCGCCTTTTAAGCAATTTAAGCCCAACGTTTACAAACATTACGAAACAAATCCAAGCGTTTCACCTTTTTTGAAATTTAAGCCAAACGTTTACAAACGTTACGCAATTTCAAACGTTTCCCCTTTTTAGCGATGTAAGCCAAACGTTTACAAACGTGATGAAACCAATCCAAACGTTCCACCTTTTTAGCGATTTAAGCCAAACGTTTACAAACGTTACGAAACAAATCCAAACGTTTCCCCTTTTTAGCAATTTAAGCCAAACGTTAACAAACGTTACGAAACCAGTCCAAATGTTTCACCTTTTTAGCGATTTAAACTAAACGTTTACAAAGGTTATGAAACAAATCCAAATGTTTCAACTTTTTAGCAATTTAAGCCAAACGTATACAAACATTACGAAACAAATCCAAGCGTTTCACCTTTTTAGAAATTTAAGCCAAACGTTTACACACATTACGAAACAAATCCAAGCGTTTCACCTTTTTAGCAATTTAAGCCAAACGTTTACACACATTCCTAAACAGAACCAAGCATTTCACCTTTTTAGCAATTTAAGCCAAACGTTTACAAACATTACGAAATGATTCCAAACGTTTCCCCGTTTTAGTGATTCAAGCCAAACGTTTACAAACGTTACGAAACAAATCCAAACGTTTCACATTTTAGCGATATAAGCCCAACGTTTACAATCGTTACGAATCAAAACCAAACGTTTAAAACGTTATGAAACAAATCCAAATGTTTCACCTTTTTAGCGATTTAAGCCAAACATTTACAAATGTTACGAAACAAAACCAAACGTTTAAAACGCTACAAAACAAATCCAAACGGTTCACATTTTTAGCTATTTAAGCCAAACATTTACAAACATTACGAAACAAAACCAAGTGTTTCACCTTTTCAGCAATTTAAGCCAAACGTTTACAAACGTTATGAAACAAATCCAAGAATCTCACCTTTTTAGCAATTTAAGCCAAACGTTTACAAACGTGCCGAAACCAATCCAAATGTTTCCCCTTTTTAGCGATTTAAGCCAAACGTTTACAAACGTTACGAAACAAATCCAAACGTTTCCCGTTTTTAGCAATTTAAGCCAAACGTTACAAAACAAATCCAAATGTTTCACCTTTTTAGCGATTTAAACTAAACGTTTACAAAGGTTATGGAACAAATCCAAATGTTTCAACTTTTTAGCAATTTAAGCCAAACATATACAAACATTACGAAACAAATCCAAGCGTTTCACCTTTTTAGAAATTTAAGCCAAACGCTTACACACATTACTAAACAGATCCAAGCATTTCACCTTTTTATCAATTTAAGCCAAACGTTTACAAACGTTACGAAACAAGTCCAAGCGTTTCTCCTTTTCAGGAATTTAAGCCAAACATTTACAAACGTTACGAAACGATTCCAAACGTTTTCCCTTTTTAGCTATTTAAGCCAAACATTTACAAACATTACGAAACAAAACCAAGTGTTTCACCTTTTCAGCAATTTAAGCCAAACATTTACAAATGTTACGAAACAAACCAAACGTTTAAAACGTTATGAAACAAATCCAAATGTTTCACCTTTTTAGCAAATTAAGCCAAACGTTTACAAACGTTACGAAACAAATCCAAATGTTTCACCTTTTTAGCGATTTAAGCCAAACATTTACAAATGTTACGAAACAAAACCAAACGTTTAAAACGCTACAAAACAAATCCAAACCTTTCACATTTTTAGCTATTTAAGCCAAACATTTAACAACATTACGAAACAAAACCAAGCGTTTCACCTATTCAGCAATTTAAGCCAAACGTTTATAAACGTTACGAAACAAATCCAAGAATCTCACCTTTTTAGCAATTTTAGCCAAACGTTTATAAATGTTATGAAACAAATCCAAGCGTTTCACCTTTTTAATAATTTAAGCCCAACGTTTACCAACGTTACGAAACAAATCCAAATATTTCACCCTTTTAGCGATTTAAGCCAAACGTTTACATACATATGAAACAAATCCAAACGTTTCGCCTTTTTAGCAATTTAAGCCCAACGTTTACAAACATTATGAAACAAATCCAAGCGTTTCACCTTTTTTGAAATTTAAGCCAAACGTTTACAAACGTTACGCAATTTCAAATGTTTCCCCTTTTTAGCGATGTAAGCCAAACGTTTACAAACGTGACGAAACCAATCCAAACGTTTCACCTTTTTAGCGATTTAAGCCAAACGTTTACAAACGTTACGAAACAAATCCAAACGTTTTCCCTTTTTAGTAACTTAAGCCAAACGTTAACAAACGTTACGAAACCAATCCAAATGTTTCACCTTTTTAGCGATTTAAACTAAACGTTTACAAAGGTTATGAAACAAATCCAAATGTTTCAACTTTTTAGCAATTTAAGCCAAACGTATACAAACATTACGAAACAAATCCAAACGTTTCACCTTTTTAGAAATTTAAGCCAAACGTTTACACACATTACGAAACAAATCCAAGCGTTTCACCTTTTTAGCAATTTAAGCCAAACGTTTACACACATTACTAAACAGAACCAAGCATTTCACCTTTTTAGCAATTTAAGCCAAACGTTTACAAACATTACGAAATGATTCCAAACGTTTCCCCGTTTTAGTGATTCAAGCCAAACGTTTACAAACGTTACGAAACAAATCCAAACGTTTCACATTTTAGCGATATAAGCCCAACGTTTACAATCGTTACGAATCAAAACCAAACGTTTAAAACGTTATGAAACAAATCCAAATGTTTCACCTTTTTAGCAATTTAAGCCAAACGTTTACAAACGTTATGAAACAGATCCAAATGTTTCACCTTTTTAGCGATTTAAGCAAAACATTTACAAATGTTACGAAACAAAACCGAACGTTTAAAACGCTACAAAACAAATCCAAACGGTTCACATTTTTAGCTATTTAAGCCAAACATTTACAAACATTACGAAACAAAACCAAGTGTTTCACCTTTTCAGCAATTTAAGCCAAACGTTTACAAACGTTACGAAACAAATCCAAGAATCTCACCTTTTTAGCAATTTAAGCCAAACGTTTACAAACGTGACGAAACCAATCCAAACGTTTCCCCTTTTTAGCGATTTAAGCCAAACGTTTAAAAATGTTACGAAACAAATCCAAACGTTTCCCGTTTTTAGCAATTTAAGCCAAACGTTACAAAACAAATCCAAATGTTTCACCTTTTTAGCGATTTAAACTAAACGTTTACAAAGGTTATGAAACAAATCCAAATGTTTCAACTTTTTAGCAATTTAAGCCAAACGTATACAAACATTACGAAACAAATCCAGGCGTTTCACCTTTTTAGAAATTTAAGCCAAACGTTTACACACATTACGAAACAAATCCAAGCGTTTCACCTTTTTAGCAATTTAAGCCAAACGTTTACACACATTACTAAACAGAACCAAGCATTTCACCTTTTTAGCAATTTAAGCCAAACGTTTACAAACGTTACGAAATGATTCCAAACGTTTCCCCTTTTTAGCTATTTAAGCCAAACATTTACAAACATTACGAAACAAAACCAAGTGTTTCACCCTTTCAGCAATTTAAGCCAAACGTTTACAAACGTTACGAAACAAAACCAAACATTTAAAACGTTATGAAACAAATCCAAATGTTTCACCTTTTTAGCAAATTAAGCCAAACGTTTACAAACGTTACGAAACAAATCCAAATGTTTCACCATTTCAGATATTTAAGCCAAACATTAACAAATGTTACGAAACAAAACCAAACGTTTAAAACGATACAAAACAAATCCAAACGTTTCACATTTTTAGTTATTTAAGCCAAACATTTACAAACATTACGAAACAAAACAAGGCGTTTCACCTTTTCAGCAATTTAAGCCAAACGTTTACAAACGTTACGAAACAAATCCAAGAATCTCACCTTTTTAGCAATTTAAGCCAAACGTTTATAAATGTTACGAAACAAATCCAAGCGTTTCAGCTTTTTAATAATTTAAGCCCAACGTTTACCAACTTTACGAAACAAATCCAAATATTTCACCCTTTTATCGATTTAAGCCAAACGTTTACATACATATGAAACAAATCCAAACGTTTCTCCTTTTTAGCAATTTAAGCCCAACGTTTACAAACATTACGAAATAAATCCAAGCGTTTCACCTTTTTTGAAATTTAAGCCAAACTTTTACAAACGTTACGCAATTTCAAATGTTTCCCCTTTTTAGCGATGTAAGCCAAACGTTTACAAACGTGACGAAATCAATCCAAACATTTCACCTTTTTAGCGATTTAAGCCAGACGTTTACAAACGTTACGAAACAAATCCAAATGTTTCCCCTTTTTAGCAATTTAAGCCAAACGTTAACAAACGTTACGAAACCAATCCAAATGTTTCACCTTTTTAGCGATTTAAACTAAACGTTTACAAAGGTTATGAAACAAATCCAAATGTTTCAACTTTTTAGCAATTTAAGCCAAACGTATACAAACATTACGAAACAAATCCAAGCGTTTCACCTTTTTAGTAATTTAAGCCAAACGTTTACACACATTACTAAACAGATCCAAGCATTTCACCTTTTTAGCAATTTAAGCCAAACATTTACAAACGTTACGAAACAAGTCCAAGCGTTTCTCCTTTTCACGAATTTAAGCCAAACATTTACAAACGTTACGAAATGATTCCAAACGTTTCCCCGTTTTAGTGAATCAAGCCAAACGTTTACAAACGTTACGAAACAAATCCAAACGTTTCACATTTTAGCGATATAAGCCCAACGTTTACAATCGTAACGAATCAAAACCAAACGTTTAAAACGTTATGAAACAAATCCAAATGTTTCACCTTTTTAGCAATTTAAGGCAAATGTTTACAAACGTTATGAAACAAATCCAAATGTTTCACCTTTTTAGCGATTTAAGCTAAACATTTACAAATGTTACGAAACAAAACCAAACGTTTAAAACGCTACAAAACAAATCCAAATGGTTCACATTTTTAGCTATTTAAGCCAAACATTTACAAACATTACGAAACAAAACCAAGTGTTTCACCTTTTCAGCAATTTAAGCCAAACGTTTACAAACGTTACGAAACAAATCCAAGAATCTCACCTTTTTAGCAATTTAAGCCAAACGTTTACAAACGTGACGAAACCAATCCAAACGTTTCCCCTTTTTAGCGATTTAAGCCAAACGTTTACAAACGTTACGAAACAAATCCAAACGTTTCCCATTTTTAGCAATTTAAGCCAAACGTTACAAAACAAATCCAAATGTTTCACCTTTTTAGCGATTTAAACTAAACGTTTACAAAGGTTATGGAACAAATCCAAATGTTTCAACTTTTTAGCAATTTAAGCCAAACATATACAAACATTACGAAACAAATCCAAGCGTTTCACCTTTTTAGAAATTTAAGCCAAACGCTTACACACATTACTAAACAGATCCAAGCATTTCACCTTTTTATCAATTTAAGCCAAACGTTTACAAACGTTACGAAAAAAGTTCAAGCGTTTCTCCTTTTCAGGAATTTAAGCCAAACATTTACAAACGAAACGATTCCAAACGTTTCCCCTTTTTAGTGATTCAAGCCAAACGTTGACAAACGTTACGAAACAAATCCAAACGTTTCACATTTTAGCGATATAAGCCCAACGTTTACAATCGTTACGAAACAAAACCAAACGTTTAAAACGTTATGAAGCAAATCCAAATGTTTCACCATTTTAGCAATATAAGCCAAACGTTTACAAACGTTACGAAACAAATCCAAATGTTTTACCTTTTTAGAGATTTAAGCCAAGCATTTAAAAATGTTACGAAACAAAACCAAACGTTTAAATCGCTACAAAACAAATCCAAACGTTTCACATTTTTAGCTATTTAAGCCAAACATTTACAAACATTACGAAACGAAACCAAGCGTTTCGCCTTTTCAGCAATTTAAGCCAAACGTTTACAAACGTTACGAAACAAATCCAAGCGTCTCACCTTTTTAGCAATTTAAGCCAAACGTTTATAAACGTTACGAAACAAATCCAAGCGTTTCACCTTTTTAATAATATAAGCCCAACGTTTACAAACGTTACGAAACAAATCCAAATATTTTACCTTTTTAGCGATTTAAGCTAAACGTTTACATACATATGAAATAAATCCAAATGTTTCGCCTTTTTAGCTATTTAAGCCCAAAGTTTACAAAGGTTACAAAACTAATCCAAATTTTATACCCTTTTAGCAATTTTAGCCTAACATTTACAAACTTTATAAACAAATCCAAGCGTTTCACCTTTTTAGCAATTTAAGCCAAACGTTTGCAAACGTTACGAAACAAATCCAAGCGTTTCACCTTCTTAGCATTTTAAGCCAAACGTTTACAAACGTTACGAAATAAATCCAAACGTTTCCATTTTTTAGTGATTCAAGCCAAACGTTCACAAACGTTACGAAACAAATCCAAACGTTTCATCTTTTTAGCGATTCAAGCCAAACGTTTACAAACGTTTCCATTTTTTAGCAATTCAAGCCAAACGTTTACCAACGTTACGAATCAAATCCAAACGTTTCACCTTTTTAGTGATTCAAACCAAACGTTTACAAACGTTACAAAACAAATCCAAACGTTTCACCTTTTTAGCGATTTAAGCCAAACGTTTACAAACACTACGAAACAAAACCGAACATTTCACCTTTTTAGCGATTTAAGCCAAACATTGACATACGTTACGAAACAAAACCAAACCAAACATTTCACCTTTTTAGAAATTTAAGCCAAATGATACGAAACATATCCAAAAAATTTCACTTTTTTAGCAACTTAAACCAAACGTTTACAAAAGATACGAAACAAATCCAAGCGTTTCACCTTTTTAGCAATTTAAACCAAACGTTTACAAATGTTATGAAACAAATCCAAGCGTTTACCCTTTCTAGCGATTTAAGCCAAACTCTTACAATAGATATGAAACAAATCCAAACGTTTCACCTTTTTAGCGATTTAAGCCAAACCTTTACAAACGTTACGAAACAAATCCAAATGTTTCACCTTTTAGCGGTTTAAGACAAACGTTACGAAACAAACCAAACATTTCGCCTTTTTAGCGATTTAAGCCTAATGTTTACAAACATTAGGAAACAAATCCAAACGTTTTACCTTTTTAACGATTTAAGCCAAACGTTTACAAATGTTACAAAACAAAACCAAACGTTTCACCTTTTTAGCAATTTAAGCCAAACTTTTACAAACGCTACGAAGCAAATCCAAATGTTTCCCAATTTTAGAGATTTAAGCCAAACGTTTAACACATTACGAAACAAATCCAAACATTTCACCTTTTTAGCAATTTATGCCAAACATATACAAACGTTAAGAAACAAATCCAAACGTTTCACCTTTTTATCGATTGAACCGAAACGTTTACAAACGTTACGAAACAAATCAAAATATTTCACATTTTTAGCGATTTAAGCCAAACGTTTACAAACGTTACGAAACAAAAACAAAGCATTTCACCTTTTTAGCAATTTACGGCAAACGTTTACAAACGTAAGGAAACAAATCCAAGAGTTTCACCTTTTTAGCAATTTAAGCCAAACATTACAATTTTTACGAAACAAATCCAAGCGTTTCACCTTTTTAGCAATTTAAGCCAAACGTTTACAAACGTTACTAAACAATTCCAAGCGTTTCACCTTTTAGCGTTTTAAGCCAAATATTTACAAACGTTACTAAATAATTCCAAACGTTTGACCTTTTAGCGATGTAAGCCAAACGTTTACAAACGTTATGAAACAAATCCAAACGTTTTACCTTTTTAGCGATTTAAGCCAAACGTTTACAAACATTACAAAACAAACCCAAAAGTTTCACCTTTTTAGCGATTTAAGCCAAACGTTTACAAACGTTTCGAAACAAATCCAAACGTTTCACCTTTTTAGAGATTTAAGCAAAACGTTTACAAACGTTATGAAAGAAAATAAAGCGTTTCACCTTTTTAGCAATTTAAGCCAAACGTTTACAAACATTACAAAACAAATTCCAGCGATTCACCTTTTTAGCAATTTAAGCCAAACGTTTACAAAAGTTACGAAACAAATCCAAGCGTTTCACCTTTTTAGAAATTTAAGCCAAACGTTTACAAACGTTACGAAACAAATCCAAACGTTTTACTTTTTTAGCGATTTAAGCCAAATGTTTACCAACGTTACGAAACAATTCCAAACGTTTCACCTTTTTATCAATTTAAGCCAAACATTTACAAAGGTTATGAAAC
The DNA here is from genome assembly GCF_937616625.2 of Mercurialis annua. Lineage (NCBI taxonomy): Eukaryota > Viridiplantae > Streptophyta > Magnoliopsida > Malpighiales > Euphorbiaceae > Mercurialis > Mercurialis annua. Next base: position 21,972,468 of record NC_065570.1, read on the forward strand.
AAATCCAAATGTATCACCTTTTTAGCAATTTAAGCCAAACGTTTACAAATATTACGAAACAAATCCAAGCGTTTCACCTTTTTAAGAATATAAGCTAAACGTTTACAAACGCTACGAAACAAATCCTAGCGTTTCCATTTTTTAGCAATTAAAGTCAAATGTTTACAAAGGATACGAAACAAATCCAAACGTTTCACCTTTTTAGCAATTTAAGCCAAACGTTTACAAACGTTACGAAACAAATCCAAACGTTTCAACTTTTTAGCGATTTGAGACAAACGTTTACAAACGGTACAAAACAAATCCAAATGTTTCACCTTTTTAGCGAAAACGTTGCGAAACAAATCAAAACGTTTCGCCTTTTTAGCAATTTAAGTCAAACGTTTATAAACGATAGCGAAACAAATCCAAACGTTTCGCCTTTTTAGCAATGTAAGCCAAACATTTACAAACGTTACGAAACAAATCAAAACGTTTCGCCTTTTTAGAAATTTATGCCAAACGTTTACAAAAGTTATAAAACAAATGCAAACGTTTCACCTTTTTAGTGATTTAAGTTGAACGTTTACAAACGTTACAAAACAAAACCAAACGTTTAAAACGTTACGGAACAAATTCAAAAGTTTCACATTTTTATCGATTAAAGCCAAACGTTTACAAACGTTATGAAACAAATCCAAGTGTTTCACCTTTTTAGCAATTTAAGCCAAACGTTTACAAACATTACAAAATAAATCCAAGTGTTTGACCTTTTTAGCAATTTAAGCCAAACGTTTACAAACATTACGAAACAAATCCAAGCGTTTCACCTTTTTAGCAATTTAATCCAAACGTTCACAAACGTTTAACCTTTTTAGAGATTTAAGTCAAACGTTTACAAACGTTACGAAACAAATTCAAATGTTTCCCGTTTTTAGCAATTTAAGCCAAACGTTTAGAAACGTTACGAAACAAATCCAAACGTTTCTCCTTTTCAGCAATTTAAGCCGAACGTTTTCAAACGTTACAAAACAAACACAAACATTTCACCTTTTTGGCGATTTAAACCAAACGTTAACAAACGTTACTAACCAAAACCAAACCTTTAAAACGTTACGAAACAAATCCAAACGTTTCACATTTTTAGCGATTTAAGCCAAACCTTTACAAATTTTACGACACAAAACGAAGCGTTTGACCTGTTTAGCAATTTAAGACAAATGTTTACAAACGTTACGAAACAAATCCAAGCGTTTTACCTTTTTAGCAATTTAAGCCAATCGTTTACAAACTTTATGAAACAAATCCAAACGTTTTACCTTTTTAGCGATTTAAGCCAAATGTTTACCAACGTTACGAGACAATTCCAAACGTTTCACCTTTTTATCAATTTAAGCCAAACATTTACAAAGGTTACGAAACAAATCCAAATGTATCACCTTTTTAGCAATTTAAGCCAAACGTTTACAAATGTTACGAAACAAATCCAAGCGTTTCACCTTTTTAAGAATATAAGCTAAACGTTTACAAACGCTACGAAACAAATCCAAGCGTTTCCATTTTTTTAGCAATTAAAGCCAAACGTTTACAAAGGTTACGAAACAAATCCAAACGTTTCACCTTTTTAGCAATTTAAGTCAAACGTTTACAAACGTTACGAAACAAATCCAAATGTTTCACCTTTTTAGCGATTTAAGACAAACGTTGACAAACGGTACAAAACAAACCAAACGTTGAACCTTTTTAGCAAAAACGTTACGAAATAAATCAAAACGTTTCGCCTTTTAAGCAATTTAAGTCAAACGTTTATAAACGATAGCGAAACAAATCCAAACGTTTTGCCTTTTTAGCAATGTAAGCCAAACATTTACAAATGTTACGAAACAAATAAAAACGTTTCGCCTTTTTAGAAATTTAAGCCAAACGTTTACAAAAGTTACAAAACACATGCAAACGTTTCACCTTTTTAGTGATTTAAGCTGAACGTTTACAAACGTTACAAAACAAAACCAAACATTTAAAACGTTACGGAACAAATTCAAAAGTTTCACATTTTTATCGATTAAAGCCAAACGTTTACAAACGTTATGAAACAAATCCAAGTGTTTCACCTTTTTAGCAATTTAAGCCAAACGTTTACAAACATTACAAAATAAATCCAAGTGTTTGACCTTTTTAGCAATTTAAGCCAAACGTTTGCAAACATTACGAAACAAATCCAAGCGTTTCACCTTTTTAGCAATTTAATCCAAACGTTTACAAACGTTTAACCTTTTTAGAGATTTAAGTCAAACGTTTACAAACGTTACGAAACAAATCCAAACGTTTCCCGTTTTTAGCAATTTAAGCTAAACGTTTAGAAACGTTACGAAAAAAATCCAAACGTTTCTCCTTTTTAGCAATTTAAGCCGAACGTTTTCAAATGTTACAAAACAAATACAAACATTTCACCTTTTTGGCGATTTAAACCAAACGTTTACAAACGTTACTAACCAAAACCAAACGTTTAAAACGTTACGAAACAAATCCGAACGTTTCACATTTTTAGCGATTTAAGCCAAACCTTTACAAATGTTACGACACAAAACGAAGCGTTTGACCTGTTTAGCAATTTAAGCCAAATGTTTACAAACGTTACGAAACAAATCCAAGCGTTTTACCTTTTTAGCAATTTAAGCCAATCGTTTACAAACGTTCCGAAACAAATCCAAGTGGTTCACCTTTTTAGGAATTTAAGCCAAACATTTACAAACGTGACGAAACAAATCCAAGCGTTTCACTTTTTTTTTAGCAATTTTAGCCAAACGTTTACAAACGTTATAAAACAACTCCAAACGTTTCACCTTTTTAGTGATTTAAGCCGAACATTTACAAACGTTACAAAACAAATCCATGCGTTTCACCTTTTTAGCGATTTAACCCCAACATTTACAAACGTTACAAAATAAATCCAAAAGTTTCACCTTATTTGCGATTTCAGCCAAACGTTTACAAACGTTACAAAACAAATCCAAACATTTCGCCTTTTTAGCGATTTAAGCCAAACGTTTACAAACACACGTTACGAAACAAAACCAAACGTTTAAAACGTTACGAAACAAACCCAACCGTCTCACATTTTTAGCGATTTAAGCCAAACCTTTACATACTTTACGAAGCAAAACTAAGCGTTTGACCTTTTTGGAAATTTAAGCCAAATATTTACAAACGTTACAAAACAAATCCAAGCGTTTCACCTTTTTAGCAATCTAAGCCAAACATTTACAAACGTTACAAAACAAATCTAATCGTTTTCCATTTTTAGGAATTTAAGCGAAACGTTTACAAACGTTACAAAAATAATCCAAGTTTTTCACCTTTTTAGCAATTTAAGCCAAACGTTTACAAACGTTACGAAACAAATTTAAACGTTTCACCTTTTTAGCGATTTAAGCCGAACGTTTACAAACTTTGCGAAACAAATCCAAGAGTTTCAGCTTTTTAGCAATTTAAGCCAAACGTTTAAAACGTTACGAAACAAATCCAAACGTTTCACATTTTTAGCGATTTATGCCAAACGTTTCCAAACGTTATGAAATAAATCAAACGTTTCACCTTTACAGTGATTGAAGCGAAACGTTTATAAACGTTACGAAACATATCCAAACATTTCACATTTTTAGCAATTTAAGCCAAACGTTTACAAACGTTACGAAACAAAAACCAAGCATTTCACCTTTTTAGCAATTTACGGCAAACGTTTACAAACGTAATGAAACAAATCCATGAGTTTCACCTTTTTAGCAATTTAAGCCAAACATTTACAAACGTTACGAAACAAATCCAAGCGTTTCACCTTTTTAGCAATTCAAGCCAAACGTTTACAAACGTGACGAAACAAATCCAAGCGTTTCACCTTTATAGCGATTTAAGCAAAACTTTTACAAACGGTACGAAATAAATCCAATCGTTACACCTTTTTAGCGATTTAAGCCAATCGTTTACAAATGCTACGAAAAAAATCCAAAAGTTTCATCTTTTCAACAACGTAAGCCAAACGTTACGAAACATGTCCAAGCGTTTTTCATCTATTTAGCAATTTAAGCCAAACGTTTACAAACGATACGAAACAAATCCAAGCATTTCACTTTTTTTAGCAATTTAAGCCAAATGTTTACAAACGTTACAAAACATATCCAAACATTTCACCTTTTTAGCAATTTAAGCCAAACGTTTCGAAACGCTACGAAAAAAATCCAAACGTTTCCCCTTTTCAGAAAATTAAGCCAAACGTTTACAAAGGGTATAAAACAAATCCAAGTGTTTCACCTTTTTAGCAATTTATACCAAACGTTTACAAACCTTATGAAACAAATCCAAGCGTTTCACCTTTTGAGCAATTTAAACCAAACGTTTACAAACGTTACGAAACAAATCCAAGCGTTTCACCTTTTTAGCAATTTAAGCCAAACTTTACGAAACAAAACCAAACGTTTCACCTTTTTAGCGATTTTAGCCAAACGTTTACAAATATTACGAAACAAATTCAAACGTTTAAAACGTTACGCAACAAATCCAAACCTTTCACCTTTTTAGCGATTTAAGCCAAACGTTTATCAATGTTATGAAACAAATTCAAACGTTTCACCTTTTTATCGAGTGAGTCGTAACATTTATAAACGTTTCGAAAAAAATCCATACGTTTCCCATTTTTTGCAATTTAAGCCAAACGTTTACAAACATTACGAAACAAAACCAACCGTTTCACCTCTTTAGCAATTTAAGCCAATTGTTTACGAAACAAATCTGAAAGTTTCACCTTTTTTGCGATTTAAGCCAAATGTTTACAAACGAGACGAAACAAATCTGAACGTTTCGCCTTTTCAGCGATTTAAGCCAAACGTTAACAAACGTTTCGAAACAAATCCAAACGTTTCACCTTTTTAGCGATTTAAGACAAACGTTTAAAAACGTTATGAAACAAAACCAAATGTTTAAAACGTTACGAAACAAATCCAAGGGTTTCACATTTTTAGCGATTTAAGGCAAACGTTTACAAACATTACGAAACAAATTCAAGCGTTTCACCTTTTTAGCAATTTAAGCCAAACGTTTATAAATGTTACGAAAAAAATCCAAGCGTTTCCCCTTTTTAGCAATTTAAGCCCAATGTTTACACACGTTACGAAACAAATCCACACATTTCACCTTTTTAACTATTTAAACCAAACGTTTACAAACGTAAGAAATAAATCCAAATGTTTCACCTTTTTAGCTATTTAAGCCAAACATTTACAAAGGTTACGAAACAAATCCAAAAATTTTCACCTTTTTAGCAATTTAAGCCTAACGTTTACAAACATTACGAAACAAGTCCAAGTGTTTCCCTTTTTAGCAATTTAAAATCCAATCGTTTCACCTTTTTAGCGGTTTAAGAAAAACATTTAAAAACGGTACAAAAAAAAACCAAATGTTTAAAACTTTACGAAACAAATCCAAGCGTTTCACATTTTTTGCGATTTAAGTCAAACGTTTACAAACAATACGAAACAAATCCAAGAGTTTCACCTTTTTAGCAATATAATCCAAACGTTTATAACCGTTAGGAAAAAAATCCAAGCGTTTCACCTTTTTAGCAATTTAAGACCAACGTTTACACACGTTACGAAACAAAAACCAAGCATTTCACCTTTTTAGCAATTTACGGCAAACGTTTACAAATGTAATGAAACAAATCCATGAGTTTCACCTTTTTAGCAATTTAAGCCAAACATTTACAAACGTTACGAAACAAATCCAAGCGTTTCACCTTTTTAGCAATTCAAGCCAAACGTTTACAAACGTGACGAAACAAATCCAAGTCACCTTTATAGCGATTTAAGCAAAACTTTTACAAACGGTACGAAATAAATCCAATCGTTACACCTTTTTAGCGATTTAAGCCAATCGTTTACAAATGCTACGAAAAAAATCCAAAAGTTTCATCTTTTCAACAACGTAAGCCAAACGTTACGAAACATGTCCAAGCGTTTTTCATCTATTTAGCAATTTAAGCCAAACGTTTACAAACGATACGAAACAAATCCAAGCATTTCACTTTTTTTAGCAATTTAAGCCAAATGTTTACAAACGTTACAAAACATATCCAAACATTTCACCTTTTTAGCAATTTAAGCCAAACGTTTCGAAACGCTACGAAAAAAATCCAAACGTTTCCCCTTTTCAGAAAATTAAGCCAAACGTTTACAAAGGGTATAAAACAAATCCAAGTGTTTCACCTTTTTAGCAATTTATACCAAACGTTTACAAACCTTATGAAACAAATCCAAGCGTTTCACCTTTTGAGCAATTTAAACCAAACGTTTACAAACGTTACGAAACAAATCCAAGCGTTTCACCTTTTTAGCAATTTAAGCCAAACTTTATGAAACAAAACCAAACGTTTCACCTTTTTAGCGATTTTAGCCAAACGTTTACAAATATTACGAAACAAATTCAAACGTTTAAAACGTTACGCAACAAATCCAAACCTTTCACCTTTTTAGCGATTTAAGCCAAACGTTTATCAATGTTATGAAACAAATTCAAACGTTTCACCTTTTTATCGAGTGAGTCGTAACATTTATAAACGTTTCAAAAAAAATCCATACGTTTCCCATTTTTTGCAATTTAAGCCAAACGTTTACAAACATTACGAAACAAAACCAACCGTTTCACCTCTTTAGCAATTTAAGCCAATTGTTTACGAAACAAATCCGAAAGTTTCACCTTTTTCGCGATTTAAGCCAAATGTTTACAAACGAGACGAAACAAATCTGAACGTTTTGCCTTTTCAGCGATTTAAGCCAAACGTTAACAAACGTTTCGAAACAAATCCAAACGTTTCACCTTTTTTGCGATTTAAGACAAACGTTTAAAAACGTTATGAAACAAAACCAAATGTTTAAAACGTTACGAAACAAATCCAAGGGTTTCACATTTTTAGCGATTTAAGGCAAACGTTTACAAACATTACGAAACAAATTCAAGCGTTTCACCTTTTTAGCAATTTAAGCCAAACGTTTATAAATGTTACGAAAAAAATCCAAGCGTTTCCCCTTTTTAGCAATTTAAGCCCAATGTTTACACACGTTACGAAACAAATCCACACATTTCACCTTTTTAACTATTTAAACCAAACGTTTACAAACGTAAGAAATAAATCCAAATGTTTCACCTTTTTAGCGATTTAAGCCAAACATTTACAAAGGTTACGAAACAAATCCAAAAATTTTCACCTTTTTAGCAATTTAAGCCTAACGTTTACAAACATTACGAAACAAGTCCAAGTGTTTCCCTTTTTAGCAATTTAAAATCCAATCGTTTCACCTTTTTAGCGGTTTAAGAAAAACATTTAAAAACAGTACAAAAAAAAACCAAATGTTTAAAACTTTACGAAACAAATCCAAGCGTTTCACATTTTTTGCGATTTAAGTCAAACGTTTACAAACAATACGAAACAAATCCAAGAGTTTCACCTTTTTAGCAATATAATCCAAACGTTTATAACCGTTAGGAAAAAAATCCAAGCGTTTCACCTTTTTAGCAATTTAAGCCCAACGTTTACACACGTTCCGAAACAAATAAACACATTTCACCTTTTTAACTATTTAAACCAAATGTTTACAAACGTAAGAAACAAATCCAAATGTTTTATCTTTTTAGAGATTTAACCAAACGTTTACAAACTTTATGAAGCAAATCCATAAATTTTCACCTTTTTAGCAATTTAAGCTAAATGTTTACAAGCATTACGAAACAAGTCTAAGCGTTTCCCTTTTTAGCAATTTATGCCAAACGTTTACAAACGTTACGAAACAAATCCAAATGTTTCACCTTTTTATCGACTTCGGCCAAACGTTTACAAACGTTACGAAATAATTCCAAACGTTTCATCTTTTTAGGGATTTAAGCCAAACGTCTACAAATGTTACGAAACTAATCCAAATGTTTCACCTTTTTAGCGATTTAAGCGAAACGTTTACAAACGTTACAAAACAAATCCAAACGTTTCACCTTTTTAGCGATATTAGCCAAACGTTTACAAACGTTACGAAACAAATCCAAACATTTTGCCTTTTTAGCGATTTAAGCCAAACGATTATAAACACATGTTACGAAACAAAAACAAATGTTTAAAACATTACGAAACAAATCCAACCGTCCCAAATTTTTAGCGATTTAAGCCAAACCTTTACAAACATTACGAAACAAAACCAAGCGTTTTACCTTTTAGCAATTTAAGCCAAACGTTTACAAACGTTACAAAACAAATTCAAGTGTTCCACCTTTTTAGGAATCTAAGCCAAATGTTTAAAACGTTACAAAACAAATCCAATCGTTTCCCATTTTTCGGAATTTAGGCAAAACGTTTACAAACATTAGAAAAATAATCCAAGCATTTCACGTTTTTAGTAATTTAAGAGAAACGTTTACAAAAATTTCGAAACAAATCCAAATGTTTCACCTTTTTAGCGATTTAAGCAGAACGTTTACAAACGTTGCGAAACAAATCCGAGAGTTTCACCTTTTAAGCAATTTAAGCCAAATGTTTAAAACGTTACAAAACAAATCCAAACGTTTCACCTTTTTTAGCGATTTATGCCAAACGTTTACAAACGTTACGAAACTAAAACCAAGCATTTCACCTTTTTAGCAATTTACACCAAGCGTTTACAAACATTATGAAACACATCCAAGAATTTCACCTTTTTAGAAATTTAAGCCAAACGTTTACAAACGTTACGAAACAAATCCAAGCGTTTCACCTTTTTAGCAATTTAAGCCAAACGTTTACAAGCGTTACGAAACATATCCGAGCGTTTCACCTTTATACCGATTTAAGCCAAACTTTTTCAAACGGTACGAAATAAATCCAATCGTTACACCTTTTTAGCGATTTAAGCCAAACGTTTACAAATGCTACGAAACAAATACAAAAGTTTCACCTTTTTAACAATGGAAGCCAAACATTTACAAACGTTACGAAACATATCCAAGCGTTTCATATTTTTAGCAATTTAAGCCAAACGTTTACAAACGATATGAAACAAATCCAAGCATTTCACTTTTTTAGCAATTTAAGCCAAATGTTTACAAACGTTACAAAACAAATCCAAACGTTTCACCTTTTTAGCGATTTTAGCCAAACGTTTACAAACGTTACGAAACAAATCCAAATATTTCGCCTTTTTAGCGATTTAAGCAAAACGATTATAAACACACGTTACGAAACAAAACCAAATGTTTAAAACGTTACGAAACAAATCCAACCGTCCCACATTTTTAGCGATTTAAGCAAAACCTTTACAAACGTTACGAAACAAAAACAAGCATTTCCCCTTTTTAGCAATTTAAGCCAAACGTTTACAAACGTTAGAAAACAAATCCAAGCGTTTCACCTTTTTAGCAATCTAAGCCAAATGTTTAAAACGTTACTAAACAAATCCAGTCGTTTCCCATTTTTAGGAATTTAAGCGAAACGTTTACAAACATTAGAAAAATAATCCAAGCATTTCACGTTTTTAGCAATTCAAGCGAAACGTTTACAAACATTTCGAAACAAATCCAAATGTTTCACCTTTTTAGCGATTTAAGCCGAACGTTTACAAACGTTGCAAAACAAATCCAAAAGTTTCACCTTTTTAGCAATTTAAGCCAAATGTTTAAAACGTTACAAAACAAATCCAAACGTTTCACCTTTTTTTAGCGATATATGCCAAACGTTTCCAAACTTTACGAACCAAATCGAAACGTTTCACCTTTATAGCGATTGAAGCCAAATGTTTACAAACGTTAAGAAACAAATCCAAACATTTCACATTTTTACCAATTTAAGCCAAACGTTTACAAACGTTACGAAACTATAACCAAGCATTTCACCTTTTTAGCAATTTACACCAAACGTTTACAAACGTAATGAATCAAATCCAAGACTTTCACCTTTTTAGAAATTTAAGCCAAACGTTTTACAAACGTTACGAAACAAATCCAAGCGTTTCACCTTTTTTGAAATTTAAGCCAAACGTTTATAAACGTAATGAAACAAATCCAAGACTTTCTCCTTTTTAGCAATTTAAGCCAAACCTGTACAAACGTTACGAAACAAATCAAAGTGTTCACCTTTTTTAGCAATTTAAGCCAAACGTATACAAAGGTTACGAAACAAATCCGAAAATTTCACCTTTTTAGCGATTTAAGCCAAATGTTTACAAATGATACAAAAGTTTCACCTTTTCAGCGATTTAAGCCAAACGTTTACAATCGTTACGAAAGAAATCCAAACGTTTCACCTTTTTAGCGATTTTAAGACAAACGTTTAATAACGTTACGAAACAAAACCAAATGTTTAAAACATTACGAAACAAATCCAAGCGTTTCACATTTTTAGCGATTTAAGTCAAACGTTTACAGACATTACGAAACAAATCCAAGCGTTTTACCTTTTTAGCAATTTAAGCCAAACGTTTATAAATGTTACAAAAAATATCCAAGCATTTCACCTTTTAGCAATTTAAGACCAACGTTTACACACGCTACGAAACGAATCCACACATTTCATCTTTTTAGTGATTTAAACCAAAATTTTCATATGTAAGAAATAAAACCAAACGTTTCATCTTTTTAGCGATTTAGACCAAATGTTTTTAAAGGTTATAAAACAAATCCAAAATTTTTCACCATTTTAGAAATTTAAGCCAAACATTTACAAACATTACGAAACAAGTCCAAGGGTTTCCCTTTTTAGCAATTTATGCCAAACATTTACAAACGTTACGAAACAAATTCAAACGTTTCACCTTTTTATCGACTTAACCCAAACATTTACAAACGCTACGAAACAAATCCAAACTCCTCACCTTTTTAGCGATTAAAGCGAAACGTTTACAAACATTACGAAAAAAAATCCAAACGTTTCACCATTTTAGCGATATTAGCCAAACGTTTCGCCTTTTTTAGCGATTTAAGCCAAACGTTTACAAACATTACGAAACAAATCCAAACGTTTCCCATTTTTATCGAATTAAGCCAAACGTTTACAAATATTACGAAACAAAACGAAACGTTTAAAATGTTACGATACATATCCAAACATTTCTCATTTTTAGCGATTTAAGCCAAACGTTTACAAAAGTTCCGAAACAAATCCAAGTGTTTCACCTTTTTAGCAATTTAAGCCAAACGTTTACAAACGTTATAAAACAAATCCAAATGTTTCACCTTTTTAGTGATTTATGCCGAACGTTTACAAACGTTACGAAACAAAACCAAATATTTCACCTTTTTCGCAATTTAAGTCAAACGTTTACAAACGTTACGAAACAAATCGAAATGTTTTCTAATTTAAGAGATTTAAGCCAAACGTTTAAAACTTTATGAAACAAATCCAAACATTTTAACTTTTTAGCAATTTATGCCAAACATTTACAAATGTTACGAGACAAATCGAAACGTTTCACCTTTTTAGCGATTAAAGCGAAACGTTTACAAACGTTATTAAACAAATCCAAATATTTCACCTTTTTAGCGATTTAAGCCAAACGTTTACAACTTTTACGAAAAAAATCCAAACGTTTCACGTTTTTAGCGATTTAAGCCAAACCTTTAAAAAGGTTTCAAAACAAATCCAAGCATTTCACCTTTTTAGCAATTTAAGCCAAAAGTTTACAAACGTTACGAAACAACTCCAAGCGTTTCACCTTTTTGGCAATTTAAGCCAAACATTTACAAACGTTACGAAACAAATCCAAGCGTTTCACCTTTTTAGCAATTTAAGCCAAACGTTTACAAACGTTACGAAACAATTCCAAATGTTTCACCTTTTTTAGCGATTTAAGCCACACATCTACAATAGTTACGAAACAAATAAAAAAGTTTCACCTTTTTAGAGATTTAAGCCAAACGTTTACAAACGTTACAAAATAAATCCAAACGTTTCACCTTTTTATCAATCTAAGCGAAACGTTTACAAACGTTACGAAATAAATCCAATCGTTTCCCATTTTTAGGAATTTAAGCGAAACGTTTACAAACATTACAAAAATAATCCAAGCATTTCACCTTTTTAGCAATTTAAGCCAAGCGCTTACAAACGCTACGAAAAAAATCCAAACGTTTCACCTTTTTAGCGATTTAAGCCGAACGTTTACAAACGTTGTGAAACAAATCCAAGCATTTCACCTTTTTAGCGATTTAAGCCAAACATTTATAAACACATGTTGAGAAACTAAACCAAATGTTTAAAACGTTACGAAACAAATCCAACCGTCTCACATTTTTAGCTATATAAGCCAAAACTTTAAAAACGTTACGAAACAAAACCAAGCGTTTCACCTTTTTAGCAATTTAAGCGAAACGTTTACAAACGTTACAAAACAAATCCAAGTGTTTCTCCTTTTTATCAATCTAAGCGAAACGTTTACAAACGTTACGAAATAAATCCAATCGTTTCCCATTTTTAGGAATTTAAGCGAAACGTTTACAAACATTACAAAAATAATCCAAGCATTTCACCTTTTTAGCAATTTAAGCCAAACGATTACAAACGTTACGAAACAAATCCAAACGTTTCACCTTTTTAGCGATTTAAGCCGAACGTTTACAAACGTTGCGAAACAAATCCAAGAGTTTCACCTTTTTAGCAATTTAACCCAAACGTTTAAAACATTGCGGAACAAATCCAAACGTTTCACCTTTTTAGCGATTTATGCCAAACATTTCCAAACGTTACGAAACAAATCGAAATGTTTCACCTATATAGAGATTGAAGCCAAACATTTACAAGTGTAAAGAAACAAATCCAAACATTTTACATTTTTAGCAATTTAAGCCAATCGTTTATAAATGTTACGAAATAAAACCAAGGGTATCACCTTTTTAGCAATTTATGCCAAACGTTTACAAACGCTACGAAAAAAATCCAAGCGTTTCAATTTTTTAGCAATTAAAGCGAAAAGTTTACAAAGGTTACGAAACAAACCCAAGCATTTCACTTTATAGCGATTTAAGTCAAACTGTTACAAACGGTACGAAATAAATCCAAACGTTACACCTTTTTAGCATTAAGCCAAACGTTTACAAATGCTATGAAACAAATCCAAAAGTTTCACCATTTTAACAATGTGAGCCAAACGTTTACAAACTATACGAAACATATCCAAGCGTTTCATCTTTTTAGCAATTTAAGCCAAACGTTTACACCTTTTTAACATTAAGCCAAACGTTTACAAATGCTATGAAACAAATCCAAAAGTTTCACCATTTTAACAATGTGAGCCAAACGTTTACAAACGTTACGAAACATATCCAAGCGTTTCATCTTTTTAGCAATTTAAGCCAAACGTTTACAAACGATAAGAAACAAATCCAAGCATTTCACTTTTTTTACCAATTTAAGCCAAATGTTTACAAACATTACGAAACATATCCAAACATTTCACCTTTTTAGCAAATTAAGCCAAACGTTTCGAAACGCTACGAAAGAAATCGAAACGTTTCCCCTTTTTAGCTATTTAAGCCAAACGTTTACAAAGGATACGAAACAAATCCAAATGTTTCACCTTTTTAGAAATTTAAGCCAAACGTTACGAAACATATCCAAACATTTCACCTTTTTAGCAATTTAAGCCAAACGTTTCGAAACGCTACGAAAAAATTCGAAACGTTTCCCCTTTTCAGCTATTTAAGCCAAACGTTTACAAAGGATACGAAACAAATCCAAATATTTCACCTTTTTAGCGATTTAAGCCAAACGTTTATAAATACACGTTGAGAAACTAAACCAAATGTTTAAAACGTTACGAAACAAAACCAAGTTTTTCACCTTTTTAGCAATTTAAGCGAAACGTTTAAAAACGTTACAAAACAAATCCAAGCGTTTCACCTTTTTAGCAATCTAAGCGAAACGTTTCCAAACATTACGAAACATATCCAATCGTTTCCCATTTTTAGGAATTTCAGCAAAACATTTACAAATATTACAAAAATAATCCAAGCATTTCACCTTTTTAGCAATTTAAGCCAAACATTTACAGACGTTACGAAACAAATCCAAACTCTTCACCTTTTTAGTGATTAAAGCCAAACGTTTACAAACATTACGAAAAAAATCCAAACATTTCACCTTTTTAGCGATTTTAGCCAAACATTTACAAACGTTACAAAACAAATCCAAATGTTTCGCCTTTTTAGTGATTTAAGCCAAACATTTACAAACGTTACAAAACAAATCCAAATGTTTCGCCTTTTTAGTGATTTAAGCAAAACGTTTACATACATTACGAAACAAATCCAAGCGTTTCCCATTTTTAGCGATTTAAGCCAAACGTTTACAAACATTACGAAACAAAACCAAACGTTTAAAATGTTACGGAACATATCTAAACATTTCTCATTTTTAGCGATTTAAGCCAAACGTTTACAAAAACTTCCGAAACAAATACAAGCGTTTCACCTTTTTAGCAATTTAAGCCAAACGTTTACAAACGTTATAAAACAAATCCAAACGTTTCACCTTTTTAATGATTTAAGCCGAACGTTTTCAAACGTTACGAAACAAAACCAAATATTTCACCTTTTTAGCAATTTAAGCCAAACGTTTACAAACGTTACGAAACAAATCGAAATGTTTTCCAATTTAAGAGATTTAAGCCAAACGTTTAAAACTTTACGAAACAAATCCAAACATTTCAACTTTTTAGCAATTTATGCCAAACATTTACAAACGTTACGAAACAAATCCAAACGTTTCACCTTTTTAGCGATTGAAGCGAAACGTTCACAAACGTTATTAAACAAATCCAAATGTTTCTCCTTTTTAGCGATTTAAGCCAAACGTTTACAACTTTTACGAAAAAATTCCAAACGGTTCACATTTTTAGCAGTTTAAGCCAAACCTTTAAAAAGGTTTCAAAACAAATCCAAGCATTTCACCTTTTTAGCAATTTAAGCCAAAAGTTTACAAACGTTACGAAACAACTCCAAGCGTTTCACTTTTTTAGCAATTTAAGCCAAACGTTTGCAAATGTTACGAAACAAATCCAAGCGTTTCACCTTTTTAGCAATTTAAGCCAAACGTTACGAAACAATTCCAAACGTTTCGCCTTTTTTAGCGATTTAAGCCAAACATCTACAATAGTTACGAAACAAACAAAAACGTTTCACCTTTTTAGCGATTTAAGCCAAACGTTTACAAACGTTACAAAACAAATCCAAACGTTTCACCTTTTTATCGATTTAAGCCAAACGTTTACAAACGTTACGAAACAAATCCAAACATTTTACCTTTTTAGCGATTTAAGCCAAACGTTTATAAACACATGTTGAGAAACTCAACCAAATGTTTAATACGGTACGAAACAAATCCAACCGTCTCACATTTTTAGCGATATAAGCCAAAACTTTAAAAACTTTAAGAAGCAAAACCAAGTGTTTCAGCTTTTTAGCAATATAAGCGAAACGTTTACAAACGTTACAAAACAAATCCAAGCGTTTCACCTTTTTAGCAATCTAAGCGAAATGTTTACAAACGTCACGAAACAAATCCAATCGTTACACCTTTTTAGCGATTTAAGCCAAACGTTTACAAATGCTACGAAACAAATCCAAAAGTTTCACCTTTTTAACAATGTAAGCCAAACATTTACAAACGTTAAGAAACATATCCAAGCGTTCATGTTTTTAGCAATTTAAGCCAAACGTTTACAACGATATGAAACAAATCCAAGCACTTCACTTTTTTTTAGCAATTTAAGCCAAATGTTTACAAACGTTACGAAACATATCCAAACATTTCACCTTTTTAGCGATTTTAGCCAAACGTTTACAAAGTATAAGTATCTACCTTGGTCCGTTTCTTTAAACGTACCATATACATCACTATGTATGATCTCTTAAACGGCTTTAGCTCTACCTCTCTTTCCCACAAAGAATAATCAGGCCATGTTGCCTTTAAGATACGACTCACAAATCGGAAGAGATGCAAAATTTTGATTGCTCAAGATTCCCATCCTATCTAACTTGTTATGTCTATATTTTGCAATATGTCCTAATTATAAATGCCAAAGTTGTTTAGAAATTTGATAACTTATGGTATTAATTTCCAAAACATCTTTTGCATTAAACATCTTTATTCAAGTCATAAAGAACATTTTGTACATATCCATACCCAACTCCGTATTATCAAACATAATACTACAAACATTCTTTGTAAATAGAAAATCAACTACCAAATTTGTCATATAAATTCGGATATGATATTTCTATATATATTGGGTAAGTACAAAAAAACTTGTTTAAGTACAACTTATGTTTATTTAAGAAAATTGAAGTTGATCCTATAGCTCTAGTCGCAACGCTTGCGTCATTCTCGAGATTTAAGATTACTTCATCTTTATTCTTTTCTTTCTCACTTTTACTAAATCCGTAAAAGATAAACAAATGTGAGAATTAGCATCGGTATCCAATACCTAAGCTTTTAAATGAGCAATTGACATTGGAACATGAGATAGACACATTCTTAATGGAATTGTCGTTCCTCTCGTCATTGCCCTTTAAGTATTCACAATACTTAATACAATTTCCATTTCAATGTCTTTTGTTTTGACAAAAGAAACAATTTCTTTTATTGACCAAACCGCCTTTTAAATATTCCAAATATTTCCGGCTATGACTTATACTGTCCTACATCTTAACAAACGAAAACACTTTTCTTTGTTAACCAATGTGCATTTCTTTTTCGCAATAGCCTTGGAGGCATCTAAATATCTTAATCAATCAAAAAAAATGGTTTTAAACCACTAGCCGATTACTATCGTGAATGTCACTTAAAAGGATTCTATTTAATCTTATTATCCCTTAGATAGCAAAGATCTCTAATTAGTATTCGTGTTATTTTGTATATTTAACCATAATGATTTGGTCTTTATCAAAATGGCCTCCCACTATCTTTTTCGAATCCTACACTTCCAAAATAGGAAACGTGAATCTTTGTTGGAAAAGATTTCAAGTGGGTGATTGAATTCTTATATTCATTTATCTTTCCCTCAAGTACTTAATGCTATTCTTGGGATCAAAATGATATATAAGTGAACAATTACTTGTTCATCATATCTCATATGAGGTTCAATCATTTCCGGCTCCTAATGCTTTCACCCTCAAGTACTTAATGCTATTCTTAGGTTTCCACATTAGTTAAGTTTAACCCATTGAATCAACTAAGATGTATCGATTTGAATAATATACGACTCAGGTACGCCTAATTGCCTTTCTCGCCGTATATTATATCGACTACACCCGTAACATCTCATGCTTAACAATAAACTCAACAACATCTCTTGACGATATCATCTCACCCCTATGTATCCATAGCCGACAAGATGATAACTCAAAGCGTGTTAGTTTATTTCTCCAATGGAGAGCCATTGATAAACAATTTAATGATTAATCAATATAAACTTAATCTTTTAACTTTTAGGAAGATTTCTTAGGGTTTTAAGTTATTCAGGTCTCACTAAACACACAATACATTTTAGCATGCATCTCATACATATTAAAGCTAAAATTAATCATGCAATCACACATGTATAATCATGGACTTCCTAGGTCTCATTCTTTAGCCATAAAAGAATGAGCAAACTATTACATATCTCGGAAATGATTCTCTAATCATTCACTATGTAATATATGCTTTCTTTAGGTATAGAGGAATCGTCCTAGAACCTCCGAAAGCCTCAACCGATCGCTGATCCTCGAAAAAAAATTTATTTTATTTTACGTTTTTTTTTTTTTCGAGTCGGAAACTTTTTCCCCGGGTTTAAAACCCCTTTTTCAGCATTTCAGTTTTTACAGAAAAAAAATAATTTTTTTTTTCGGGCCGAAAACTTTTTCCCGGGTGTAAAACCCGTTTTTCAGCATTTTTGGTTTTTATGAAAAAAAATATTATTTTTTTTTTCGGGTTTTTTTTTTCGGTTTTCGCTTTTTCCGCATATTCCGTTGATGACAACATAATGCACAAGCGAATCACGTATTGTGTTAAATGATCACATTAGAAAAATTCCCAGGATAGATTGGAGGGTCACGAGCGGACCTCTTAAGTACCAATCTCCTAGACATAATTTAATCAAATGTAATTAATATCACAATAGCGTTTGTTCGTTTTTGGAAAAACAAAATCCCTCGGAATTATAATTTACATGCCCAATAATAATTCCTAAGTCCATGATTATTTATACATTTCAATCGTAAAGCGTTAATACTCGATGATACGGTGGCTCTGATACCACTGTTGGCGTAGCGGGAGGCGCGGGTCCGAATCGTATATTTCAATTCAAAATCGAAATTCCAACAATTCGGATCCTAAAGTTGATCATATCAACAACAAATGGATCGTCGTATCATTTATTAATTAAAGCACGCATCTAGGAATCGTAAGAAGAATACCTATGTCGATTCTCCAACGATTATTGTAGTCCCGAAAGTACGGCGACCTCAAGCTCGTCCACACGAGTATGCGTCCGATTGAATCCTCGCCTTGAAGTAATCCTGCAAGAGTTCCTCTTGCCGAGCAGCCCTAAGCTCAAACTCTCGCCGCGATCACTACCTTGCTCGGATGTATGAAAAACGTCGCCAAGTTTTTCCCGTGATTGATGAATACTTGAAATCCTTCAAGTGCTTTCTCTCTCTACAACTTTGTAGTGAGATGTGTGTTGTGTGTTGTTGAAATGAGCAAGGACATGCTCTATTAATAGGCTAGAGCATGCCTTAAGAATGCAACACCTTGCATGCTAGGTGTCACACACCAAGCAAAGGTGTTGCCACCACATGACACCTTTCATGTGGTGACATCACATAGGTGACATCATATAGGTGATGTCATCATATGACATCACATATAAGCTTATTTCCTTATCTCATTACTTCACCATGACATCATCATTCTATTAGCTTATGATTAATGATTTAAGTATCATTAATTACACTAATTAATTACTTAAGCCATTTAATCATAAAACTTGGTTAAAATATAATTAGGTTCCTACTAATTTATAACTCTTATAAATTAGTCCCTAATTAACTTGGACATAGTACAATTAGGTTCCTACTAATTTATAACTCTTACAAATTAGTCCCTAATTTGTACTTGTTTTTCATCTTAGATTAATTTCCGAGATATGCTAGTATCTATATGAAATCGATCTTTTGTAAACTCAACCGGTTGCACACTCTATTGTGTGTGACTAACTAGGTTCACATCTATATGGCAACGAGAGTCATAAGAAACGCCTTTCTTATATTAAATAATTAAATCCCATTTAATTATTAATTCTCGTAGATCGAGAGTGACGTCTAGCAACATATCACGACCCCCAAATAGAGATGAATGTTTCGATGCATTCTTTATGAACCATTGTTCATAATGCCGTACACTCAAAATTCCCTTCATCTAAGATTCCAATCTCGACTTGTGTCACGGTTAAGTCAGACACTGTTTGTCTTGATCATATGACCTCATCTCTTAGTTCTAATTATTGATAAATATGACTTCCACTAGAAACAACTTTCTATGTAAGTCATATACACCTGCGCAGGTTTTATCATCCATCAAGAACAATTTGAGATAGCATAGAATCTTGTCTCCGTTCATCCAGAGTGATGAATCCTTTCTAGGTTAAACCCCTATCTCCATATAAAACTATCTAGAGCCAACACATCCCGCGGCTCTAGCTCATGAAAGATCTAGAGTTAAGGAGTATCAAACTCTAATCACCTATATACAAGATAGTGTCACCGCAAGTCAAAGGACATATGTACAATTATGAACTAGATGACATTAAATTGACTTTAATGAATTACCATGTATAAGTCATCTAGCGTCACTTGTTCGACTCACTCAACACCTTGAGTGTCCACATGTTTATTCTGATCCCCATCAAGTAGTATGAGACTCACTACTTCCTATAATTAAGTAACTCTTTACTAATCAGGAGAATAAACAGAGGTGACGATCTTTCTAGGATAATGCAATGCCCTTATTCGCAGGACCCCATCGATCGCGAACGGTTATTTAGATCACTTGTATAATAGAATCTGTCACTCATATTCTTAACACCTTAAGAATAGATTCTATCACAATGTGATAAGGACAATACGTAATAAATGAACACTTAGTTGATGAGACACTTAGTTCAAATAGAACATATATATCTTTGCCATTGGGATTAATTCTACAAATATACACGATCAAATGGCCCTAGGGCACATACTACTAACAATCTCCCACTTGCACTAGTGCCATTGACAACTATATCTAAGCCCCATCTTCACAAGATGTAAATATTAATGACTCTAAGTCATGTAAACCTTAATGACTCTAAGTCATATAAACCTTACTGACTCCAAGTCATGGGCTTTGTTAGTGGGTTAGCCGTGTTATTGGCTAATGCTATCTTTTAGAGAAACAATTTTCTCTTTCCAACAATTTCTTTAGATAATATGATAATGCCTTTCCTTATGTTCGGATAAATTGTGAGACCCGGTTTCTTTTGCTAGGGCAGTAGCACCATTGTGGTCGCAGAAAAGAGGAACTTTCGACTTAATGGAAGAAAACCGTACTTAGTTCAGTTATAAACTAATTTATCTAAACACCTTCTATTACGACATCTCATGTCATAATATACTCGGCTTCTATAATGGAGTATGGAGTTGATTCTTGCTTAGAACACTGCTAGCTCACTACTCCTTCATTATAGATAAATATGAATCTGGAGATAGACTCTCTATTATCCATATCTGATTATTAATCAGAATCTGTAAAACGGTCTACTTAAAAATCTCGTTCTCCATTTGTTAATACCATATCTTTAGTTCTATAAAAGTACATAAAGATACCTTTAACAACCATCCAATGTTCTCAACATAGATTGGATTAAAACCGATTAGTCCCACTAACCGCATAGACAATTTCTAGCTTTGTATGTGGCAACACATACCTCAGACTACCAATTGCCGAAGCTTATGGTATCTTTGCTAGATTCTTTCTTTCTTCAGAAGTTTCGGAAGACACTCCCTTTGAAAGAAGAATTTTATGCCTAACTAGTATCAATCCTCTCTTAGAACTTCCATATTGAACTACTTCAATATCCTTTCTAAGAAGAGTCTTTTGGAGAAACCATTTATTCTCTTAGATCTATCTCTATAGAGTCTAATACTGAGAATTTAGGCTACCTCTCCAAGGTCTTTGATGGAGTACGTATTAGATAAACCAAAGTTTTACAAAAGTAATCATTCCGATATTATTATTTAGTAGTAATAAGTTATCTACATGAAAGATCATGAAAGTGAGTCTTCTCCCACTAACCTTCTTGTAACCATTGGGTTTATCATCGTTTTTAATAAATTCGTAACTTCTTACGGATTTATCAAGACGATGAAACTCGAAGCTTTCTTTTCATCCACTAGGGATCATTTTAGCTTACACGTCTTGGAACCTTCTTCGGATTCAAAATCCTCGACTTGTTCCATATAGATATACTCCTTAATTTAACCATTAAGGAATGTGGTTCTTACATTCATATGTCTAACCACAAAATCTAAATGTGTAGCCTTGGTAAGAAAAATCTTGATGAACTTAAGCATGGCTACCCGCAATAAAGTGTATTCACAATACAACTTGCCTCTAGCAAAACTCTTTTGCAAGAAGCTTAGCTTTAAAGGTCTCCACCTTTCCATTAGTACCAATTTTATACTTGAAGATCCATTTAAACCTTATTGGTATAATACCTTTGGATGGATCGACTAGCTCCTAAAATTTGGTTTCTTTATATGGAATCCATTTCAGATTTTATTTCTTCAAACCAATTTTGAAGAATATATATCACATATAGTTTCCTCATAAGTAGAGGGATCAACATTTGATCTTTTACTCCATGACTAAACAACTCTTGTTTATCATGTGGTAAAACCATCTCTCTCCAGTGGACGAGATACTCTACTTAATCTTCGAGTTGTTAATGTAGATACATCTTTTACTAACTCCGGCTTTTAGTGGGTTTGATCAATCTTCGTTGATTCATTATTTTGTTGGTAACTAGATGACTCCTCATCTAATTCTATATTCCTTTCTTAGTGTCCCTCTTGAATAAACGCTTTATTAAGAAAGACTACCACCGATAAACAACGATTGTTTGTTCGGTTCGAATATAGAAACAATATCCTAAACTGTCTTTAGGATATCCAACATAATCTTTCCATGATTGATTTTGATTTCAAATTTATCGGATATCAGTTACATGATATATTCCGAACACCCTCAAATCTTAACATCCTTAAGACTTTATTCCATACCATATCTCATAAGGTATGTATGGAGCGGATTTAGTTGGAATTTAATTTAGAATTTTATTTGCGGTAAGAAGTGCTTGACCCTATAACGAGATGGATAAGTCAGTATATAGCTCATTCTTGATCTTATCATTTCCCACAATGTACGATACGTCCTTCTTGACAGACGCACCATTCAACCATGGTGTTCTCAAGGAGTAAGTTGAAAAATACCACATTCCTTTTAGGAACATACCAAATTCTGTACTCAAGTATTCTTCCCTTTTCGATCACATCGTAAAGTATTAATACCTTTTCCAATTTGGTTTTCTACTTGATTCTTGGAGTCATTTGAACATTTCAAAATCTTCATGTTTGTTCTTCATAAGACAAACTTAACTATATCGTGATAAATCATCGATGTAGAAAATGAAGTATAAGTATCTACCTTGGTCCGTTTCTTTAAACGTACCATATACATCACTATGTATGATCTCTTAAACGGCTTTAGCTCTACCTCTTTGTCCCACAAAGAATAATCAGGCCATGTTGCCTTTAAGATACGACTCACAAATCGGAAGAGATGCAAAATTTTGATTGCTCAAGATTCCCATCCTATCTAACTTGTTATGTCTATCTTTTGCAATATGTCCTAATTATAAATGCCAAAGTTGTTTAGAAATTTGATAACTTATGGTATTAATTTCCAAAACATCTTTTGCATTAAACATCTTTATTCAAGTCATAAAGAACATTTTGTACATATCCATACCCAACTCCGTATTATCAAACATAATACTACAAACATCCTTTGTAAATAGAAAATCAACTACCAAATTTGTCATATAAATTCGGATATGATATTTCTATATATATTGGGTAAGTACAAAAAAACTTGTTTAAGTACAACTTATGTTTATTTAAGAAAATTGAAGTTGATCCTATAGCTCTTGTCGCAACGCTTGCGTCATTCCCGAGATTTAAGATTACTTCATCTTTATTCTTTTCTTTCTCACTTTTACTAAATCCGTAAAAGATAAACAAATGTGAGAATTAGCATCGGTATCCAATACCTAAGCTTTTAAATGAGCAATTGACATTGGAACATGAGATAGACACATTCTTAATGGAATTGTCGTTCCTCTCGTCATTGCCCTTTAAGTATTCACAATACTTAATACAATTTCCATTTCAATGTCTTTTGTTTTGACAAAAGAAACAATTTCTTTTATTGACCAAACCGCCTTTTAAATATTCCAAATATTTTCGGCTATGACTTATACTGTCCTACATCTTAACAAACGAAAACACTTTTCTTTGTTAACCAATGTGCATTTCTTTTTCGCAATAGCCTTGGAGGCATCTAAATATCTTAATCAATCAAAAAAAATGGTTTTAAACCACTAGCCGATTACTATCGTGAATGTCACTTAAAAGGATTCTATTTAATCTTATTATCCCTTAGATAGCAAAGATCTCTAATTAGTATTCGTGTTATTTTGTATATTTAACCATAATGATTTGGTCTTTATCAAAATGGCCTCCCACTATCTTTTTCGAATCCTACACTTCCAAAATAGGAAACGTGAATCTTTGTTGGAAAAGATTTCAAGTGGGTGATTGAATTCTTATATTCATTTATCTTTCCCTCAAGTACTTAATGCTATTCTTGGGATCAAAATGATATATAAGTGAACAATTACTTGTTCATCATATCTCATATGAGGTTCAATCATTTCCGGCTCCTAATGCTTTCACCCTCAAGTACTTAATGCTATTCTTAGGTTTCCACATTAGTTAAGTTTAACCCATTGAATCAACTAAGATGTATCGATTTGAATAATATACGACTCAGGTACGCCTAATTGCCTTTCTCGCCGTATATTATATCGACTACACCCGTAACATCTCATGCTTAACAATAAACTCAACAACATCTCTTGACGATATCATCTCACCCCTATGTATCCATAGCCGACAAGATGATAACTCAAAGCGTGTTAGTTTATTGCTCCAATGGAGAGCCATTGATAAACAATTTAATGATTAATCAATATAAACTTAATCTTTTAACTTTTAGGAAGATTTCTTAGGGTTTTAAGTTATTCAGGTCTCACTAAACACACAATACATTTTAGCATGCATCTCATACATATTAAAGCTAAAATTAATCATGCAATCACACATGTATAATCATGGACTTCCTAGGTCTCATTCTTTAGCCATAAAAGAATGAGCAAACTATTACATATCTCAGAAATGATTCTCTAATCATTCACTATGTAATATATGCTTTCTTTAGGAATAGAGGAATCGTCCTAGAACCTCCGAAAGCCTCAACCGATCCCTGATACTCGAAAAAAAATTTATTTTATTT
Source organism: Mercurialis annua (assembly GCF_937616625.2). Taxonomy (NCBI): domain Eukaryota; kingdom Viridiplantae; phylum Streptophyta; class Magnoliopsida; order Malpighiales; family Euphorbiaceae; genus Mercurialis; species Mercurialis annua. Next base: position 21,997,159 of record NC_065570.1, read on the forward strand.
TACGTTTTTTTTTTTTTTTTTTTTCGAGTCGGAAACTTTTTCCCCGGGTTTAAAACCCCTTTTTCAGCATTTCGGTTTTTACAGAAAAAAAATAATTTTTTTTTTCGGGCCGAAAACTTTTTCCCGGGTGTAAAACCCGTTTTTCAGCATTTTTGGTTTTTATGAAAAAAAATATTATTTTTTTTTTCGGGTTTTTTTTTTCTTTCGGTTTTCGCTTTTTCCGCATATTCCGTTGATGACAACATAATGCACAAGCGAATCACGTATTGTGTTAAATGATCACATTAGAAAAATTCCCAGGATAGATTGGAGGGTCACGAGCGGACCTCTTAAGTACCAATCTCCTAGACAGAATTTAATCAAATGTAATTAATATCACAATAGCGTTTGTTCGTTTTTGGAAAAACAAAATCCCTCGGAATTATAAATTACATGCCCAATAATAATTCCTAAGTCCATGATTATTTATACATTTCAATCGTAAAGCGTTAATACTCGATGATACGGTGGCTCTGATACCACTGTTGGCGTAGCGGGAGGCGCGGGTCCGAATCGTATATTTCAATTCAAAATCGAAATTCCAACAATCCGGATCCTAAAGTTGATCATATCAACAACAAATGGATCGTCGTAGCATTTATTAATTAAAGCACGCATCTAGGAATCGTAAGAAGAATACCTATGTCGATTCTCCAACGATTCTTGTAGTCCCGAAAGTACGGCGACCTCAAGCTCGTCCACACGAGTATGCGTCCGATTGAATCCTCGCCTTGAAGTAATCCTGCAAGAGTTCCTCTTGCCGAGCAGCCCTAAGCTCAAACTCTCGCCGCGATCACTACCTTGCTCGGATGTATGAAAAACGTCGCCAAGTTTTTCCCGTGATTGATGAATACTTGAACTCCTTCAAGTGCTTTCTCTCTCTACAACTTTGTAGTGAGATGTGTGTTGTGTGTTGTTTGAAATGAGCAAGGACATGCTCTATTTATAGGCTAGAGCATGCCTTAAGAATGCAACACCTTACATGCTAGGTGTCACACACCAAGCAAAGGTGTTGCCACCACATGACACCTTTCATGTGGTGACATCACATAGGTGACATCATATAGGTGATGTCATCCTATGACATCACATATAAGCTTATTTCCTTATCTCATTACTTCACCATGACATCATCATTCTATTAGCTTATGATTAATGATTTAAGTATCATTAATTACACTAATTAATTACTTAAGCCATTTAATCATAAAACTTGGTTAAAATATAATTAGGTTCCTACTAATTTATAACTCTTATAAATTAGTCCCTAATTAACTTGGACATAGTACAATTAGGTTCCTACTAATTTATAACTCTTACAAATTAGTCCCTAATTTGTACTTGTTTTTCATCTTAGATTAATTTCCGAGATATGCTAGTATCTATATGAAATCGATCTTTTGTATACTCAATCGGTTGCACACTCTATTGTGTGTGACTAACTAGGTTCACATCTATATGGCAACGAGAGTCATAAGAAACGCCTTTCTTATATTAAATAATTAAATCCCATTTAATTATTAATTCTCGTAGATCGAGAGTGACGTCTAGCAACATATCACGACCCCCAAATAGAGATGAATGTTTCGATGCATTCTTTATGAACCATTGTTCATAATGCCGTACACTCAAAATTCCCTTCATCTAAGATTCCAATCTCGACTTGTGTCACGGTTAAGTCAGACACTGTTTGTCTTGATCATATGACCTCATCTCTTAGTTCTAATTATTGATAAATATGACTTCCACTAGAAACAACTTTCTATGTAAGTCATATACACCTGCGCAGGTTTTATCATCCATCAAGAACAATTTGAGATAGCATAGAATCTTGTCTCCGTTCATCCAGAGTGATGAATCCTTTCTAGGTTAAACCCCTATCTCCATATAAAACTATCTAGAGCCAACACATCCCGCGGCTCTAGCTCATGAAAGATCTAGAGTTAAGGAGTATCAAACTCTAATCACCTATATACAAGATAGTGTCACCGCAAGTCAAAGGACATATGTACAATTATGAACTAGATGACATTAAATTGACTTTAATGAATTACCATGCATAAGTCATCTAGCGTCACTTGTTCGACTCACTCAACACCTTGAGTGTCCACATGTTTATTCTGATCCCCATCAAGTAGTATGAGACTCACTACTTCCTATAATTAAGTAACTCTTTACTAATCAGGAGAATAAACAGAGGTGACGATCTTTCTAGGATAATGCAATGCCCTTATTCGCAGGACCCCATCGATCGCGAACGGTTATTTAGATCACTTGTATAATAGAATCTGTCACTCATATTCTTAACACCTTAAGAATAGATTCTATCACAATGTGATAAGGACAATACGTAATAAATGAACACTTAGTTGATGAGACACTTAGTTCAAATAGAACATATATATCTTTGCCATTGGGATTAATTCTACAAATATACACGATCAAATGGCCCTAGGACACATACTACTAACAAGCGTTTCATCGTTTTAGCAATTTAAGCGAAACGTTTACAAACGATAAGAAACAAATCCAAGCATTTCACTTTTTTACCAATTTAAGCCAAATGTTTACAAACGTTACGAAACATATCCAAACATTTCACCTTTTTAGCAATTTAAGCCAAACGTTTCGAAACGCTACGAAAGAAATCCAAATGTTTCCCCTTTTCAGCTATTTAAGCCAAACGTTTACAAAGGATACGAAACAAATCCAAATGTTTCACCTTTTTAGAAATTTAAGCCAAACGTTTACAAAGGTTACGAAACATATCCAAATATTTCACCTTTTTAGCAATTTAAGCCAAACGTTTCGAAACGCTACGAAACAAATCCAAACGTTTCACCTTTTTAGCGATTTATGCCAAACGTTTCCAAACGTTACGAAACAAATTGAAACGTTTCACCTTTATAGCGATTGAAGCCAAACGTTTACAAACGTTACCAAACAAATCCAAATATTTCACATTTTTAGGAATTTAAGCCAAACGTTTACAAACGTTACGAAATAAAAACCAAGCATTTCACCTTTTTAGCGATTTAAGCAAAACGTTTACAAACGTAAGGAAACTAATCCAAGAGTTTCACCTTTTTAGCAATTTAAGCCAAACGGTTACAAACGTTATGAAACAAATCCAAGCGTTTCGCCTTTTTAGCAATTAAAGCCAAACGTTTACAAACGCTACGAAACAAATCCAAGCGTTTCCCCTTTATAGCGATTAAAGCAAAACTTTTACAAACGGTACAAAATAAATCCAAACGTTACACCTTTTTAACGATTTAAGCCAAACGTTTACAAATGCTACGAAACAAATACAAAAGTTTCACCTTTTTAACAATGTAAGCCAAACGTTTACAAAAGTTACGTAACATATCTAAGCGTTTCATCTTTTTAGCAATTTAAGCCAAACGTTTACAAACGATACGAAACAAATCCAAGCATTTCACTTTTTTTAGCAATTTAGGCCAAATGTTTACAAACGTTACGAAAATATCCAAACATTTCACCTTTTTAGCAATTTAAGTCAAACGTTTCGAAACGCTACGAAAAAAATCCAAACATTTCCCCTTTTTAGAGAATTAAGCCAAACGTTTACAAAGGATATGAAACAAATCAAAATGTTTCACTTTTTTAGAAATTTAAGCCAAACATTTACAAAGGTTACGGAACAAATCCAAGCGTTTCACCTTTTTAGCAATTTAAACCAAACGTTTACAATCCTTAGGAAACAAATCCAAGGGTTTCACCTTTTGAGCAATTTAAGCCAAACGTTTACAAACATTACGAAACAAATCCAAGCGTTTCACCTTTTTAGCAATTTAAGCCAAACGTTACGAAAAAAATCAAAACGTTACGAAACAAATCCAAACGTTTCATCTTTTTAGCGATTTAAGCCGAGCGTTTACAAACTTTACGAAACAAAAGCAAACGTTTCACCTTTTTAGCAATTTTAGCCAAACGTTTACAAATGTTACGAAACAAATTCAAACTTTTCCCATTTTAGCGATTTAAGCTAAAGATTTAAAACGTTACGAAACAAATCCAAACGTACCTTTTTAGCGATTTAAGCCAAACGTTTATAAACGTTACGAAACAAATCCAAATGTTTCACCTTTTTATCGATTGAGGCGAAAAATTTACAAATGTTACTAAACAAATCCAAACGTTTGATATTTTTTGCAATTTAAGCCAAACGTTTACAAACATTACGAAACAAAACCAACAGTTTCCCCTTTTTAGCAATTTAAGCCAAACGTTTACAAACGTTACAAAACAAATCCAAGTGTTTCCACCTTTTTAGCAATTTATGCCAATCGTTTACAAACATTACGAAACAAATCCAAACGTTTTACCTTTTTAGAGATTTAAGCCAAACGTTTACAAACGGTACGAAACAAATCCAAATGTTTCACCTTTTAAGCGATTTAAGTCAAACGTTTATAAACGCTACGAAACAAATCCATACGTTTCACCTTTTTAGCAATTTAAGCGAAACGTTTACAAACGTTTCGAAACAAATCCAAGGGTTTCTCCTTTTTAGCAATTTAAACCAAACGTATACAAAGGTTACGAAACAAATCCGAAAATTTCACCTTTTTAGCGATTTAAGCCAAATGTTTACAAACGATACGAAACAAATCCGAACGTTTCCCCTTTTAAGCGATTAAAGCCAAACGTTTACAAACGTTACGAAACAAATCCAAACGTTTTACCTTTTTAGCCATTTAAACCAAACATTTACAAAAGTTACGAAACAAATCCTAACGTTTCACCTTTTTAGCAATTTAAGCCAATCGTTTATAAACGTTACAAAAAAAATCCAAGCGTTTCACCTTTTTAGCAATTTTAGCCCAACGTTTACACACGTTACGAAACAAATCCACACATTTCACCTTTTTAGCGATTTAAACCAAACGTTTAGAAAGGTTACGAAACAAATCCAAATTTTTCACCTTTTTAGGAATCTAAGCCAAACGTTTACAAACATTACGAAACAAGTCCAAGCGTTTCCCCTATTTAGCAATTTATGCCAAACGTTTACAAGCGTTACGAAACAAATCCGAGCGTTTCACCATTTTAGCGATTTAAACCAAACATTTACAAAGGTTACGAATTAAATCCAAGTGTTTCACCATTATAGCAATATAAGCCAAACGTTTACAAAAGTTACGAAACAAATCCAAGCGTTTCACCTTTTTTCGATTTAAGCCAACGTTTACAAACATTACGAAACAAATCCAAAAGTTTCACCTTTTTAGCAATTTAAGCCAAACGTTTAGAAAGTGTTACGAAACAAAATCCAAAACTTTCACCTTTTTAGCGAATTAAGCCAAACGTATACAAATGTTACGAAACAAATTCAAATGTTTCACCTTTTTCGCGATTTAAGCGAAACGTTTACAAAAGGTCCGAAACAAATCCAAACGTTTCCCCTTTTTACCGATTTAATCTAAACGTTTACTAACATTACGAAAGAAATCTAAACGCCTTTTTAGCGATACAAGCCAAACATTTACAATGGTTAGTAAACAAATCCAAATGTTTCATCTTTATAGCAATTTAAGCCAAACATTTACAAAAGTTACGAAACACATCCAAGCATTTCACCTTTTTAGTAATTTAAGTCAAACGTTTACAAACGTTACATAACAAATCCAACCGTTTCACTGATTTAGCAAATTAAGCCAAACGTTTTCAAATGTTACGAAACAAATCTAAATGTTTTACCTTTTTAGCGATTTAAGCCAAACGTTTACAGACGTTGTGTAACGAATCCTAATGTTTCGCCTTTTTAGCGATTTAAGCCAAACGTTTACAAACGTTACGAAACAAATCCAAAGCGTTTCACCTTTTTAGCTATTTAAGCCAAACGTTTACAAGCGTTACAAAACTAAACTAAACGTTTCCCCTTTTTAATGATTTAAGCCAAACGTTTACAAGCGTTACAAAACAAATCCAAAGCATTACGAAACCAAACTAAACATCTCACATTTTTAACGATTTAAGCCAAACGTTTACAAACATTACGAAACAAAACCAAACATTTATAATGTTATGAAACGAACGTTACGAAAAAAATCCAAACGTTTACAAACGTTACGAAAAAAAACCAAACGTCTCACCTTTTTAGCGATTTAAGCCGAACGTTTACAAATATTACGAAACAAAACCAAACGTTTCACCTTTTTAGCGATTTAAGCCAAACATTTACAAACATTACGAAACAAAAACAAACATTTATAACGTTACGAAACAAACGTTACGAAACAAATCCAAACGTTTACAAACATTACGAAACAAAGCCAAACGTCTAACCTTTTTAGCGATTTAAGCCGAACGTTTACAAATGTTACGAAACAAAACCAAAAATTTCACCTTTTTAGCGATTTAAGCCGAATGTTTACAAATGTTACTAAACAAAACATAATGTTTCACTCTTTTAGTGATTTAAGCCGAACGTTTACAAACGTTACGAAACAAATCCAAACGTTTCACGTTTTTAGCGATTAAAGCCGAAAATTTACAAACATTACGAAACAAATCTAAGTGTTTAAAGTTTTTAGCAATTTAAGCCAAATGTTTATAAACGTTATGAAAAAATTCCAAGCGTTTCACCTTTTTAGCAATTTAAGCGAAACGTTTAAATCGTTACGAAACAAATCCAAACGTTTCATATTTTTAGCAATTTAAGCCAAACGTTTACAAACATTACGAAACAAATCTAAATGTTTCAACTTTTTAGCGACTTAAGCCAAACGTTTACAAACGTTACAAAACAAATCCAAATGTTTTACCTTTTTAGCGATTTAAGCCAAACGTTTACAAACGTTATGAATCAAAATCACAACATTTCACCTTTTTAGCGATTTAAGCCAAACATTTACAACGGTTACGAAACAAATCCAAACGTTTCACCTTTTAAGCGATATAAGCAAAACGTGTACAAACATTACGAAACAAACCCCAACGTTTAACCTTTTTGGCTATTTAAGCCAAAAGTTTATAAACGTTTCACCTTTTTAGCGATTTAAGCCAAACGTTTACAAACGTTTCTAAACAAATCCAAACGTTTCTAAACAAATCCAAATGTTTCCCCTTTTTAGCGATTTAAGCCAAACGTTTACAAACGATACGAAACAAATAAAAACATTTCACATTTTTAGCAATTTAAGCCGAACGTTTACAAACGTTATAAAACAAATCCAAACATTTCACATTTTTAGCGATTTAAGCCAAATGTTTACAAACGTTTCTAAACAAATTCAAGGGTTTCTCTTTTTTAGCAATATAAGCCAAACGTATACAAAGGTTACGAAATAAATCCGAAAAATTTCACCTTTTTAGCAATTTAAGCCAAATGATTACAAACGATACGACACAAATCCGAACGTTTCAACCTTTCGGCGATTTAAGACAAACGTTTAAAAATGTTACGAAACACAAACAAACGTTTAAAACGTTACAAAACAAATCCAAATAACAATGGTAATAAGAATAAAAATAAAAATAATTAGAATAATAATGAATATGAATAAGAATAGTATAAAATTAAAACACATGCACTTAAGATTAAATTAGGCCCATGGTCGATGCACTATGATTAATAATCCATGCCTTCTACTGGACACGCTCAAGACCAAATCAAGATTGCAGCAATTTGTTTTTCCTTATATAACAAATTCTTCTTTTATTCTACCCTAATTTCTATATTTATAAATCGTTTTCTAAGCTCTAAAACTTTTCCCTACACTTTCATCAACCCTAGCCGTCTTTTACTCTATCATTCCCTGAGATAAATCGCTGCCAACCTTTCTCAAAAAATTTGGTGTTCATCGGTAAGTGTTCTCTATTTCAGTTTTAGTTAAAAACGACGCCTCCGTATTTTGATTTGTTCTTAATCGTTTCAGAACCAAATTCAGTTCCGTTTCATCCCAGAGATTGTATACTCACGCCTCTACGATTCCCTATCTCGTTTTTGCTTAACGGTACACAATCGATCTCGTATCAATCGCCACCGTTTTACCGTTTCGTTTGTTACATGAAAACTGTTTCTTATCTTCATGCTTCTGCCGACTTTGTTCTTGAAATGTTTATGTGATTCTCGTTTATTTATGATCAAATCTCACGTACTATTAGTTGTTAACTGATTTTCTTAATGATAATCTGAGTTAAGTTATTGTTTTGGTTCTTCGTTTGAGTTGTTCTTGCTGTGATGGTTATTAATGGCGGCAACTGTTATATTCAAAATGTGTATAAATCTTTCTCTCATGATGGTTAGTGGTGATTGGCTTGTGTGGTTAATATTAATGTTAATGATGACTAATGTTATTATTAATGGTTATTGTTAGACATGAATATGGCGGCAGTGGAGTTTATATTGGTCTTTACTTATTCAAATGGTTTGGATTTGGTGTTGATTTTATAATTGTAAATTGAGTTGTCCTTATTAATTTGTGGGTTCATTTACAATTAATGTTGTTTGATTAATTCTAATACAAAAATGGTGATATAATTATGTTTATACGGAAATCATTAAAATGATTATTACAAATTTAAATCAATTTTGATAAAATATTTGGGTCGGGTTAGACTTGGGTCGCGCGACAAGTGAGGTTAGCTTGGTAGTTATTGGTAACTCGGCTAATCCACTTTTTGGAAATTAATTATTATTTAAAGATTATTAAATAATATATGTAAATTGGATATTTAAGCGAGAACTCAATAGACTTATATTAATTGGGCTTTATTACATATTGGGTATTTTTGTGTTGTTCTGGATTGTTTTATTCCGACGTGTTATTTGTGCTAATCCTATGTGGTGTCTAGTACTCTCTAGAGTTAGGGTATGTTTTTAATAATTATTTTATTTGTCTAGACCCGTCTATTGTTCGTGCTTCAGAGGCGAACCAGGATTAGTTGCTTGCCGGTTATCACGTGGATTAGCAAGCAGTGAGTTTGTACTTACTATTTACCATTTTATTAAGTAAATTGTTATTTTAAATATTAAATATATATACTATGCGTATATTTCGAAATGTTTTTATATTATGGCTCTTAGTTGGAACATGCTACCTAATGGGCTTTTCATTAGGACTGCGTACGCACCGGTATTGATCTGGGTAAGGTATATATGGAAATGTGGTAACTCGGTGTGAGCATAGCTCTCGGTACCAAGTAGAGTAACTCGGTGTAGCTCAGCTCTCGGGACTCTGGTATAAGTGTGGTCAGTGGTAACTCGGTGTAGCTCAGCTCTCGGGAATAGACCTATTGGATTATGTTTATAATTAGAATTGTTGTTTAGGGTTTCAACTATTATTCGTAATATCGTTATTAAATGTTTTAAACGGTTTTAAAGGTTTTCCATTTAATAAATGTAGATAGTGGTATAAACTCATCTCAGTATATCTGACCCCGTTGTTTTCCCATTTTTTCTAGGGTTATGATCTGAGAGAGTCTGGTGATCTCCTCATTTACTTTTCCTCGGAGGTTCCATTTATTTTTGATAAACTGTAAAACTGTTTTATTCTTAGACCGCAGTAGTAACTAGACGTCTTTATTTTATTCTAGTTGTTGTCAGATTGGTCTGAATGAATTATTATTGCTCTGGCAAGATATATGATTATTATGGATTATTTATGTTATGCCTATTTAATAACATTATTGGAAAGCATGTTATTTTAAATGTTGACTATTATAACTGCTAGATTTAGGCTGAAGTCTCGGTTGCCCCCGAGCCTTGGCTTTCTGCAGGTTTATGTGTTTGTATGTTGATCGAAAGGCTAGCTACGGGATTTGGTACTACATTACCCATACCCTAGCGCCGGTCGCAATTCACAAAAATGGGTCGTGACAGTTTACAAACGTTACGAAACAAATCCAAACGTTTCACGTTTTTAGCAATTTAAGCCAAACATTTACAAACGTTACGAAACAAATCTAAGCGTTTAAACTTTTTAGCAATTTAAGCCGAACGTTTATAAACGCTGCGAAACAAATCCATATGTTTCACCTTTTTAACAATTTAAGCCAAATGTTTACAAACGTTTCGAAACAAATCCAAGGGTTTCTCTTTTTTAGCAATTTAAGCCAAACGTATACAAAGGTTACGAAATAAATCCGAAAATTTCACCTTTTTAGAGATTTAAGCCAAATGTTTACAAACGATACGAAACAAATCCGAACGTTACACCTTTTCGGCGATTTAAGCCAAAGGTTTACAAACGTTACGAAACAAATCCAAACATTTCACCTTTTTAGCCATTTAAACTAAACATTTACAAACGTTACGAAACTAATCCTAACGTTTCACCTTTTTAGCAGTTTAAGCCAAACGTTTATAAATGTTACGAAACAAATCCAACTGGTTTACCTTTTTAGCGATTTAAGACAAACGTTTAAAATGTTACGAAACAAAAACAAACGTTTAAAATGTTACAAAACAAATCCAAGCGTTTCACATTTTTAGCGATTTAAGTTAAACGTTTACAAAAATTAAGAAACAAAACCAAGCGTTTCACCTTTTTAGCAATTTAAGCCAAACATTGACAAACGTTACAAAACAAATCCAGGAGTTTCACCTTTTTAGCAATTTAAGACAAACGTTTATAAACGTTACGAAACAAATCCATGCGTTTCACCTTTTTAGCAATTTTAGCCCAACATTTACACATGTTACGAAACAAATCCACAAATTTCACCTTTTTAGCGATTTAAACCAAACGTTTACCAACGTAAGAAACAAATCCAAACGTTTCATCTTTTTAGCGATTTAAGCCAAACGTTTACAAAGGTTACGAAACAAATCCAAATTTTTCACCTTTTTAGCAATTTAAGCCAAACGTTTACAAACGTTACGAAACAAGTCCAAGCGTTTCCCCTTTTTAGCAATTTATACCAAACATTATGAAACAAATCCAAATGTTTCACCATTTTAGCGATTTAAGCCAAACATTTACAAAGGTTACGAAACAAATCCAAGCGTTTCACCTTTTTTCGATTTAAGCCCAACGTTTACAAATGTTACGAAACAAATCCAAAATTTTCACCTTTTTACCAATTTAAGCCAAACGTTTACAAATGTTACGAAACAAATCGAAATGTTTAACCTTTATAGCGATTTAAGCCAAACGTTTATAAACGTTCCAAAACAAATCCAAACATTTCACCTTTTTAACGATTTAATCCAAACGTTTACTAACATTACGAAACATATCCAAACGCCTTTCTAGCGATACAAGCCAAACGTTTACAATGGTTAGGAAACAAATCCAAATGTTTCATCTTTATAGCAATTTAGGCCAAACGTTTACACAAGTCACGAAACAAATCCAAGCGTTTCACCTTTTTAGTAATTTAAGTCAAACGCTTACAAATTTTACGAAACAAATCCAAGCGTTTCACCGATTTAGAAAATTTAGCCAAGCGTTTTCAAACGTTACGAAACAAATCCAAAAGTTTTACTTTTAGCGATTTAAGCCAAACGTTTACACACGTTACCAACGAATCCAAACGTTTCACCTTTTTAGTGATTGAAGCAAATGTTTACAAACGTTACAAAACGAAGCCAAAGTGTTTCACCTTTTTAGCTATTTAAGCCAAACGTTTCCAAGCGTTACGAAACAAAACTAAACGTTTCCCCTTTTTAACGATTTAAGCCAAACGTTTACAAGCGTTACGAAACAAATCCAAACGTTTTCCCTTTTTAGCTATTTAAGCAAAACATTTACAAGCGTTACGAAACAAAACTAAACGTTTCACCTTTTTAACAATTTAAGCCAAACGTTTACAAACATTACGAAACAAAACCAAACATTTATAACGTTACGAAACAAACGTTACGAAACAAATCCAAACGTTTACAAACGTTACGAAATAAAACCAAACATCTCATCTTTTTAGCGATTTAAGCCGAACGTTTACAAATGTTACGAAACAAAACCAAATATTTCACATTTTTAGCGATTTAAGCCAAACGTTTACAAATATTCTGAAACAACACCAAAAATTTATAACGTTACGAAACAAATCCAAATATTTAAAAACACTACGAAACAAAACCAAACGTCTCACCTTTTTAGCGATTTAAGCCGAACGTTTACAAATGTTACAAAATAAAACAAAACAAAACGTTTCACCTTTTTAGCGATTTAAGCCGAACGTTTACAAACGTTACGAAACAAATCTAAACGTTTCACGTTTTTAGCGATTTAAGCCAAACATTTACAAACGTTACAAAACAAATCTAAGCGTTTAAACTTTTTAGCAATTTAAGCCAAATGTTTACAAACGTTACGAAACAAATCCAAGCGTTTAACCTTTTTAGCAATTTAAACCAAACGTTTAAATCGTTATGAAAAAAATCCAAACGTTTCACTTTTTTAGCAATTTAAGCCAAACCTTTACAAACGTTACAAAACAAATCTAAATGTTTTAACTTTTTAGCGATTTAAGCCTAACGTTTACAAACATTACAAAACAAATCCAAATGTTTCACCTTTTTATCTATTTAAGATGAACCTTTACAAACGTTACGAAAAAAACCAAACGTTTCACCTTTTTTGCGATTTAAGCCAAACGTTTTCAAACATTACGGAAAAAATCCAAACGTTTCACCGTTTTAACAATTTAAGCCAAACGTTTACAAACGTTATGAATCAAATCACAATATTTCACCTCTTTAGTGATTTCAGCCAAACGTTAACAAACGTTACAAAACAAATCCAAACATTTCACCTTTTTAGCGATTTAAGCCAAACGTTTACAACAGTTACGAAACAAATCCAAACGTTTCACCTTTTTAGCGATTTAAGCAAAACGTGTACAAACGTTACGAAACAAACCCAAACGTTTAACCTTTTTAGCGATTTAAGCCAACAATTTACAAAGGTTATGAAACAAATCCAAACGTTTCACCTTTTTAGTTATTTAAGTCAAACGTTTACAAACGTTTCTAAACAAATCCATAAGTTTCTAAACAAATCCAAACGTTTCACCTTTTTAGCGATTTAAGCCAAACGTTTGCAAACGATACGAAACAAATACTAACGTTTCACATTTTTAGCAATTTAAGCCGAACATTTACAAACGTTCCGAAACAAATCCAAATGTTTCATGTTTTTAGCCATTTAAGCCAAACATTTACAAAAGTTACGAAACAAATCTAAGCGTATAAACTTTTTAGCAATTTAAGCCGAACGTTTATAAACGCTGCGAAACAAATCCATATGTTTCACCTTTTTAGCAATTTAACCCAAACGTTTACAAACGTTTCGAAACAAATCCAAGAATTTCACCTTTTAGCAATTTAAGCCAAACGTATACAAAGGTTACGAAACAAATCCGAAAATTTCACCTTCTTAGCGATTTAAGCCAAATGTTTACAAACGATACGAAACAAATCCGAATGTTTCACCTTTTCAGCGATTTAAGCCAAACATATACAAACGTTACGAAACAAATCCAAACGTTTAACCTTTTTAGCCATTTAAACCAAACATTTACAGACGTTACCAAACAAATCCTAACGTTTCAACTTTTTAGCAATTTAAGCCAAACGTTTATAAATGTTACGAAACAAATCCAACTGTTTCCCCTTTTTTGCGATTTAAGACAAAAATTTAAAAATGTTACGAAACAAAACCAAATGTTTAAAACGTTACAAAACAAATCCAAGCGTTTCCCATTTTTAGCGATTTAAGTCAATCGTTAAAAAACATTACGAAACAAAACCAAGCGTTTCACCTTTTTAGCAATTTAAGACAAACATTTACAAACGTTACGAAACAAATCCAAGAGTTTAACCTTTTTAGCAATTTAAACCAAACGTTTATAAATGTTACAAAAAAATCCAAGCGTTTCACCTTTTCAGCAATATTAGCCCAACGTTTACACACGTTACGAAACAGATCCACACATTTCACCTTTTTAGCGATTTAAATCAAACGTTTACAAACGTAAGAAACAAATCTAAACGTTTCATCTTTTTAACGATTTAAGCCAAATGTTTACAAAGGTTACAAAACAAATCCAAATTTTTCACCTTTTTAGCAATTTAAGCAAAACGTATAGAAACGTTACGAAACAATTCCAAGCGTTTCCCCTTTTTAGCAATGTATGCCAAACGTTTACAAACGTTACGAAACAAATCCAAATGTTTCACCATTTTAGCAATTTAAGCCAAACATTTACAAAGGATACGAAACAAATCCAAGTGTTTCACCATTATAGCAATATAAGCCAAACGTTTACAAAAGTTACGAAACAAATCCAAGCGTTTCACCTTTTTTAGATTTAAGCCAAACGTTTACAAACGCTACGAAACAAATCCAAAAGTTTCACCTTTTTAGCAATTTAAGCCAAACGTTTACAAACGTTACGAAACAATATCCAAAAGTTTCACCTTTTTAGCGATTTAAGCCAAACGTTTACAAATGTTACGAAACAAATCCAAATGTTTCACCTTTTTAGCGATTTAAGCCAAACGTTTACAAACGTTCTGAAACAAATCAAAACGTTTCACCTTTTTACCGATTTAATCCAAACGTTTATAAACATTACGAAACAAATCCAAACGCCTTTTTAGCGATACAAGCCAAACGTTTACAATGGTTAGGAAACAAATCCAAATGTTTCATCTTTATAGCAAGTTAAGCCAAACGTTTACAAAAGTTATGAAACAAATCCAAGCGTTTCACCTTTTTAGTAATTTAAGGCAAACCACAAACGTTACGAAACAAATGTAAGTGTTTCACCGATTTAGCAAATTAAGCCAAACATATTCAAACGTTACGAAACAAATCTAAACGTTTTACCTTTTTAGCGATTTAAGCCAAACGTTTACAAACGTAACGTAACGAATCCAAACGTTTCACCTTTTTAGCGATTTAAGCCAAACATTTACAAACGTTACTAAACAAATCCAAAGCGTTTCACCTTTTTAGCTATTAAAGCCAAACGTTTTCAAGCGTTACGAAACAAAACTAAACGTGTCACCTTTTTAACGATTTAAGCCAAACGTTTACAAGCATTACGAAACAAATCCAAGCGTTTCACCTTTTTAGCCAATTAAGCCAAACGTTTACAAGCGTTACGAAACAATACTAAACGTTTCCCCTGTTTAACGATTTAAGCCAAACTGTTACAATCATTACGAAACAAAACCAAACATTTATAATGTTACGAAACAAACGTTATGAAACAAATCCAAACGTTTACAAACATTACGAAACAAAACCAAACGTCTCACCTTTTTAGCGATTTAAGCCGAACATTTACAAATGTTACGAAACAAAACCAAACGTTTCACCTTTTTAGCGATTTAAGCCAAACGTTTACAAACATTACGAAACAAAACCAAACATTTATAACGTTACGAAACAAATCCAAACGTTTACAAATATTACGAAACAAAGACAAACGTCTCACCTTTTTAGCGATTTAAGCCGAACATTTACAAATGTTACGAAACAAAACCAAACATTTCACCTTTTTAGCGATTTAAGCCGAACGTTTACAAATGTTACGAAACAAAACAAAGTTTTTAACCTTTTTAGCGATTTAAGCCGAACGTTTACAAACGATACGAAACAAATCCAAACGTTTCACGTTTTTAGCGATTTAAGCCAAACATTTACAAACTTTACGAAACAAATCTAAGCGTTTAAACTTTTTAGCAATTTAAGCCAAACGTTTACAAACGTTGTGAAACAAATCCAAGCGTTTCACCTCTTTTGCAATTTAAACCAAACGTTTAAATCGTTACGAAACAAATCCAAACATTTCACATTTTTAGCAATTTAAGCCAAACGTTTACAAACGTTACGAAACAAATATAAATGTTTCAACTTTTTAACGATTTAAGCGAAACGTTTACAAACGTTACAAAACAAATCCAAATGTTTCACCTTTTTAGTGATTTAAGCCGAACCTTTACAACCGTTACGAAAAAAAACCAAACGTTTCACCTTTTTTGCCATTTAAACCAAACGTTTTCAAACATTACGGAACAAATCCAAACGTTACACCTTTTTAACAATTTAAGCCAAACGTTTACAAACGTTATGAATCAAATCACAACATTTCACCTTTTTAGTGATTTCAGCCAAACGTTTACAAACGTTACAAAACAAATCCAAACGTTTCACCTTTTTAGTTATTTAAGCCAAACGTTTACAACGGTTACGAAACAAATCCAAACATTTCACCTTTTTAGCGATTTAGGCAAAACGTGTACAAACATTACGAAACAAACCCAAACGTTTAACCTTTTTAGCGATTTAAGCCAAAAGTTTACAATGGTTATGAAACAAATCCAAACGTTTAACCTTTTTAGCGATTTAAGCCAAACGTTTACAAACGTTTCGAAACAAATCCAAATGTTTCACTTTTTTAGCGATTTAAGCCAAACGTTTACAAACGATACAAAACAAATACAAACGTTTCACATTTTTAGCAATTTAAGCCGAACGTTTACAAATGTTACGAAACAAAACCAAACGTTTAAAACCTTATGCAACAAATACAAACTTTTCATATTTTTAGCAATTTAAGCCAAACATTTACAAACGTTACGAAATTTCAAACGTTTCTCCTTTTTAGCTATTTAACCAAACGTTTACCAACGTTACGAAACAAATCCAGATGTTTCACCTTTTTAGCGATCTAAGCCAAATGTTAACAAATATTACGAAACAAATCCAAACGTTTCGCCGTTTTAGCAATTTAAGCGAAACGTTTACAAACGTTACAAAACAAATCCAAACATTTTACCTTTTTAGCGATTTAAGCCAAACGTTTACAAAAGTTACGAAACAAAACCAAACGTCTAAAACATTACGAAACAAATCCAAACGTTTCACATTTTTAGCTATCTAAGACAAATCTTTACAAACGTTACGAAACAAAACCAATCGTTTCACCTTTTTAGCTATTCAAGCCAAACGTTTACAAACGTTACGAAACAAATCCAAGCGCTTCACCTTTTTAGCAATTGAAGCCAAACATTTACAAACGTTCTGAAACAAATTCAAGCGTTTCACCTTTTTAGCTATTCAAGCCAAACATTTACAAACGTTACGAAACAAATCCAAGCGTTTCACCTTTTTAGCAATTTAAGCCAAACGTTTACAAACGTTCCTAAACAAATTCAAGTGTTTCCCCTTTTTAGTAATTTAATCCAAACGTTTACAAACGTTTCTAAACAAATCCAAGTGTTTCACCTTTTTAACAATTTAAGACAAATGTTTACAAACGTTATGAAACAAATCCAAATGTTTCACCTTTTTAGCAATTTCAGCCGACTGTTTACAAGCATTACGAAACAAATCCAAACGTTTCCCCATTTTAGCGAATTAAGCCAAACGTTTAAAATGTTGCGAAACAAATCCAAACATTTCGCTTTTTTAGCGATTTATACCAAACGTTTCCAAACGTTACGAAAAAAATTCCAAATGTTTCCCCTTTTTAGCGATTCATGCCAAACGTTTACAAACGTTACGAAACAAATCCAAACGTTTCCCCTTTTTAGAGATTGAAGCCAAACGTTTACAAATGTTATGAAACAAATCCAAACGTGTCACCTGTTTTAGCGATTTAAGCCAAACATTTACAAACGTTATAAAACAAATCCATACGTTTCACCTTTTTAGCGATTAAGCCAAACATTTACAAACATTACGAAACAAATCCGAACGTATCACCTTTTTAGCGATTTAAGCCAAATGTTTACGAAATGTTACGAAACTAATCCAAACATTTCGCCTTTTTAGCAATTTAAGCCAAACGTTTACAAACGTTACGAAACAAATCCAAATGTATCATCTTTTTAGCGATTTAAACCCAACGTTTAAAAACATTACGAAACAAAACCAAACGTCTAAAACGTTACGAAACAAATCCAAACGTTTGACATTTTTAGCTATCTAAGCCAAATCTTTACAAACGTTACGAAACAAAACCAAGCGTTTCACCTTTTTAGCTATTCAAGCCAAACGTTTACAAACGTTACGAAACAAATCCAAGCGCTTCACCTTTTTAGCAATTGAAGCCAAACATTTACAAACGTTCCGAAACAAATTCAAGCGTTTCACCTTTTTAGCTATTCAAGCCAAACGTTTACAAACGTTACGAAACAAATCCAAGCGTTTCACCTTTTTAGCAATTTAAGCCAAACGTTTACAAACGTTCCTAAACAAATTCAAGCGTTTCCCCTTTTTAGTAATTTAATCCAAACGTTTGCAAACGTTTCTAAACAAATCCAAGTGTTTCACCTTTTTAACAATTTAAGACAAATGTTTACAAACGTTATGAAACAAATCCAAACGTTTCACCTTTTTAGCAATTTCAGCCGACTGTTTACAAGCATTACGAAACAAATCCAAACGTTTCCCCATTTTAGCGAATTAAGCCAAAAGTTTAAAATGTTGCGAAACAAATCCAAACATTTCGCTTTTTTAGCGATTTATGCCAAACGTTTCCAAACGTTACGAAAAAAAATCCAAATGTTTCCCCTTTTTAGCGATTCATGCCAAACGTTTACAAACGTTACGAAACAAATCCAAATGTTTCCCCTTTTTAGAGATTGAAGCCAAACGTTTACAAATGTTATGAAACAAATCCAAACGTTTCGCCTTCTTAGAGATTTAAGCCAAACATTTACAAAAGTTACGAAACAAATCCAAGCGCTTCCTCTTTTTAGCAATTTAAGTCAAACGTTTGCAAACATTACGAAACAAATCCAAGCATTTCACCTTTTTAGAAATTTAAGGCATACGTTTACAAACATTACGAAAAAATCCAAACGTGTCACCTGTTTTAGCGATTTAAGCCAAACGTTTACAAACGTTATAAAACAAATCCATACGTTTCACCTTTTTAGCGATTAAGCCAAACATTTACAAACATTACGAAACAAATCCAAACGTATCACCTTTTTAGCGATTTAAGCCAAATGTTTACAAACGTTACAAAACAAATCCAAAGGTATCATCTTTTTAGCGATTTAAACCCAACGTTTAAAAACGTTACGAAACAAAACCAAACGTCTAAAACGTTACGAAACAAATCCAAACGTTTGACATTTTTAGCTATCTAAGCCAAATCTTTACAAACGTTACGAAACAAAACCAAGCGTTTCACCTTTTTAGCAATTTAAGCCAATTGTTTACAAACGTAAACAAAACCAAACGTTTAAAACGTAACATAATAAATCCAAAGGTTTCACATTTTTAGCTATTTAAGCAAAAACTTTACAAATGTTACGAAACAAAACCAAGCGTTACACCTTTTTAGCAGTTTAAGCCAAACATTTACAAACGTTCAGAAACAAATCCAAGCGTTTCACCTTTTTAGTAATTTAAGCCAAACGTCTACAAATGTTACGAAATAAATTGATACGTTTTACCTTTTTAACGATTGAAGCCAAACCTTTACAAACGATAAGAAACATAAACGAAGTGTTTCACCTTTTTAGCAATTTAAGCGAAACTCTTGCAAACGTAACGAAACAAATCCAAGAGTTCCACCTTTTTAGAAATTTAAGCCAAACGTTTACAAACGTTACGAAACAAATCCAAGCGTTTAACCTTTTTAGCAATTTAAGCCAAACGTTACAGACGTTACGAAACAAATCCAAGAGTTTCATCTTTTTAGCAATTTAAGCAAAACGTTTACAAACATTACGATAGAAATCCAAGCGTTTCACCTTTTTAGTGATTTAAGCCAAACGTTTACAAACGTTACGAAACAAATCCAAGCGTTTCATCTTTCTAGCGATTTAATCCAAACGTTTAAAGCGTTACGAAACAAATCCAAACGTTTCACCTAATTAGCGATTTAAGCCAAACGTTTACAAAGATTATGAAACAAATCCAAATGTTTCACCTTTTTAGAAATTTAAGCCTAACATTTACAAACGCTATGAAACAAATCCAAATGTTTCACCTTTTTAGCAATTTAAGCCAAACGTTTACAAACGTTACGAAAAAAATCCAAACGATTCACCTTTTAGTGATTTAAGCTAAACATTTACAAATGTTACAAAAACAAATCAAAACGTTTCGCCTTTTTAGCGATTTAAGCCAAACGTTTACAAACGTTACCGAAAAAAATCCAAGCGTTTCACCTTTTTAACAATTTAAGCCAAATGTTTACAAACGTTATGAAACAAATCCAAACGTTTCACCTTTTTAGCAATTTCAGCCGACCGTTTACAAGCATTACAAAATAAATCCAGACGTTTCCCCATTTTAGCGAATTAAGCCAAACGTTTGAACCGTTACGAAACAAATCCAAACATTTTGCCTTTTTAGCGTTTATGCTAAACGTTTACAAACGTTACAAAAAAATCCAAACATATCCCCTTTATAGCGATTCATGCCAAACGTTTACAAACGTTACGAAACAAATCCAAACGTTTCCCCTTTTTAGAGATTGAAACCAAACGTTTACAAAAGTTACTAAAAAAATCCAAACGTTTCGCCTTCTTAGATATTTAAGCCAATCGTTTACAAAGGTTACGAAACAAATCCAAGCGCTTCCTCTTTTTAGCAATTTAAGCCAAACGTTTACAAATGTTAAGAAACAAATCCAAGCATTTTACCTTTTTAGAAATTTAAGGCTTACGTTTACAAACATTACGAAACAAATGCAAACGTGTCACATGTTTTAGCGATTTAAGCCAAACGTTTACAAACGTTACAAAACAAATCCTAACGTTTCACCTTTTTAGCGATTAAGCCAAACATTTACAAACATTACGAAACGAATCCAAACGTGTCACCTTTGTAGAAATTTAAGCCAAACGTTTACGAAATGATACGAAACTAATCCAAACGTTTCACCTTTTTAGCAATTTAAGCCAAACATTTACAAATGTTACGAAACAAATCCTAACGTATCATCTTTTTAGCGATTTAAGCCCAACGTTTAAAAACGTTACAAAACAAAACCAAACGTCTAGAACATTACGAAACAAATCCAAACGTTTGAAATTTTTAGCTATCTAAGCCAAATCTTTACAAACGTTACGAAACAAAAACAAGCGTTTCACCTTTTAGCAATTTAAGCCAAACGTTTACAAACGTTATGAAACAAAACCAAACGTTTAAAACGTTACAAAATAAATACAAACATTTCACATTTTTAGCAATTTAAGCAAAAACTTTACAAATGTTACGAAACAAAACCAAGCGTTTCACCTTTTTAGCAATTTAAGCCAAACGTTTACAAACGTTCAGAAACAAATCCAAGCGTTTCACCTTTTTAGTAATTTAAGCCAAACGTTTACAAATGTTACGAAATAAATCCAAACGTTTCACCTTTTTAACGATAGAAGCCAAACCTTTACAAACGTTGAGAAACAAAAACGAAGCGTTTCACCTTTTTAGCAATTTAAGCGAAACGTTTGCAAACGTAACGAAATAAATCCAAGCGTTCCACCTTTTTAGAAATTTAAGCCAGACGTTTACAAACGTTACGAAACAAATCCAAGCTTTTAACCTTTTTAGCAATTTAAGCCAAACGTTTACAAACGTTACGAAACAAATCCAAGAGTTTCACCTTTTTAGCAATTTAGGCAAAACGTTTACAAACGTTACGATACAAATCCAAGAGTTTCACCTTTTAAGTGATTTAAGCCAAACTTTTACAAACGTTACGAAACAAATCCAATCGTTTCACCTTTTTAGCGATTTAATCCAAACGTTTAAAGCGTTACGAAACAAATCCAAACGTTTCACCTTATTAGCGATTTAAGCCAAACATTTACAAATATTATGAAACAAATCCAAATGTTTCACCATTTTAGAAATTTTAGCTAAACATTTACAAACTTTACGAAACAAATCCAAATGTTTCACCCTTTTAGCAATTTAAGCCAAACGTTTACAGACGTTACGAAACAAATCCAAGAGTTTCACCTTTTTAGCAATTTAAGCAAAATGTTTACAAACGTTACGATAGAAATCCAAGCGTTTCACCTTTTTAGTGATTTAAGCCAAACGTTTACAAACGTTACGAAACAAATCCAAGCGTTTCATCTTTTTAGCGATTTAATCCAAACGTTTAAAGCGTTACGAAACAAATCCAAACGTTTCACCTTATTAGCGATTTAAGCCAAACGTTTACAAAGATTATGAAACAAATCCAAATGTTTCACCTTTTTAGAAATTTAAGCCAAACATTTACAAACGTTACGAAACAAATCCAAATGTTTCACCTTTTTAGCAATTTAAGCCAAACGTTTACCAGCGTTACAATACAAATCCAAACATTTCACCTTTTTAGCGATTTAAGCCAAACGTTTACAAATGTTACAAAAACAAATCAAAACGTTTCGCCTTTTTAGCGATTTAAGCCAAATGTTTACAAAAGTTATCGAAACAAATCCAAGCGTTTCACCTTTTTAACAATTTAAGCCAAATGTTTACAAACGTCATGAAACAAATCCAAACGTTTCACCTTTTTAGCGATTTCAGCCGACCGTTTACAAGCATTACGAAATAAATCCAAATATTTCCCCATTTTAGCGAATTAAGCCAAACGTTTGAACCGTTACGAAACAAATCCAAACATTTCGACTTTTTAGCGTATATGCCAAACGTTTACAAACGTTACAAAAAAAACCCAAACATTTCCCCTTTTTAGTGATTCATGCCAAACGTTTACAAATGTTACGAAACAAATCCAAACGTTTCCCCTTTTTAGAGATTGAAACCAAACGTTTACAAAAGTTACGAAACAAATCCAAACATTTCGCCTTCTTAGAGATTTAAGCCAAACGTTTACAAATGTTACGAAACAAATCCAAGCATTTTACCTTTTTCGAAATTTAAGGCTTACATTTACAAACATTACGAAACAAATCCAAACGTGTCACATGTTTTAGCGATTTAAACCAAACGTTTACAAACGTTACAAAACAAATTCATACGTTTCACCTTTTTAGCGATGAAGCCAAACATCTACAAACATTACGAAACGAATCCAAACGTGTCACCTTTTTAACGATTTAAGCCAAACGTTTACGAAATGTTACGAAACTAATACAAACGTTTTTCCTTTTTAGCAATTTAAACCAAACGTTAACAAACGTTACAAAACAAATCCAAACGTATCATCTTTTTAGCGATTTAAGCCCAACGTTTAAAAACGTTTACAAAACAAAACCAAACGTCTAAAACGTTACGAAACAAATCCAAACGTTTGACATGTTTAGCTATCTAAGCCAAATCTTTACAAACGTTACGAAACAAAACCAAGCGTTTCACCTTTTAGCAATTTAAGCAAAACGTTTACAAACGTTATGAAACAAAACCAAACGTTTAAAACGTTACAAAACAGATCCAAACGTTTTACATTTTTAGCGATTTAAGCAAAAACTTTACAAATGTTACGAAACAAAACCAAGCGTTTCACCTTTTTAGTGATTTAAGCCAATTGTTTTCAAATGTTATAAAAGAAATCCAAATTATTCACCTTTCTTGCAATTTAAGCCAAACGTTAACAAACGTTACGAAATAAATCCAAACGTTTCACCTTTTTAACGATTGAAGCCAAACCTTTACAAACGTTAAGAAACAAAAACGAAACGCTTCACATTTTTAGCAATTTAAGCGAAACGTTTGCAAACGTAACGAAATAAATCCAAGCGTTCCACCTTTTTAGAAATTTAAGCCAAACGTTTACAAAAGTTACGAAACAAATCCAAGCGTTTAACCTTTTTAGCAATTTAAGCCAAACGTTTACAAACGTTACGAAACAAATCCAAGAGTTTCACCTTTTTAGCGATCAGAGCATAACGTTTACAAACGTTACGATACAAATCCAAGCGTTTCACCTTTTTAGTGATTTAAGCGAAACGTTTACAAACGTTACGAAACAAATCCAATCGTTTCACCTTTTTAGCGATTTAATCCAAACGTTTAAAGCGTTACGAAACAATTCCAAACGTTTCACCTTATTAGCGATTTAAGCCAAACGTTTACAAAGATTATGAAACAAATCCAAATGTTTCACCATTTTAGAAATTTAAGCCAAACATTTACAAACGTTACGAAACAAATCCAAGTGTTTAACCTTTTTAGCAAATTAAGCCAAACGTTTACAAACGTTACCAAACAAATCCAAATGATTCACCTTTTTAGCGATTTAAGCTAAACGTTTACAAATGTTACAAAAACAAATTAAAATATTTCGCCTTTTTAGCGATTTAAGCCAAACGTTTACAAACGTTACCGAATAAATCCAAATGTTTCACCTTTTTAGCGATTTAAGCCAAACGTTCAAACGTTACAAAACATATCCAAACGTTTAACCTTTACCAACGAATGAAACAAATCCAAATGGTTCACCTTTTTAGTGATTTAAGCCAAACGTTTAGAAAGGTTATGAAACAAATACAAAGTTTTCACCTTTTTTGCAATTTAAGCCAAACATTTACAAACGCAACGAAACAAATCCAAGCATTTCACCTATTTAGCAATTTAAGCCAAACGTTTACAAATGTTACGAAACAAATCCAAGTGTTTCCCTATTTTAGAAATTTAAGCCAAACATTTACAAACGTTACGAAACAAATCCAACGGTTTCACCTTTTTAGCGATTTAAACCAAACGTTTACAAACGTACGAAACAAATCCAAACGTATCACCTTTTTAGCGATTTTAGCCAAATGTTTGCAAACGTTACGCAACAAATCCAAATTATTCACCATTTTAGCAATTTAAGCCAAACGTTTACAAACGTTACCAAACAAATCCAAACATTTCACCTTTTTAGCAATTTAATCCAAACGTTTACAATTATTACGAAACAAATGCAAACGTTTTACCTTTTTAGCGATTTAAGCAAACGTTTACAAACGTTACGAAACAAAACCAAACATTTAAAACGTTACGAAACAAATCCAAACGTTTTGCATTTTTAGCGATTTAAGCCAAACCTTTACAAATGTTACGAAAAGAAACCGAGCGTTTCACCTTTTTAGCAATTTAAGCCAAACATTTACAAACGTTACAAAACAAATCCAAGCGTTTCAACTTTTTAGCAATTTAAGCCAAACGTTTACAAACGTTACGAAACAAATCCAAACGTTTCACCTTTTTAGCGATTTAAGCCAAATGTTTACAAACGTTACGAAAGAAAACCAAACGTTTAACGTTTGGCTTAAATTGTTAAAAAGGTGAAACGTTTGTTTTTTTTGGAACGTTTCTGAACGTTTGGATTTGTTTCGTAACGTTTGTAAACGTTCTGCTTAAAATGCTAAAAAGGTGAAACGCTTAGATTTATTTCGTAACCTTTGTAAACGTTTGAAGGTGAAACGCTTGGATTT
Source organism: Mercurialis annua (assembly GCF_937616625.2). Classification (NCBI taxonomy): domain Eukaryota; kingdom Viridiplantae; phylum Streptophyta; class Magnoliopsida; order Malpighiales; family Euphorbiaceae; genus Mercurialis; species Mercurialis annua. The sequence continues at coordinate 22,022,522 of NC_065570.1, forward strand.
GTTTCGGAACGTTTGTAAACATTTGGCTTAAATTGCTAAAAAGGTGAAACTCTTGGATTTGTTTCGTAGCATTTGTAAATGTTTTGTTTAAATTGCTAAAAAGGTGAAATGCTAGATTTTTTTTCGTAACGTCTGTCAAGGTCTCACTTAAATCGCTAAAAATATGAAACGTTTGGATTTGTTTCGTAACGTTTTAAACGTTTGGTTTTTTTTTCGTAATGTTTGTAACAGTTCGCCTTAAATCGCTAAAAAGGTGAAACGTTAGGATTTATTTCATAACGTTTGTAAACGTTTGGATTTGTTTCGTAACATTGATAAACATTTGGCTTAAAACACTAATAAGGTGAGACGTTTGGATTTGTTTTATAACGTTTGTAAATGTTTGACTTTAATCGCTAAAAAGGTGAAACATTTGAATTTGTTTTGTAACGTTTGTAAACGTTTCTCTTAAATTGCTAAAAAGGTGAAACATTTGGATTTGTTTCGTAACGTTTGTACACTTTTGGCTTAAATTGCTAAAAAGGTGAAACGCTTTGATTTGATTCGTAACGTTTGTAAACGCTATGCTTAAATTGCTAAAAAGGTGAAAAGTTTGTATTTGTTTTGTAACCTTAGTAAATGTTTGGCTTAAATCGCTAAAAATGTGTAAAGTTTGGATTTGTTTCATAACCTTTTTAAACGTATGGCTTAAATTGCTAAAAAGGTGAAATGTTTGGATTTGTTTCATAATATTTGTAAACGTTTGGCTTCAATCGCTAAAAAGGTGAAACGTTTGGATTTCTTTCGTAACATTTGTAAACATTTGGCTTCAGCCGCTAAAAAGGTGAAACGTTTGGATTTGTTTCGTAACGTTTGTAAACAATTGGCATGAATCGCTAAAAAGGTGAAATGTTTGGATTTGTTTCGTAAAGTTTAAAACGTTTGAATTAAATCGATAAAACGGCGAAATGTTTGGATTTTTTTCGTAACGTTTGTAAACGCTTGGCTTAAATTGCTAATAAGGTGAAATGTTTGGTTTTGTTTCATAACGTTTGTAAACGTTCAGCGTAAATTGCTAAAAAGATGAAACGTTTAGATTTTTTTTTGTAACATTTGTAAATGTTTGGCTTACTTAGTTAATAAGGTGAAATGTTTGGTTTTGTTTCGTAACGTTTGTAAACGTTCAGCTTAAATCGCTAAAAAGGTGAAACGTTTGGATTTGTTTCGAAACGTTTGTAAACATTTGGCTTAAATTGCTAAAAAGGTGAAATGTTTGGATTTGTTTTGTAACGTTTGTAAGCGTTTGGCTTAAATCGCTAAAAAGGTGAAATGTTTGAAATTTCGTAATGTTTGTAAACGTTTGGCTTAAATTGCTAAAAAGGTGAAACGATTGGATATTTTTCGTAATGTTTGTAAACGTTTGGCTTAGATTGCTAAAAAGGATAAACGTTTGGATTTTTTTCGTAATGTTTTAAACATTTTGTTTTGTTTCGTAACGTTTGTAAATGTTCGGCTTAAATCGTCAAAAATGATAACGTTTCTATTTGTTTCGTAAAGTTTGTAAACGTTTGGCTTAAATCGCTAAAAAGGTGAAACGTTTCGATTTGTTTCGTAATGTTTGTTAACGTTTGACTTAAATTGCTAAAAAGGTGACACGTTTGGATTTTTTTCATAACCTTTGTAAATATTTGGCTGAAATCGCTAAAAAGGTGAAACGCTTGGTTTTGTTTCTTAACTTTTGTAAACATTTGGCTGAAATCGAAAAAAAGGGGAAACGTTTGGATTTGTATAGTAACGTTTGTAAACGTTTTGCTTAAATTGCTAAAAAAGTGACACGTTTGGATATTTTTCGAAACCTTTGTTGACGTTTGGCTTAAATAACCAAAAAGGTGACACGTTTGGATTTGTTTCATAACCTTTGTTAACGTTTTGCTTAAATCGCTAAAAAGGTGAAACTCCTGGATTTGTTTCGTAACGTTTGTCAACGTTTTTCTTAGATCGCTAAAATGGTGAAACGTTTGGATTTGTTTCGTAACGTTTGTAAACGTTTGGCATAAATCGCTAAAAAGGTGAAACGTTTGGATTTGTTTCGTAAAGTTTGTAAACGTTTTGCTTAAATTGCTAAAAAGTGAAACGCTTGGATTTGTTTCGTAACGTTTGTAAACATTTTGTTTAAATTACTAAAAACATCAAATGCTTGGATTTGTTTCAGAAAGTTTGTAAACGATTTGTCTTAAATTGCTAAAAAGGTAAAACACTTGGTTTTGTATCATAACTTTTGTAATGGTTTGGCTTAAATCGCTAAAAAGGGGAAACATTTGTAAACGTTTGGCTTAAATCACTAAAAAGGTAAAATGTTTGAAATTTCATAACGTTTGTAAACGTTTGGATTAAATTGCTAAAAAGGTGAAACAATTGGATTTATTTCGTAAAGTTTGTAAACGTTTGGCTTAAATTGCTAAAAATGGTGAAACATTTGGATTTGTTTCGTATAAACATTTGGATTTGTTTCGTATAAACATTTGGTTTTGTTTCGTAACGTTTGTATACGTTCGGCTTAAATCGCTAAAAATGATAAATGTTTGTATTTGTTTCGTAAAGTTTGTAAACGTTTGGCTGAAATTGCTAAAAAGGCGAGACGTTTGGATTTGTTTCGTAACGTTTGTAAACGTTTGGCTTAAATTGCTAAAAGAGTGACACGTTTTGATTTGTTTTGTAACCTTTATAAACGCTTTGCATAAATCGCAAAAAAGGTGAAACGTTCGGATTTGTTTCGTAACGTTTGTAAACGTTTTGCTTATATTGCTAAATAGGTGACGCGTTTGGATTTGTTTCGTAACCTTTGTTAACGTTTGGCTTAAATCGCTAAAAAGGTGACACGTTTGGATTTGTTTCCTAACCTTTGTTAACGTTTGGCTTAAATCGCTAAAAAAGTGAAACGTTTGAAAATGTTTAACTTAAATCGCTAAAAAGGCGAAACATTTGTATTTGTTCCATAACATTTGTAAACGTTCGGCTTAAATCGCTAAAAAGGTTAAACGTTTGGATTTGTTTCGTAACGTCTGTAAACGCTTGGCTTAAATTGCTAAAAAGTGAAACGCTTGGATTTGTTTCGTAACGTTTGTAAACATTTGGCTTAAATTATTAAAAAGGTCAAACGCTTGGATTTGTTTCATAACATTTGTAAACGTTTGGCTTAAATTGCTAAAAAGGTAAAGCGCTTGGTTTTGTTTCGCAATGTTTGTAAGGGTTTAGCTTAAATTGCTAAAAATGTGAAACGTTTGGATTTTTTTTCGTAATGTTTTAAACGTTTGCTTTTGTTTTGTAACGTTTGTAAACATTTGACTTAAATCGCTAAAAAGGTGAAACCTTTGGATTTGTTTCGTAACGTTTGAAAACATTTGGCTTAAATTGCTAAAAAGGCGAAACGTTTGGATTTGTTTCCGAACATTTTGTAAACGTTTAGCTTAAATCGCTAAAAAGGTGAAACATTTGGAATTTTTAAGTAACATTTGTAAATGTTTGGCTTAAATCATAAATTTCTAAAAAGGTCAAACGCTTGGATTTGTTTGGTAATATTTGTAAACGTTTGGTTTAAATTTTTAAAAAGTGAAACGTTTGGATTTGTTTCATAACGTTTGTAAACGTTTGGCTTAAATTACAAAAAAGGGGAAACGCTTGGATTTGTTTCGTATCATTTGTAAATATTTTGCTTAAATTGCTAAAAAGGTAAAATGCTTGGTTTTGTTTCGTAACGTTTGTAAGGGTTTGGCTTAATTCGCTAAAAATATGAAACGTATGGATATGTTCGTAACATTTTAAACGTTTGGTTTTGTTTTTATAACTCTTTGTAAACGTTTGGCTTAAATCGCTAAAAAAAGGTGAAACGTTTAGATTTGTTTCGTAACGTTTGGCTTAAATTGCTAAAAAGGCGAAATGTTTGGATTTATTTCGAAACATTTTGTAAACATTCGGCTTAAAACGCTAAAAAAGTGAAACGTTTGGATTTGTTTCGTAACGTTTGTAAATGTTTAGCTTAAATTGCTAAAAAGGTAAAACGCTTGGATTTTTTTTGTAACGTTTGTAACGTTTTGCTTAAATTACTAAAAAGGTCAAACGCTTGGATTTGTTTCAGAACGTTTGTAAACGTTTGGCTTAAATTGCTAAAAAGGTGAAACTCTTGGATTTGATTCATAACGTTTGTAAACGTTTGGCTTAAATTGCTAAAAAGGTGAAACGCTTGGATTTGTTTCGTAACGTTTGTAAACGTTTGGCTTAAATTGCTAAAAAGGTGAAATATTTGGATTTGTTTCGTAACCTTAGTAAACGTTTGGATTAAATCGCTAAAAATATAAAATGTTTGCAAACATTACGAAACAAATCCAAGCATTTCAAACGTTTGCAATTTAAGTCATACGTTTGCAAACAAATCCAAGCGCTTCCTCTTTTTAGCAATTTAAGTCAAACGTTTGCAAACATTACGAAACAAATCCAAGCATTTCACCTTTTTAGAAATTTAAGGCATACGTTTACAAACATTACGAAAAAATCCAAACGTGTCACCTGTTTTAGCGATTTAAGCCAAACGTTTACAAACGTTATAAAACAAATCCATACGTTTCACCTTTTTAGCGATTAAGCCAAACATTTACAAACATTACGAAACAAATCCAAACGTATCACCTTTTTAGCGATTTAAGCCAAATGTTTACAAACGTTACGAAACAAATCCAAAGGTATCATCTTTTTAGCGATTTAAACCCAACGTTTAAAAACGTTACGAAACAAAACCAAACGTCTAAAACGTTACGAAACAAATCCAAACGTTTGACATTTTTAGCTATCTAAGCCAAATCTTTACAAACGTTACGAAACAAAACCAAGCGTTTCACCTTTTTAGCAATTTAAGCCAATTGTTTACAAACGTAAACAAAACCAAACGTTTAAAACGTAACATAATAAATCCAAAGGTTTCACATTTTTAGCGATTTAAGCAAAAACTTTACAAATGTTACGAAACAAAACCAAGCGTTACACCTTTTTAGCAGTTTAAGCCAAACATTTACAAACGTTCAGAAACAAATCCAAGCGTTTCACCTTTTTAGTAATTTAAGCCAAACGTCTACAAATGTTACGAAATAAATTGATACGTTTTACCTTTTTAACGATTGAAGCCAAACCTTTACAAACGATAAGAAACATAAACGAAGTGTTTCACCTTTTTAGCAATTTAAGCGAAACTCTTGCAAACGTAACGAAACAAATCCAAGAGTTCCACCTTTTTAGAAATTTAAGCCAAACGTTTACAAACGTTACGAAACAAATCCAAGCGTTTAACCTTTTTAGCAATTTAAGCCAAACGTTACAGACGTTACGAAACAAATCCAAGAGTTTCATCTTTTTAGCAATTTAAGCAAAACGTTTACAAACATTACGATAGAAATCCAAGCGTTTCACCTTTTTAGTGATTTAAGCCAAACGTTTACAAACGTTACGAAACAAATCCAAGCGTTTCATCTTTTTAGCGATTTAATCCAAACGTTTAAAGCGTTACGAAACAAATCCAAACGTTTCACCTAATTAGCGATTTAAGCCAAACGTTTACAAAGATTATGAAACAAATCCAAATGTTTCACCTTTTTAGAAATTTAAGCCTAACATTTACAAACGTTATGAAACAAATCCAAATGTTTCACCTTTTTAGCAATTTAAGCCAAACGTTTACAAACGTTACGAAAAAAATCCAAACGATTCACCTTTTAGTGATTTAAGCTAAACATTTACAAATGTTACAAAAACAAATCAAAACGTTTCGCCTTTTTAGCGATTTAAGCCAAACGTTTACAAACGTTACCGAAAAAAATCCAAGCGTTTCACCTTTTTAACAATTTAAGCCAAATGTTTACAAACGTTATGAAACAAATCCAAACGTTTCACCTTTTTAGCAATTTCAGCCGACCGTTTACAAGCATTACAAAATAAATCCAGACGTTTCCCCATTTTAGCGAATTAAGCCAAACGTTTGAACCGTTACGAAACAAATCCAAACATTTTGCCTTTTTAGCGTTTATGCTAAACGTTTACAAACGTTACAAAAAAATCCAAACATATCCCCTTTATAGCGATTCATGCCAAACGTTTACAAACGTTACGAAACAAATCCAAACGTTTCCCCTTTTTAGAGATTGAAACCAAACGTTTACAAAAGTTACTAAAAAAATCCAAACGTTTCGCCTTCTTAGATATTTAAGCCAATCGTTTACAAAGGTTACGAAACAAATCCAAGCGCTTCCTCTTTTTAGCAATTTAAGCCAAACGTTTACAAATGTTAAGAAACAAATCCAAGCATTTTACCTTTTTACAAATTTAAGGCTTACGTTTACAAACATTACGAAACAAATGCAAACGTGTCACATGTTTTAGCGATTTAAGCCAAACGTTTACAAACGTTACAAAACAAATCCAATAGTTTCACCTTTTTAGCGATTAAGCCAAACATTTACAAACATTACGAAACGAATCCAAACGTGTCACCTTTGTAGAAATTTAAGCCAAACGTTTACGAAATGATACGAAACTAATCCAAACGTTTCACCTTTTTAGCAATTTAAGCCAAACATTTACAAATGTTACGAAACAAATCCTAACGTATCATCTTTTTAGCGATTTAAGCCCAACGTTTAAAAACGTTACAAAACAAAACCAAACGTCTAGAACATTACGAAACAAATCCAAACGTTTGAAATTTTTAGCTATCTAAGCCAAATCTTTACAAACGTTACGAAACAAAAACAAGCGTTTCACCTTTTAGCAATTTAAGCCAAACGTTTACAAACGTTATGAAACAAAACCAAACGTTTAAAACGTTACAAAATAAATACAAACATTTCACATTTTTAGCAATTTAAGCAAAAACTTTACAAATGTTACGAAACAAAACCAAGCGTTTCACCTTTTTAGCAATTTAAGCCAAACGTTTACAAACGTTCAGAAACAAATCCAAGCGTTTCACCTTTTTAGTAATTTAAGCCAAACGTTTACAAACGTTACGAAATAAATCCAAACGTTTCACCTTTTTAACGATAGAAGCCAAACCTTTACAAACGTTGAGAAACAAAAACGAAGCGTTTCACCTTTTTAGCAATTTAAGCGAAACGTTTGCAAACGTAACGAAATAAATCCAAGCGTTTCACCTTTTTAGAAATTTAAGACACACGTTTACAAACGTTACGAAACAAATCCAAGCTTTTAACCTTTTTAGCAATTTAAGCCAAACGTTTACAAACGTTACGAAACAAATCCAAGCGTTTCACCTTTTTAGCAATTTAGGCAAAACGTTTACAAACGTTACGAAACAAATCCAAGAGTTTCACCTTTTAAGTGATTTAAGCCAAACTTTTACAAACGTTACGAAACAAATCCAATCGTTTCACCTTTTTAGCGATTTAATCCAAACGTTTAAAGCGTTACAAAACAAATCAAAACGTTTCACCTTATTAGCGATTTAAGCCAAACGTTTACAAATATTATGAAACAAATCCAAATGTTTCACCATTTTAGAAATATTAGCTAAACATTTACAAACTTTACGAAACAAATCCAAATGTTTCACCCTTTTAGCAATTTAAGCCAAACGTTTACAGACGTTACGAAACAAATCCAAGAGTTTCACCTTTTTAGCAATTTAAGCAAAATGTTTACAAACGTTACGATAGAAATCCAAGCGTTTCACCTTTTTAGTGATTTAAGCCAAACGTTTACAAACGTTACGAAACAAATCCAAGCGTTTCATCTTTTTAGCGATTTAATCCAAACGTTTAAAGCGTTACGAAACAAATCCAAACGTTTCACCTTATTAACGATTTAAGCCAAACGTTTACAAAGATTATGAAACAAATCCAAATGTTTCACCTTTTTAGAAATTTAAGCCAAACATTTACAAACGTTACGAAACAAATCCAAATGTTTCACCTTTTTAGCAATTTAAGCCAAACGTTTACAAACGTTACAAAACAAATCCAAATGATTCACCTTTTTAGCGATTTAAGCTAAACGTTTACAAATGTTACAAAAACAAATCAAAACGTTTCGCCTTTTTAGCGATTTAAGCCAAATGTTTACAAAAGTTATCGAAACAAATCCAAGCGTTTCACCTTTTTAACAATTTAAGCCAAATGTTTACAAACGTCATGAAACAAATCCAAACGTTTCACCTTTTTAGCGATTTCAGCCGACCGTTTACAAGCATTACGAAATAAATCCAAATATTTCCCCATTTTAGCGAATTAAGCCAAACGTTTGAACCGTTACGAAACAAATCCAAACATTTCGACTTTTTAGCGTATATGCCAAACGTTTACAAACGTTACAAAAAAAACCCAAACATTTCCCCTTTTTAGTGATTCATGCCAAACGTTTACAAATGTTACGAAACAAATCCAAACGTTTCCCCTTTTTAGAGATTGAAATCAAACGTTTACAAAAGTTACGAAACAAATCCAAACATTTCGCCTTCTTAGAGATTTAAGCCAAACGTTTACAAATGTTACGAAACAAATCCAAGCATTTTACCTTTTTCGAAATTTAAGGCTTACATTTACAAACATTACGAAACAAATCCAAACGTGTCACATGTTTTAGCGATTTAAACCAAACGTTTACAAACGTTACAAAACAAATTCATACGTTTCACCTTTTTAGCGATGAAGCCAAACATCTACAAACATTACGAAACGAATCCAAACGTGTCACCTTTTTAACGATTTAAGCCAAACGTTTACGAAATGTTACGAAACTAATACAAACGTTTTTCCTTTTTAGCAATTTAAACCAAACGTTAACAAACGTTACAAAACAAATCCAAACGTATCATCTTTTTAGCGATTTAAGCCCAACGTTTAAAAACGTTTACAAAACAAAACCAAACGTCTAAAACGTTACGAAACAAATCCAAACGTTTGACATGTTTAGCTATCTAAGCCAAATCTTTACAAACGTTACGAAACAAAACCAAGCGTTTCACCTTTTAGCAATTTAAGCAAAACGTTTACAAACGTTATGAAACAAAACCAAACGTTTAAAACGTTACAAAACAGATCCAAACGTTTTACATTTTTAGCGATTTAAGCAAAAACTTTACAAATGTTACGAAACAAAACCAAGCGTTTCACCTTTTTAGTGATTTAAGCCAATTGTTTTCAAATGTTATAAAAGAAATCCAAATTATTCACCTTTCTTGCAATTTAAGCCAAACGTTAACAAACGTTACGAAATAAATCCAAACGTTTCACCTTTTTAACGATTGAAGCCAAACCTTTACAAACGTTAAGAAACAAAAACGAAACGCTTCACATTTTTAGCAATTTAAGCGAAACGTTTGCAAACGTAACGAAATAAATCCAAGCGTTCCACCTTTTTAGCAATTTAAGCCAAACGTTTACAAAAGTTACGAAACAAATCCAAGCGTTTAACCTTTTTAGCAATTTAAGCCAAACGTTTACAAACGTTACGAAACAAATCCAAGAGTTTCACCTTTTTAGCGATCAGAGCATAACGTTTACAAACGTTACGATACAAATCCAAGCGTTTCACCTTTTTAGTGATTTAAGCGAAACGTTTACAAACGTTACGAAACAAATCCAATCGTTTCACCTTTTTAGCGATTTAAGCCAAACGTTTAAAGCGTTACGAAACAATTCCAAACGTTTCACCTTATTAGCGATTTAAGCCAAACGTTTACAAAGGTTAAGAAACAAATCCAAATGTTTCACCATTTTAGAAATTTAAGCCAAACATTTACAAACGTTACGAAACAAATCCAAATGTGTCATCTTTTTAGCAAATTAAGCCAAACGTTTACAAACGTTACGAAACAAATCCAAATGTTTCACCTTTTTAGCGATTTAAGCTAAACGTTTACAAATGTTACAAAAACAAATTAAAATATTTCGCCTTTTTAGCGATTTAAGCCAAACGTTTACAAACGTTACCGAATAAATCCAAATGTTTCACCTTTTTAGCGATTTAAGCCAAACGTTCAAACGTTACAAAACATATCCAAACGTTTAACCTTTACCAACGAATGAAACAAATCCAAATGGTTCACCTTTTTAGTGATTTAAGCCAAACGTTTAGAAAGGTTATGAAACAAATACAAAGTTTTCACCTTTTTTGCAATTTAAGCCAAACATTTACAAACGCAACGAAACAAATCCAAGCATTTCACCTATTTAGCAATTTAAGCCAAACGTTTACAAATGTTACGAAACAAATCCAAGTGTTTCCCTATTTTAGAAATTTAAGCCAAACATTTACAAACGTTACGAAACAAATCCAACGGTTTCACCTTTTTAGCGATTTAAACCAAACGTTTACAAACGTACGAAACAAATCCAAACGTATCACCTTTTTAGCGATTTTAGCCAAATGTTTGCAAACGTTACGCAACAAATCCAAATTATTCACCATTTTAGCAATTTAAGCCAAACGTTTACAAACGTTACCAAACAAATCCAAACATTTCACCTTTTTAGCAATTTAATCCAAACGTTTACAATTATTACGAAACAAATGCAAACGTTTTACCTTTTTAGCGATTTAAGCCAAACGTTTACAAATGTTTCGAAACAAAACCAAACATTTAAAACGTTACGAAACAAATCCAAACGTTTTGCATTTTTAGCGATTTAAGAAAAACCTTTACAAACGTTACGAAACAAAACCAAGCGTTTCACCTTTTTAGCAATTTAAGCCAAACATTTACAAACGTTACAAAACAAATCCAAGCGTTTCAACTTTTTAGCAATTTAAGCCAAACGTTTACAAACGTTACGAAACAAATCCAAACGTTTCCCCTTTTTAGCGATTTAAACCAAATGTTTACAAACGTTACGAAAGAAAACCAAACGTTTAACGTTTGGCTTAAATTGTTAAAAAGGTGAAACGTTTGTTTTTTTTGGAACGTTTCTGAACGTTTGGATTTGTTTCGTAACGTTTGTAAACGTTCTGCTTAAAATGCTAAAAAGGTGAAACGCTTAGATTTATTTCGTAACCTTTGTAAACGTTTGAAGGTGAAACGCTTGGATTTGTTTCGGAACGTTTGTAAACATTTGGCTTAAATTGCTAAAAAGGTGAAACTCTTGGATTTGTTTCGTAGCATTTGTAAATGTTTTGTTTAAATTGCTAAAAAGGTGAAATGCTAGATTTTTTTTCGTAACGTCTGTCAAGGTCTCACTTAAATCGCTAAAAATATGAAACGTTTGGATTTGTTTCGTAACGTTTTAAACGTTTGGTTTTTTTTTCGTAATGTTTGTAACAGTTCGCCTTAAATCGCTAAAAAGGTGAAACGTTAGGATTTATTTCATAACGTTTGTAAACGTTTGGATTTGTTTCGTAACATTGATAAACATTTGGCTTAAAACACTAATAAGGTGAGACGTTTGGATTTGTTTTATAACGTTTGTAAATGTTTGACTTTAATCGCTAAAAAGGTGAAACATTTGAATTTGTTTTGAAGCGTTTGTAAACGTTTGGCTTAAATCGCTAAAATGGGGAAAGATCTGGATTGGTTTCGTAACGTTTGTAAACGTTTGGCTTAAATTGCTAAAAAGGTGAAACGCTTTGATTTGATTCGTAACGTTTGTAAACGCTATGCTTAAATTGCTAAAAAGGTGAAAAGTTTGTATTTGTTTTGTAACCTTAGTAAATGTTTGGCTTAAATCGCTAAAAATGTGTAAAGTTTGGATTTGTTTCATAACCTTTTTAAACGTATGGCTTAAATTGCTAAAAAGGTGAAATGTTTGGATTTTTTTCATAATATTTGTAAACGTTTGGCTTCAATCGCTAAAAAGGTGAAACGTTTGGATTTGTTTCGTAACATTTGTAAACATTTGGCTTCAGCCGCTAAAAAGGTGAAACGTTTGGATTTGTTTCGTAACGTTTGTAAACAATTGGCATGAATCGCTAAAAAGGTGAAATGTTTGGATTTGTTTCGTAAAGTTTAAAACGTTTGAATTAAATCGATAAAACGGCGAAATGTTTGGATTTTTTTCGTAACGTTTGTAAACGCTTGGCTTAAATTGCTAATAAGGTGAAATGTTTGGTTTTGTTTCATAACGTTTGTAAACGTTCAGCGTAAATTGCTAAAAAGATGAAACGTTTAGATTTTTTTTTGTAACATTTGTAAATGTTTGGCTTACTTAGTTAATAAGGTGAAACGTTTGGTTTTGTTTCGTAGCGTTTCTAAACGTTTCGCTTAAATCGCTAAAAAGGTGAAACGTTTGGATTTGTTTCGAAACGTTTGTAAACATTTGGCTTAAATTGCTAAAAAGGTGAAATGTTTGGATTTGTTTTGTAACGTTTGTAAACGTTTGGCTTAAATCGCTAAAAAGGTGAAACCTTTGAAATTTCGTAATGTTTGTAAACGTTTGGCTTAAATTGCTAAAAAGGTGAAACGATTGGATATTTTTCGTAATGTTTGTAAACGTTTGGCTTAGATTGCTAAAAAGGATAAACGTTTGGATTTTTTTCGTAATGTTTTAAACATTTTGTTTTGTTTCGTAACGTTTGTAAATGTTCGGCTTAAATCGTCAAAAATGATAACGTTTCTATTTGTTTCGTAAAGTTTGTAAACGTTTGGCTTAAATCGCTAAAAAGGTGAAACGTTTCGATTTGTTTCGTAATGTTTGTTAACGTTTGACTTAAATTGCTAAAAAGGTGACACGTTTGGATTTTTTTTCATAACCTTTGTAAATATTTGGCTGAAATCGCTAAAAAGGTGAAACGCTTGGTTTTGTTTCTTAACTTTTGTAAACATTTGGCTGAAATCGAAAAAAAGGGGAAACGTTTGGATTTGTATAGTAACGTTTGTAAACGTTTTGCTTAAATTGCTAAAAAAGTGACACGTTTGGATATTTTTCGAAACCTTTGTTGACGTTTGGCTTAAATAACCAAAAAGGTGACACGTTTGGATTTGTTTCATAACCTTTGTTAACGTTTTGCTTAAATCGCTAAAAAGGTGAAACTCCTGGATTTGTTTCGTAACGTTTGTAAACGTTTGGCTTAGATCGCTAAAATGGTGAAACGTTTGGATTTGTTTCGTAACGTTTGTAAACGTTCGGCATAAATCGCTAAAAAGGTGAAACGTTTGGATTTGTTTCGTAACGTTTGTAAACGTTTGGCTTAAATTGCTAAAAAGTGAAACGCTTGGATTTGTTTTGTAACGTTTGGTTTAAATTACTAAAAACATCAAATGCTTGGATTTGTTTCAGAAAGTTTGTAAACGATTTGTCTTAAATTGCTAAAAAGGTAAAACACTTGGTTTTGTATCATAACTTTTGTAATGGTTTGGCTTAAATCGCTAAAAAGGGGAAACATTTGTAAACGTTTGGCTTAAATCACTAAAAAGGTAAAATGTTTGAAATTTCATAACGTTTGTAAACGTTTGGATTAAATTGCTAAAAAGGTGAAACAATTGGATTTATTTCGTAAAGTTTGTAAACGTTTGGCTTAAATTGCTAAAAATGGTGAAACATTTGGATTTGTTTCGTATAAACATTTGGTTTTGTTTCGTAACGTTTGTATACGTTCGGCTTAAATCGCTAAAAATGATAAATGTTTGTATTTGTTTCGTAAAGTTTGTAAACGTTTGGCTGAAATTGCTAAAAAGGCGAGACGTTTGGATTTGTTTCGTAACGTTTGTAAACGTTTGGCTTAAATTGCTAAAAGAGTGACACGTTTTGATTTGTTTCGTAACCTTTATAAACGCTTTGCATAAATCGCAAAAAAGGTGAAACGTTCAGATTTGTTTCGTAACGTTTGTAAACGTTTTGCTTATATTGCTAAAAAGGTGACGCGTTTGGATTTGTTTCGTAACCTTTGTTAACGTTTGGCTTAAATCGCTAAAAAGGTGACACGTTTGGATTTGTTTCCTAACCTTTGTTAACGTTAGGCTTAAATCGCTAAAAAAGTGAAACGTTTGAAAATGTTTAACTTAAATCGCTAAAAAGGCGAAACATTTGTATTTGTTCCATAACATTTGTAAACGTTCGGCTTAAATCGCTAAAAAGGTTAAACGTTTGGATTTGTTTCGTAACGTCTGTAAACGCTTGGCTTAAATTGCTAAAAAGTGAAACGCTTGGATTTGTTTCGTAACGTTTGTAAACATTTGGCTTAAATTATTAAAAAGGTCAAACGCTTGGATTTGTTTCATAACATTTGTAAACGTTTGGCTTAAATTGCTAAAAAGGTAAAGCGCTTGGTTTTGTTTCGCAATGTTTGTAAGGGTTTAGCTTAAATTGCTAAAAATGTGAAACGTTTGGATTTTTTTTCGTAATGTTTTAAACGTTTGCTTTTGTTTTGTAACGTTTGTAAACATTTGACTTAAATCGCTAAAAAGGTGAAACCTTTGGATTTGTTTCGTAACGTTTGAAAACATTTGGCTTAAATTGCTAAAAAGGCGAAACGTTTGGATTTGTTTCCGAACATTTTGTAAACGTTTAGCTTAAATCGCTAAAAAGGTGAAACATTTGGAATTTTTAAGTAACATTTGTAAATGTTTGGCTTAAATCATAAATTTCTAAAAAGGTCAAACGCTTGGATTTGTTTGGTAATATTTGTAAACGTTTGGTTTAAATTTTTAAAAAGTGAAACGTTTGGATTTGTTTCATAACGTTTGTAAACGTTTGGCTTAAATTACAAAAAAGGGGAAACGCTTGGATTTGTTTCGTATCATTTGTAAATATTTTGCTTAAATTGCTAAAAAGGTAAAATGCTTGGTTTTGTTTCGTAACGTTTGTAAGGGTTTGGCTTAATTCGCTAAAAATATGAAACGTATGGATATGTTCGTAACATTTTAAACGTTTGGTTTTGTTTTTATAACTCTTTGTAAACGTTTGGCTTAAATCGCTAAAAAAAGGTGAAACGTTTAGATTTGTTTCGTAACGTTTGGCTTAAATTGCTAAAAAGGCGAAATGTTTGGATTTATTTCGAAACATTTTGTAAACATTCGGCTTAAAACGCTAAAAAAGTGAAACGTTTGGATTTGTTTCGTAACGTTTGTAAATGTTTGGCTTAAATTGCTAAAAAGGTGAAACATTTGGATTTATTTTTTAACGTTTGTAGACATTTGGCTTAAATTACTAAAAAGGTCAAACGCTTGGATTTGTTTCAGAACGTTTGTAAACGTTTGGCTTAAATTGCTAAAAAGGTGAAACTCTTGGATTTGATTCATAACGTTTGTAAACGTTTGGCTTAAATTGCTAAAAAGGTGAAACGCTTGGATTTGTTTCGTAACGTTTGTAAACGTTTGGCTTAAATTGCTAAAAAGGTGAAATATTTGGATTTGTTTCGTAACCTTAGTAAACGTTTGGATTAAATCGCTAAAAATATAAAATGTTTGGATTTGTTTCGTAACGTTTTAAACGTTTGGCTTAAATCGCTAAAACGGCGAAATGTTTGGATTTTTTTCGTGACGTTTGTAAACGTTTGGTTTAAATTGCTTAAAAGGTGAAATGTTTTGTTTTGTTTCATAACGTTTGTAAACGCTCGGCTTAAATCGCTAAAAAGGTGAAACATTTTGATTTGTTGCGTAACATTTGTAAAGGTTTGTCTTAATTTACTAAAAAGGTGAAACGCTTGGATTTATTTCCTAACGTTTGTAAACGTTTGGCTTAAATTACTAAATAGGTGAAACGCTTGAATTTATTTCGCAACGTTTGTAAACGTTTGGCTTAAAATGCTTAAAAGGTGAAACTCTTGGATTTGTTTCGTAACGTTTATAAAGAACAAAGGATCACTTTACCCCCTAAACTTGGCGCAAAGTATCAAAAACGTTCAAATTAGCAAAACAGGATCACTTTTACCCTGAACTTGTCAAATTTTGTACAAAACGCCCCCTCCCCACTCTCACCCTAGAGAGTGTACCTCACTCTCTGGTTTTTTTGAAAAGTTGTTTTTAATGGTAAATAGTTTAAAAAGGTGCTTAATATTTTTTGATTTTTTAAATTAACACATAATATTTTTTAAAAAAAATTATTTAATCTTTTTTATTTTAAAACTTTATATGTTAAATGAATTTTAATTAAAAATAAAGAGGACTACTTTGTACTTTTTACAAAAAAAAAATAATTTGTTTTAATAGATGAGCAGCTGCCGGACTTCTTCTCCGGCAGCTGCCCATTAGAGGCGACGAGCTTCATCTTTGAAGCTCGTCGTCTGGTCTCTGTATTAGAGACGAACCCAGACAGAGACGAACTCATCTCGTCTCCAAACAGAGACGACGGTGGTCTTTGTTTGGAGACGAACCCAGATGGGTTCGTCTCCTTACAGAGACCACCGTCGTCTCTGTTTGGAGACAAACCCATCTGGGTTCGTCTCCTTACATAGACGATGAGTGTCTCTGCAAGAGAGAGGAACCCAGATGGGTTCTTCTCTGTTGCAGAGATCAGTCTATTGGAGACGGAGGCCGGAGGTTGTCCGGAATATGGGTATGTGGGTTTAGAGTTTTAGGTTAATTAGATTAGGTTAATTATTATTAAGAATTTAATTAGAATGTTTAATTTAATTAGATTAGGTTAGTTCGAATTAAGTATTTGATTAGTATGTTTAATTAAATTAGATTAATTAGAGTTAAGTATGAATAAATAGAGTTAATTTTAAAATTTGAAATCTCACTCTCCAATTAAGTGCCACGTCAGCATAAGGGGGGTTTTTGAGCCGGTTTTGCCAACTTCAGGGTAAAAGTGATCTGGTTTTCTCAATTTGGACGTTTTTGATACTTTGCGCCAAGTTCAAGGGGTAAAGTGATCCTTTGTTCCGTTTGTAAACGTTTGGCTTAAATTGCTAAAAAGGTGAAACGCTTGGTTTTGTTTCGTAACGTTTGTAATGGTTTGGCTTAAATCGTCAAAAATATGAAACGTTTCGATTTGCTTCGTAACGTTTTAAATGTTTGGTTTTATTTTGTAACATTTGTAAACGTTTTTCTTAAATCGCTAAAAAGGTGAAACGTTTGGATTTGTTTCTTAACATTTGTAAACGTTTGGCTTAAATTGCTAAAAAGGCGAAACATTTGGATTTATTTCGTAACGTTTGTAAACGTTTGGCTTAAATCGCTAAAAAGGTGAAACATTTGGATTTGTTTCGTAACATTTGTAAACGTTTGGACTAAATCGTTAAAGAGGTGAAATGTTTGAAATTTCGTGACGTTTGTAAACGTTCGGCTTAAATCGCTAAAAATATGAAATGTTTGTATTTATTTCGTAACGTTTGTAAACGTTTGGCTTAAATCGCTAAAAAGGGGAAACGTTTGGTTTGTTTCATAACGTTTGTAAACATTTGGCTTAAATTGCTAAAACGGTGACACGTTTGGATTTGTTTCGTAACCTTTGTAAACGTTTGGCTTAAATCGCGAAAAAGGTGAAACGCTTGGTTTTGTTTCATAACCTTTGTAAACGTTTCACTTAACAAAAAAGGTGAAACGTATTGATTTATTTCGTAAAGTTTGTATACGTTTTGCTTAAATTTCTAAAAAGGTTACACATTTGGATTTGTTTCGTAACCTTTGTTAATGTTTGGCTTAAATCGCTAAAAAGGCGAAACGTTTGGATTTATTTCGTAACGTTTGTAAACGTTTGGCTTAAATAGCTAAAAAGGTGAAACGTTTGGATTTGTTCCATAACGTTTGAAAACATTCGGCTTAAATAGCTAAAAAAGTGAAACGCTTGGATTTGTTTTATATCATTTGTAAATGTTTGGTTTAAATCACTAAAAAGGTGAAACGTTTAGATTTATTTCGTAACGAACGTTTGGCTTAAATTGCTAAAAATGTGAAACGTTTGGATTTGTTTCGTAACGTTTTAAACGTTTTGTTTCAATTGCTAAAAAGGAGAAACGCTTGGATTTGTTTCGTAACGTTTGTAAACGTTTGGCTAAATTGCTAGTAAGTTGAAACACTTGGATATGTTTCGTAACGTTTGTAAATGTTTGGCTGAAATCGCTAAAAATTTAAAACGTTTGGATTTGTTTCGTAATGTTTGTAAACGTTGGGCTTAAATTGCTAAAAAGGTGAAATGTTTGGTTTTGTTTCTAACGTTTGTAAACGTTCGGCTTAAATCGCTAAAAAGGTGAAGCGTTTGGATTTGTTTCGTAACGTTGTAAACGTTTGGCTTAAATTGCTAAAAAGGTAAGGCTTGGATTTATTTTTAAACGTTTGTAAACGTTTGGCTTAAATTACAAAAAGGGTCAAACACTTGGATTTGTTTTAGAATGTTTGTAAACGTTTGACTTAAATAGCTAAAAAGGTGAAACGCTTGGATTTGTTTCGTAACATTTGTAAACGTTTGGCTTAAATTGCTAAAAAGGGGAAACGTTTGGTTTTGTTTCGTAAAGTTTATAAAGGTTTGGCATGAATCGCTAAAAATGTGAAACGTATGGATTTGTTTCGTAATGTTTTAAACGTTTGGTTTTGTTTCCTAACGTTTGTAAACATTTGGCTTAAATCACTAAAAAGGTGAAATGTTTGGATTTGTTTCGTAACGTTTGTAAACGTTTGGCTTAAATTGCTAAAAAGGCGAAATGTTTGGATTTGTTTCAGATCATTTTGTAAACGTTTGGCTTAAATCGCTAAAAAGGTGAAACAGTTGGATTTTTTAAGTAACATTTGTAAATGTTTGGTTTAAATCGTTAAAAAGGCGAAACGTCTGAATTTTTTTGTAACGTTTGTAAACGTTTGGCTTAAATTGCTAAAAAGATGAAACGTTCGGATTTGTTTTGTAAAGTTTGTAAACGTTTGGCTTAAATCGCTAAAAAGGTGAAACGGTTGGATTTGTTTTGTAACCTTTGTAAACGTTTGGCATAAATTGCTAAAAAAGTGAAACGCTTGGATTTTTTTCATAACATTTGTAAACGTTTGGCTTAAATTGCTAAAAAGGTGAAATTCTTGGATTTATTTCGTAACCTTCGTAAACATTTGGCTTCTATCGCTAAAAAGTTCAAACGTTTGGATTTGTTTCGTAACGTTTGTAAACGTTTGGCATAAATCGCTAAAAAGGTGAAACGTTTTGATTTTTCTCGTAATGTTTGTAAACGTTTGGCTTCAATGGCTAAAAAAGTGAAATGTTTGGATTTTTTTCGTAACGTTTGTAAACGTTTGGCTTAAATTGCTGAAAAGGTGATACGCTTTGATTTGTTTCATAACGTTTGTAAACGTTTGGCTTAAATCGCAAAAAACGGGAACTGTTTGGATTTGTTTCGTAACGTTTGTAAACGTTTGGCTTAAATCGCTAAAAAGGTGAAACGTTTGGTTTTGTTTCGTAATGTTTGTAAACGTTTGGCTTAAATCGCTAAAAAGGTGAAAAACTTTGATTTGTTTCTTAACGTTTGTAAACGTTTGGTTTAAATTGCTAAAAAGGTGAAACGCTTGGATTTATTTTTATAACGTTTGGCTTAAATTATTATAAAGGGGAAAGGCTTGAATTTGTTTCGGAACGGTGTAAAGGTTTGGCTTAAAATGCTTAAAAGATGAAACGTTTGGATTTGTTTCGTAACCTTTATAAACGTTTGGCTTAAATTGCTAAAAAGGCGAAACAATTCGATTTGTTTCGTAACGTTTGAAAATGTTCGGCTTAAATAGCTGAAAAGGTGAAACGTTTGAATTTATTATGTAACGTTTCTAAACGTTTGGCTTAAATTACTAAAAAGGGTAAATGTTTGGATTTGTTTCGTAACGTATTAAACGTTTGGTTTTATTTCGTAACGTTTGTAAACGTTCGGCTTAAATCGCTAACAAAGGTGAACCGCTTGGTTTTGTTTAGTAACGATTGTAAGGGGTTGGCTTAAACCGCTCAAAATGTGAATCGTTTGGATTTGTTACGTAACGTTTTAAACGTTTGGTTTTGTTTCGTAATGTTTGTAAACGTTTGTCTTAAATCGCTAAAAAGATGAAACGTTTGGATTTGTTTCGTAACCTTTATAAACGTTTGGCTTATATTGCTAAAAAGGCGAAACAATTGGATTTGTTTCGTAACATTTGAAAATGTTCGGCTTAAATAGCTGAAAAGGTGAAACGTTTGAATTTATTTTGTAACGTTTCTAAACGTTTGGCTTAAATTACTAAAAAGGGTAAATGTTTGGACTTGTTTCATAAAGTTTTAAACGTTTGGCTTAAATCGCTAAAATGGGGAAACTTTTGGATTTGGTTCGTAATATTTGTAAACGTCGCTTAAATTGCTAAAAAGGTGAAATATTTGGTTTTGTTTCGTAATGTTTGTAAACGTTTGGCTTAAATCGCTAAAAAGGTGAAAAACTTTGATTTGTTTCTTAACGTTTGTAAACGTTTGGCTTAAATTGCTAAAAAGGTGAAACGCTTGGATTTATTTTTATAACGTTTGGCTTAAATTATTATAAAGGGGAAAGGCTTGAATTTGTTTTGGAACGGTGTAAACGTTTGGCTTAAAATGCTTAAAAGGTGAAACGCTTGGATTTGTTTGGTAACGTTTGTAAACGTTTGGCTTAAATTGCTACAAAGGTGAACCGCTTGGTTTTGTTTAGTAACGTTTGTAAGGGGTTGGCTTAAACCGCTCAAAATGTGAATCGTTTGGATTTGTTACGTAACGTTTATAACGTTTGGTTTTGTTTCATAATGTTTGTAAACGTTTGTCTTAAATCGCTAAAAAGATGAAACGTTTGGATTTGTTTCGTAACCTTTATAAACGTTTGGCTTAAATTGCTAAAAAGGCGAAACAATTGGATTTGTTTCGTAACGTTTGAAAATGTTCGGCTTAAATAGTTGAAAAGGTGAAACGTTTGAATTTATTTTGTAACGTTTCTAAACGTTTGGCTTAAATTACTAAAAAGGGTAAATGTTTGGATTTGTTTCGTAACGTATTAAACGTTTGGATTTGTTTCGTAACGTTTGTAAACGTTTGGCTTAAATCGCTAAAAAGGTAAGGCGTTTGATTTTTTTTTTTTAATCTTTGTAAACATTCGGCTAAAATCGCTAAAAAGGTGAAACAGTTGGATTTGTTTCGTAAAGTTTTAAACGTTTGGAGTTGTTTCGAAACGTTTGGATTTGTTCCGTAATATTTGTAAACGTTTGGCTTCAATAAATAAAAAGGGGAAACATTTGGATTGTAACGTTTGTAAGAGTTTGGCTTCAATAACTAAAAATGTGAAACGTTTTGATTTGTTGCTTAACGGTTTTGTTTTGTTTCGTAACGTTTATAAACGTTTGGCTTCAATCGTTAAAATAGGGAAACGTTTGGTGTTGTTTTGTAATGTTTGTCAACGTTTGGATTTGTTTCGTAACGTTTTAAACGTTTGGTTTTGTTTCGTAACGTTTGTAAACGTTTGGCTTAAATTGCTAAAAAGGTGAAACGTTAGGTTTTGCTTCGTAACGTTTGTAAACGTTTGGCTTAAATCGCAAAAAAAGGGAACTGTTTGGATTTGTTTCGTAACGTTTGTAAACGTTTGGCTTAAATCGCTAAAAAGGTGAAACGTTTGGTTTTGTTTCGTAATGTTTGTAAACGTTTGGCTTAAATTGCTAAAAAGGTGAAACGCTTGGATTTGTTTCTTAACGTTTGTAAACGTTTGGCTTAAATTGCTAAAAAGGCGAAACATTTGGATTTGTTTCATAACCTTTGTAAATGTTTGGCTTAAATCGCTAAAAAGTTGAAACGTTTGAATTTGTTTCGTAACATTCGTAAATATGTGGCTTATATCGCTAAAAAGGTGAAACGCTTGGATTTGTTTCGTAATGTTTTTAAACGTTTGGCTTAAATTGCTAAAAAGGTGAAACGCTTGGATTTGTTTCGTAACGTTTGTAAACGTTTGGCTTAAATTGCTGAAAAGGTGATACGCTTTGATTTGTTTCATAACGTTTGTAAACGTTAGGATTTTCAAACGTTACGATACAAATCCAAGCGTTTCACCTTTTTAGCAATTTAAGCCAAACGTTTAAAAACATTACGAAATAAATCCAAGCGTTTCACCTTTTTAGCGATATAAGCCAAATATTTACGAATGTTACGAAACAAATTCAAACGTTTCAACTTTTTAGCGATTTAAGCCAAACGTTTAAAAACATTACGAAACAAATCCAAGCGTTTCACCTTTTTAGCGATATAAGCCAAATATTTACGAATGTTACGAAACAAATTCAAACGTTTCAACTTTTTAGCGATTTAAGCCAAACATTTACAAAGGTTATGAAACAAATCCAAATGTTTCGCCTTTTTAGCAATTTAAGCCAAACGTTTACAAACGTTAAGAAACAAATCCAAGCGTTTCACCTTTTTAGCAATTTAAGCCAAATGTTTACAAACGTCATGAAACAAATCCAAACGTTTCACCTTTTTAGCGATTTCAGCCGACCGTTTACAAGCATTACGAAATAAATCCAAATATTTCCCCATTTTAGCGAATTAAGCCAAACGTTTAAACCGTTACGAAACAAATCCAAACATTTCGCCTTTTTAGCGTATATGCCAAACGTTTACAAACGTTACAAAAAAAACCCAAACATTTCCCCTTTTTAGTGATTCATGCCAAACGTTTACAAATGTTATGAAACAAATCCAAACGTTTCCCCTTTTTAGAGATTGAAACCAAACGTTTACAAAAGTTACGAAACAAATCCAAACATTTCGCCTTCTTAGAGATTTAAGCCAAACGTTTACAAATGTTACGAAACAAATCCAAGCATTTTACCTTTTTCGAAATTTAAGGCTTACATTTACAAACATTACGAAACAAATCCAAACGTGTCACATGTTTTAGCGATTTAAACCAAACGTTTACAAACGTTACAAAACAAATTCATACGTTTCACCTTTTTAGCGATGAAGCCAAACATCTACAAACATTACGAAACGAATCCAAACGTGTCACCTTTTTAACGATTTAAGCCAAACGTTTACGAAATGTTACGAAACTAATACAAACGTTTTGCCTTTTTAGCAATTTAAACCAAACGTTAACAAACGTTACAAAAAAAATCCAAACGTATCATCTTTTTAGCGATTTAAGCCCAACGTTTAAAAACGTTTACAAAACAAAACCAAACGTCTAAAACGTTACGAAACAAATCCAAACGTTTGACATGTTTAGCTATCTAAGCCAAATCTTTACAAACGTTACGAAACAAAACCAAGCGTTTCACCTTTTAGCAATTTAAGCAAAACGTTTACAAACGTTATGAAACAAAACCAAACGTTTAAAACATTACAAAACAGATCCAAACGTTTTACATTTTTAGCGATTTAAGCAAAAACTTTACAAATGTTACGAAACAAAACCAAGCGTTTCACCTTTTTAGTGATTTAAGCCAATTGTTTTCAAATGTTATAAAACAAATCCAAATTATTCACCTTTCTTGCAATTTAAGCCAAACGTTAACAAACGTTACGAAATAAATCCAAACGTTTCACCTTTTTAACGATTGAAGCCAAACCTTTACAAACGTTAAGAAACAAAAACGAAACGCTTCACATTTTTAGCAATTTAAGCGAAACGTTTGCAAACGTAACGAAATAAATCCAAGCGTTCCACCTTTTTAGAAATTTAAGCCAAACGTTTACAAAAGTTACGAAACAAATCCAAGCGTTTAACCTTTTTAGCAATTTAAGCCAAACGTTTACAAACGTTACGAAACAAATCCAAGAGTTTCACCTTTTTAGCAATTTTGAGCCAAACGTTTACAAACGTTACGATACAAATCCAAGCGTTTCACCTTTTTAGTGATTTAAGCCAAACGTTTACAAACGTTACGAAACAAATCCAATCGTTTCACCTTTTTAGCGATTTAATCCAAACGTTTAAAGCGTTACGAAACAATTCCAAACGTTTCACCTTATTAGCGATTTAAGCCAAACGTTTACAAAGATTATGAAACAAATCCAAATGTTTCACCATTTAAGAAATTTAAGCCAAACATTTACAAACGTTACGAAACAAATCCAAATGTTTAACCTTTTTAGCAAATTAAGCCAAACGTTTACAAACGTTACCAAACAAATCCAAATGATTCACCTTTTTAGCGATTTAAGCTAAACGTTTACAAATGTTACAAAAACAAATCAAAATATTTCGCCTTTTTAGCGATTTAAGCCAAACGTTTACAAACGTTGCCGAATAAATCCAAACGTTTCACCTTTTTAGCGATTTAAGCCAAACGTTCAAACGTTACAAAACATATCCAAACGTTTAACCTTTACCAACGAATGAAACAAATCCAAATGGTTCACCTTTTTAGTGATTTAAGCCAAACGTTTAGAAAGGTTATGAAACAAATACAAAGTTTTCACCTTTTTTGCAATTTAAGCCAAACATTTACAAACGCAACGAAACAAATCCAAGCATTTCACCTATTTAGCAATTTAAGCCAAACGTTTACAAATGTTACGAAACAAATCCAAGTGTTTCCCTATTTTAGAAATTTAAGCCAAACATTTACAAACGTTACGAAACAAATCCAACGGTTTCACCTTTTTAGCGATTTAAACCAAACGTTTACAAACGTACGAAACAAATCCAAACGTTTCACCTTTTTAGCGATTTTAGCCAAATGTTTGCAAACGTTACGCAACAAATCCAAATTATTCACCATTTTAGCAATTTAAGCCAAACGTTTACAAACGTTACCAAACAAATCCAAACATTTCACCTTTTTAGCAATTTAATCCAAACGTTTACAATTATTACGAAACAAATGCAAACGTTTCACCTTTTTAGCGATTTAAGCAAACGTTTACAAACGTTACGAAACAAAACCAAACATTTAAAACGTTACGAAACAAATCCAAACGTTTTGCATTTTTAGCGATTTAAGCCAAACCCTTACAAATGTTACGAAAAGAAACCGAGCGTTTCACATTTTTAGCAATTTAAGCCAAACATTTACAAACCATACGAAACAAATCCAAGCGTTTCAACTTTTTAGCAATTTAAGCCAAACGTTTACAAACGTTACGAAACAAATCCAAACGTTTCCCCTTTTTAGCGATTTAAACCAAATGTTTACAAACGTTACGAAAGAAAACCAAACGTTTAACGTTTGGCTTAAATTGTTAAAAAGGTGAAACGTTTGTTTTTTTTTGGAACGTTTCTGAACGTTTGGATTTGTTTCGTAACGTTTGTAAACGTTCTGCTTAAAATGCTAAAAAGGTGAAACGCTTAGATTTATTTCGTAACCTTTGTAAACGTTTGAAGGTGAAACGCTTGGATTTGTTACGGAACGTTTGTAAACATTTGGCTTAAATTGCTAAAAAGGTGAAACTCTTGGATTTGTTTCGTAGCATTTGTAAATGTTTTGTTTAAATTGCTAAAAAGGTGAAATGCTAGATTTTTTTTCGTAACGTCTGTCAAGGTCTCACTTAAATCGCTAAAAATATGAAACGTTTGGATTTATTTCGTAACGTTTTAAACGTTTGGTTTTTTTTTCGTAATGTTTGTAACAGTTCGCCTTAAATCGCTAAAAAGGTGAAACGTTAGGATTTATTTCATAACGTTTGTAAACGTTTGGATTTGTTTCGTAACATTGATAAACATTTGGCTTAAAACACTAATAAGGTGAGACGTTTGGATTTGTTTTATAACGTTTGTAAATGTTTGGCTTTAATCGCTAAAAAGGTGAAACATTTGAATTTGTTTTGTAACGTTTGTAAACGTTTGGCTGAAATCGCTAAAAAGGGGAAACATTTGGATTTGTTTCGTAACGTTTGTAAACGTTTGGCTTAAATTGCTAAAAAGGTGAAACGCTTTGATTTGATTCGTAACGTTTGTAAACGCTATGCTTAAATTGCTAAAAAGGTGAAAAGTTTGTATTTGTTTCGTAACCTTAGTAAATGTTTGGCTTAAATCGCTAAAAATGTGTAAAGTTTGGATTTGTTTCATAACCTTTTTAAACGTATGGCTTAAATTGCTAAAAAGGTGAAATGTTTGGATTTGTTTCATAATATTTGTAAACGTTTGGCTTCAATCGCTAAAAAGGTGAAACGTTTGGATTTCTTTCGTAACATTTGTAAACATTTGGCTTCAGCCGCTAAAAAGGTGAAACGTTTGGATTTGTTTCGTAACGTTTGTAAACAATTGGCATGAATCGCTAAAAAGGTGAAATGTTTGGATTTGTTTCGTAAAGTTTAAAACGTTTGAATTAAATCGATAAAACGGCGAAATGTTTGGATTTTTTTCGTAACGTTTGTAAACGCTTGGCTTAAATTGCTAATAAGGTGAAATGTTTGGTTTTGTTTCATAACGTCTGTAAACGTTCAGCGTAAATTGCTAAAAAGATGAAACGTTTAGATTTTTTTTGTAACATTTGTAAATGTTTGGCTTACTTAGTTAATAAGGTGAAATGTTTGGTTTTGTTTCATAACGTTTGTAAACGTTCAGCTTATATCGCTAAAAAGGTGAAACGTTTGGATTTGTTTCGAAACGTTTGTAAACATTTGGCTTAAATCGCTAAAAAGGTGAAATGTTTGGATTTGTTTTGTAACGTTTGTAAGCGTTTGGCTTAAATCGCTAAAAAGGTGAAATGTTTGAAATTTCGTAATGTTTGTAAACGTTTGGCTTAAATTGCTAAAAAGGTGAAACGATTGGATATTTTTCGTAATGTTTGTAAACGTTTGGCTTAGATTGCTAAAAAGGATAAACGTTTGGATTTTTTTCGTAATGTTTTAAACATTTTGTTTTGTTTCGTAACATTTGTAAATGTTCGGCTTAAATCGTCAAAAATGATAACGTTTCTATTTGTTTCGTAAAGTTTGTAAACGTTTGGCTTAAATCGCTAAAAAGGTGAAACGTTTCGATTTGTTTCGTAATGTTTGTTAACGTTTGACTTAAATTGCTAAAAAGGTGACACGTTTGGATTTTTTTCATAACCTTTGTAAATATTTGGCTGAAATCGCTAAAAAGGTGAAACGCTTGGTTTTGTTTCTTAACCTTTGTAAACATTTGGCTGAAATCGAAAAAAAGGGGAAACGTTTGGATTTGTATAGTAACGTTTGTAAACGTTTTGCTTAAATTGCTAAAAAGGTGACACGTTTGGATATTTTTCGAAACCTTTGTTGACGTTTGGCTTAAATAACCAAAAAGGTGACACGTTTGGATTTGTTTCATAACCTTTGTTAACGTTTTGCTTAAATCGCTAAAAAGGTGAAACATTTGGATTTGTTTCGTAACGTTTGTAAACGTTTGGCTTAGATCGCTAAAATGGTGAAACGTTTGGATTTGTTCCATAACGTTTGTAAACGTTCGGCATAAATCGCTAAAAAGGTGAAACGTTTGGATTTGTTTCGTAAAGTTTGTAAACGTTTTGCTTAAATTGCTAAAAAGTGAAACGCTTTGATTTGTTTCGTAACGTTTGTAAACATTTTGTTTAAATTACTAAAAACATCAAATGCTTGGATTTGTTTCAGAAAGTTTGTAAACGATTTGTCTTAAATTGCTAAAAAGGTAAAACACTTGGTTTTGTATCATAACTTTTGTAATGGTTTGGCTTAAATCGCTAAAAAGGGGAAACATTTGTAAACGTTTGGCTTAAATCACTAAAAAGGTAAAATGTTTAAAATTTCATAACGTTTGTAAGCGTTTGGATTAAATTGCTAAAAAGGTGAAACAATTGGATTTATTTCGTAAAGTTTGTAAACGTTTGGCTTAAATTGCTAAAAATGGTGAAACATTTGGATTTGTTTCGTATAAACATTTCGTTTTGTTTCGTAACGTTTGTATACGTTCGGCTTGAATCGCTAAAAATGATAAATGTTTGTATTTGTTTCGTAAAGTTTGTAAACGTTTGGCTGAAATTGCTAAAAAGGCGAGACGTTTGGATTTGTTTCGTAACGTTTGTAAACGTTTGGCTTAAATTGCTAAAAGAGTGACACGTTTTGATTTGTTTTGTAACCTTTATAAACGCTTTGCATAAATCGCAAAAAAGGTGAAACGTTCGGATTTGTTTCGTAACGTTTGTAAACGTTTTGCTTATATTGCTAAATAGGTGACGCGTTTGGATTTGTTTCGTAACCTTTGTTAACGTTTGGCTTAAATCGCTAAAAAGGTGACACGTTTGGATTTGTTTCCTAACCTTTGTTAACGTTTGGCTTAAATCGCTAAAAAAGTGAAACGTTTGAAAATGTTTAACTTAAATCGTTAAAAAGGCGAAACATTTGTATTTGTTCCATAACATTTGTAAACGTTCGGCTTAAATCGCTAAAAAGGTTAAACGTTTGGATTTGTTTCGTAACGTCTGTAAACGCTTGGCTTAAATTGCTAAAAAGTGAAACGCTTGGATTTGTTTCGTAACGTTTGTAAACATTTGGCTTAAATTATTAAAAAGGTCAAACGCTTGGATTTGTTTCATAACATTTGTAAACGTTTGGCTTAAATTGCTAAAAAGGTAAAGCGCTTGGTTTTGTTTCGCAATGTTTGTAAGGGTTTAGCTTAAATTGCTAAAAATGTGAAACGTTTGGATTTTTTTCGTAATGTTTTAAACGTTTGCTTTTGTTTTGTAACGTTTGTAAACATTTGACTTAAATCGCTAAAAATGTGAAACCTTTGGATTTGTTTCGTAACGTTTGAAAACATTTGGCTTAAATTGCTAAAAAGGCGAAACGTTTGGATTTGTTTCCGAACATTTTGTAAACGTTTAGCTTAAATCGCTAAAAAGGTGAAACATTTGGAATTTTTAAGTAACATTTGTAAATGTTTGGCTTAAATCATAAATTTCTAAAAAGGTCAAACGCTTGGATTTGTTTGGTAATATTTGTAAACGTTTGGTTTAAATTTTTAAAAAGTGAAACGTTTGGATTTGTTTCAGAACG
The DNA here is from genome assembly GCF_937616625.2 of Mercurialis annua. Classification (NCBI taxonomy): domain Eukaryota; kingdom Viridiplantae; phylum Streptophyta; class Magnoliopsida; order Malpighiales; family Euphorbiaceae; genus Mercurialis; species Mercurialis annua. The sequence goes on from NC_065570.1 coordinate 22,051,309, forward strand.
TTTGTAAACGTTTGGCTTAAATTACAAAAAAGGGGAAACGCTTGGATTTGTTTCGTATCATTTGTAAATATTTTGCTTAAATTGCTAAAAAGGTAAAATGCTTGGTTTTGTTTCGTAACGTTTGTAAGGGTTTGGCTTAATTCGCTAAAAATATGAAACGTATGGATATGTTCGTAACATTTTAAACGTTTGGTTTTGTTTTTATAACTCTTTGTAAACGTTTGGCTTAAATCGCTAAAAAAAGGTGAAACGTTTAGATTTGTTTCGTAACGTTTGGCTTAAATTGCTAAAAAGGCGAAATGTTTGGATTTATTTCGAAACATTTTGTAAACATTCGGCTTAAAACGCTAAAAAAGTGAAACGTTTGGATTTGTTTCGTAACGTTTGTAAATGTTTGGCTTAAATTGCTAAAAAGGTGAAACATTTGGATTTATTTTTTAACGTTTGTAGACATTTGGCTTAAATTACTAAAAAGGTCAAACGCTTGGATTTGTTTCAGAACGTTTGTAAACGTTTGGCTTAAATTGCTAAAAAGGTGAAACTCTTGGATTTGATTCATAACGTTTGTAAACGTTTGGCTTAAATTGCTAAAAAGGTGAAACGCTTGGATTTGTTTCGTAACGTTTGTAAACGTTTGGCTTAAATTGCTAAAAAGGTGAAATATTTGGATTTGTTTCGTAACCTTAGTAAACGTTTGGATTAAATCGCTAAAAATATGAAATGTTTGGATTTGTTTCGTAACGTTTTAAACGTTTGGCTTAAATCGCTAAAACGGCGAAATGTTTGGATTTTTTTCGTGACGTTTGTAAACGTTTGGTTTAAATTGCTTAAAAGGTGAAGTGTTTTGTTTTGTTTCATAACGTTTGTAAACGCTCGGCTTAAATCGCTAAAAAGGTGAAACATTTTGATTTGTTGCGTAACATTTGTAAAGGTTTGTCTTAATTTACTAAAAAGGTGAAACGCTTGGATTTATTTCCTAACGTTTGTAAACGTTTGGCTTAAATTACTAAATAGGTGAAACGCTTGAATTTATTTCGGAACGTTTGGCTTAAAATGCTTAAAAGGTGAAACTCTTGGATTTGTTTCGTAACGTTTATAAAGAACAAAGGATCACTTTACCCCCTAAACTTGGCGCAAAGTATCAAAAACGTTCAAATTAGCAAAACAGGATCACTTTTACCCTGAACTTGTCAAATTTTGTACAAAACGCCCCCTCCCCACTCTCACCCTAGAGAGTGTACCTCACTCTCTGGTTTTTTTAAAAAGTGGTTTTTAATGGTAAATAGTTTAAAAAGGTGCTTAATATTTTTTGATTTTTTAAATTAACACATAATATTTTTTAAAAAAAATTATTTAATCTTTTTTATTTTAAAACTTTATATGTTAAATGAATTTTAATTAAAAATAAAGAGGACTACTTTGTACTTTTTACAAAAAAATAATAATTTGTTTTAATAGATGAGCAGCTGCCGGACTTCTTCTCCGGCAGCTGCCCATTAGAGGCGACGAGCTTCATCTTTGAAGCTCGTCGTCTGGTCTCTGTATTAGAGACGAACCCAGACAGAGACGAACTCATCTCGTCTCCAAACAGAGACGACGGTGGTCTTTGTTTGGAGACGAACCCAGATGGGTTCGTCTCCTTACAGAGACCACCGTCGTCTCTGTTTGGAGACAAACCCATCTGGGTTCGTCTCCTTACATAGACGATGAGTGTCTCTGCAAGAGAGAGGAACCCAGATGGGTTCTTCTCTGTTGCAGAGATCAGTCTATTGGAGACGGAGGCCGGAGGTTGTCCGGAATATGGGTATGTGGGTTTAGAGTTTTAGGTTAATTAGATTAGGTTAATTATTATTAAGAATTTAATTAGAATGTTTAATTTAATTAGATTAGGTTAGTTCGAATTAAGTATTTGATTAGTATGTTTAATTAAATTAGATTAATTAGAGTTAAGTATGAATAAATAGAGTTAATTTTAAAATTTGAAATCTCACTCTCCAATTAAGTGCCACGTCAGCATAAGGGGGGTTTTTGAGCCGGTTTTGCCAACTTCAGGGTAAAAGTGATCTGGTTTTCTCAATTTGGACGTTTTTGATACTTTGCGCCAAGTTCAAGGGGTAAAGTGATCCTTTGTTCCGTTTGTAAACGTTTGGCTTAAATTGCTAAAAAGGTTAAACGCTTGGTTTTGTTTCGTAACGTTTGTAATGGTTTGGCTTAAATCGTCAAAAATATGAAACGTTTCGATTTGCTTCGTAACGTTTTAAATGTTTGGTTTTATTTTGTAACGTTTGTAAACGTTTTTCTTAAATCGCTAAAAAGGTGAAACGTTTGGATTTGTTTCTTAACATTTGTAAACGTTTGGCTTAAATTGCTAAAAAGGCGAAACATTTGGATTTATTTCGTAACGTTTGTAAACGTTTGGCTTAAATCGCTAAAAAGGTGAAACATTTGGATTTGTTTCGTAACATTTGTAAACGTTTGGACTAAATCGTTAAAGAGGTGAAATGTTTGAAATTTCGTGACGTTTGTAAACGTTCGGCTTAAATCGCTAAAAATATGAAATGTTTGTATTTATTTCGTAACGTTTGTAAACGTTTGGCTTAAATCGCTAAAAAGGGGAAACGTTTGGATTTGTTTCATAACGTTTGTAAACATTTGGCTTAAATTGCTAAAACGGTGACACGTTTGGATTTGTTTCGTAACCTTTGTAAACGTTTGGCTTAAATCGCGAAAAAGGTGAAACGCTTGGTTTTGTTTCATAACCTTTGTAAACGTTTCACTTAACAAAAAAGGTGAAACGTATTGATTTATTTCGTAAAGTTTGTATACGTTTTGCTTAAATTTTTAAAAAGGTTACACATTTGGATTTGTTTCGTAACCTTTGTTAATGTTTGGCTTAAATCGCTAAAAAGGCGAAACGTTTGGATTTATTTCGTAACGTTTGTAAACGTTTGGCTTAAATAGCTAAAAAGGTGAAACGTTTGGATTTGTTCCATAACGTTTGAAAACATTCGGCTTAAATAGCTAAAAAAGTGAAACGCTTGGATTTGTTTTGTATCATTTGTAAATGTTTGGTTTAAATCACTAAAAAGGTGAAACGTTTAGATTTATTTCGTAACGAACGTTTGGCTTAAATTGCTAAAAATGTGAAACGTTTGGATTTGTTTCGTAACGTTTTAAACGTTTTGTTTAAATTGCTAAAAAGGAGAAACGCTTGGATTTGTTTCGTAACGTTTGTAAACGTTTGGCTAAATTGCTAGTAAGTTGAAACACTTGGATATGTTTCGTAACGTTTGTAAATGTTTGGCTGAAATCGCTAAAAATTTAAAACGTTTGGATTTGTTTCGTAATGTTTGTAAACGTTGGGCTTAAATTGCTATAAAGGTGAAATGTTTGGTTTTGTTTCTAACGTTTGTAAACGTTCGGCTTAAATCGCTAAAAAGGTGAAGCGTTTGGATTTGTTTCGTAACGTTGTAAACGTTTGGCTTAAATTGCTAAAAAGGTAAGGCTTGGATTTATTTTTAAACGTTTGTAAACGTTTGGCTTAAATTACAAAAAAGGTCAAACACTTGGATTTGTTTTAGAATGTTTGTAAACGTTTGACTTAAATAGCTAAAAAGGTGAAACACTTGGATTTGTTTCGTAACATTTGTAAACGTTTGGCTTAAATTGCTAAAAAGGGGAAACGTTTGGTTTTGTTTCGTAAAGTTTATAAAGGTTTGGCATGAATCGCTAAAAATGTGAAACGTATGGATTTGTTTCGTAATGTTTTAAACGTTTGGTTTTGTTTCCTAACGTTTGTAAACATTTGGCTTAAATCACTAAAAAGGTGAAATGTTTGGATTTGTTTCGTAACGTTTGTAAACGTTTGGCTTAAATTGCTAAAAAGGCGAAATGTTTGGATTTGTTTCAGATCATTTTGTAAACGTTTGGCTTAAATCGCTAAAAAGGTGAAACAGTTGGATTTTTTAAGTAACATTTGTAAATGTTTGGCTTAAATCGTTAAAAAGGCGAAACGTCTGAATTTTTTTGTAACGTTTGTAAACGTTTGGCTTAAATTGCTAAAAAGATGAAACGTTCGGATTTGTTTTGTAAAGTTTGTAAACGTTTGGCTTAAATCGCTAAAAAGGTGAAACGGTTGGATTTGTTTTGTAACCTTTGTAAACGTTTGGCATAAATTGCTAAAAAGGTGAAACGCTTGGATTTTTTTCATAACATTTGTAAACGTTTGGCTTAAATTGCTAAAAAGGTGAAATTCTTGGATTTATTTCGTAACCTTCGTAAACATTTGGCTTCTATCGCTAAAAAGTTCAAACGTTTGGATTTGTTTCGTAACGTTTGTAAACGTTTGGCATAAATCGCTAAAAAGGTGAAACGTTTTGATTTTTCTCGTAATGTTTGTAAACGTTTGGCTTCAATGGCTAAAAAAGTGAAATGTTTGGATTTTTTTCGTAACGTTTGTAAACGTTTGGCTTAAATTGCTGAAAAGGTGATACGCTTTGATTTGTTTCATAACGTTTTTTAAACGTTTGGCTTAAATCGCAAAAAACGGGAACTGTTTGGATTTGTTTCGTAACGTTTGTAAACGTTTGGCTTAAATCGCTAAAAAGGTGAAACGTTTGGTTTTGTTTCGTAATGTTTGTAAACGTTTGGCTTAAATCGCTAAAAAGGTGAAAAACTTTGATTTGTTTCTTAACGTTTGTAAACGTTTGGTTTAAATTGCTAAAAAGGTGAAACGCTTGGATTTATTTTTATAACGTTTGGCTTATATTATTATAAAGGGGAAAGGCTTGAATTTGTTTCGGAACGGTGTAAAGGTTTGGCTTAAAATGCTTAAAAGATGAAACGTTGGGATTTGTTTCGTAACCTTTATAAACGTTTGGCTTAAATTGCTAAAAAGGCGAAACAATTGGATTTGTTTCGTAACGTTTGAAAATGTTCGGCTTAAATAGCTGAAAAGGTGAAACGTTTGAATTTATTATGTAACGTTTCTAAACGTTTGGCTTAAATTACTAAAAAGGGTAAATGTTTGGATTTGTTTCGTAACGTATTAAACGTTTGGTTTTATTTCGTAACGTTTGTAAACGTTCGGCTTAAATCGCTAACAAAGGTGAACCGCTTGGTTTTGTTTAGTAACGATTGTAAGGGGTTGGCTTAAACCGCTCAAAATGTGAATCGTTTGGATTTGTTACGTAACGTTTTAAACGTTTGGTTTTGTTTCGTAATGTTTGTAAATGTTTGTCTTAAATCGCTAAAAAGATGAAACGTTTGGATTTGTTTCGTAACCTTTATAAACGTTTGGCTTATATTGCTAAAAAGGAGAAACAATTGGATTTGTTTCGTAACATTTGAAAATGTTCGGCTTAAATAGCTGAAAAGGTGAAACGTTTGAATTTATTTTGTAACGTTTCTAAACGTTTGGCTTAAATTACTAAAAAGGGTAAATGTTTGGACTTGTTTCGTAAAGTTTTAAACGTTTGGCTTAAATCGCTAAAATGGGGAAACTTTTGGATTTGGTTCGTAATATTTGTAAACGTCCCTTAAATTGCTAAAAAGGTGAAATATTTGGTTTTGTTTCGTAATGTTTGTAAACGTTTGGCTTAAATCGCTAAAAAGGTGAAAAACTTTGATTTGTTTCTTAACGTTTGTAAACGTTTGGCTTAAATTGCTAAAAAGGTGAAACGCTTGGATTTATTTTTATAACGTTTGGCTTAAATTATTATAAAGGGGAAAGGCTTGAATTTGTTTCGGAACGGTGTAAACGTTTGGCTTAAAATGCTTAAAAGGTGAAACGCTTGGATTTGTTTCGTAACGTTTGTAAACGTTTGGCTTAAATTGCTACAAAGGTGAACCGCTTGGTTTTGTTTAGTAACGTTTGTAAGGGGTTGGCTTAAACCGCTCAAAATGTGAATCGTTTGGATTTGTTACGTAACGTTTATAACGTTTGGTTTTGTTTCGTAATGTTTGTAAACGTTTGTCTTAAATCGCTAAAAAGATGAAACGTTTGGATTTGTTTCGTAACCTTTATAAACGTTTGGCTTAAATTGCTAAAAAGGCGAAACAATTGGATTTGTTTCGTAACGTTTGAAAATGTTCGGCTTAAATAGCTGAAAAGGTGAAACGTTTGAATTTATTTTGTAACGTTTCTAAACGTTTGGCTTAAATTACTAAAAAGGGTAAATGTTTGGATTTGTTTCGTAACGTATTAAACGTTTGGATTTGTTTCGTAACGTTTGTAAACGTTTGGCTTAAATCGCTAAAAAGGTAAGGCGTTTGATTTTTTTTTTTAATCTTTGTAAACATTCGGCTAAAATCGCTAAAAAGGTGAAACAGTTGGATTTGTTTCGTAAAGTTTTAAACGTTTGGAGTTGTTTCGAAACGTTTAGATTTGTTCCGTAATATTTGTAAACGTTTGGCTTCAATAAATAAAAAGGGGAAACATTTGGATTGTAACGTTTGTAAAAGTTTGGCTTCAATAACTAAAAATGTGAAACGTTTTGATTTGTTGCTTAACGGTTTTGTTTTGTTTCGTAACGTTTATAAACGTTTGGCTTCAATCGTTAAAATAGGGAAACGTTTGGTGTTGTTTTGTAACGTTTGTCAACGTTTGGATTTGTTTCGTAACGTTTTAAACGTTTGGTTTTGTTTCGTAACGTTTGTAAACGTTTGGCTTAAATTGCTGAAAAGGTGAAACGTTAGGTTTTGCTTCGTAACGTTTGTAAACGTTTGGCTTAAATCGCAAAAAAAGGGAACTGTTTGGATTTGTTTCGTAACGTTTGTAAACGTTTGGCTTAAATCGCTTAAAAGGTGAAACGTTTGGTTTTGTTTCGTAATGTTTGTAAACATTTGGCTTAAATTGCTAAAAAGGTGAAACGCTTGGATTTGTTTCTTAACGTTTGTAAACGTTTGGCTTAAATTGCTAAAAAGGCAAAACATTTGGATTTGTTTCATAACCTTTGTAAATGTTTGGCTTAAATCGCTAAAAAGTTGAAACGTTTGAATTTGTTTCGTAACATTCGTAAATATTTGGCTTATATCGCTAAAAAGGTGAAACGCTTGGATTTGTTTCGTAATGTTTTTAAACGTTTGGCTTAAATTGCTAAAAAGGTGAAACGCTTGGATTTGTTTCGTAACGTTTGTAAACGTTTGGCTTAAATTGCTGAAAAGGTGATACGCTTTGATTTGTTTCATAACGTTTGTAAACGTTTGGCTTAAATCGCAAAAAACGGGAACTGTTTGGATTTGTTTCGTAACGTTTGTAAACGTTTGGCTTAAATCGCTAAAAAGGTGAAACGTTTGGTTTTGTTTCGTAATGTTTGTAAACGTTTGGCTTAAATCGCTAAAAAGGTGAAAAACTTTGATTTGTTTCTTAACGTTTGTAAACGTTTGGCTTAAATTGCTAAAAAGGTGAAACGCTTGGATTTATTTTTATAACGTTTGGCTTAAATTATTATAAAGGGGAAAGGCTTGAATTTGTTTCGGAACGGTGTAAACGTTTGGCTTAAAATGCTTAAAAGGTGAAACGCTTGGATTTGTTTCGTAACGTTTGTAAACGTTTGGCTTAAATTGCTGCAAAGGTGAACCGCTTGGTTTTGTTTAGTAACGTTTGTAAGGGGTTGGCTTAAACCGCTCAAAATGTGAATCGTTTGGATTTGTTACGTAACGTTTTAAACGTTTGGTTTTGTTTTGTAATGTTTGTAAACGTTTGTCTTAAATCGCTAAAAAGATGAAACGTTTGGATTTGTTTCGTAACCTTTATAAACGTTTGGCTTAAATTGCTAAAAAGGCGAAACAATTGGATTTGTATCGTAACGTTTGAAAATGTTCGGCTTAAATCGCTAACAATGTGAAAAATTTGTATTTGTTTCGTAACGTTTGTAAACTTTTGGCTTAAATCGCTAAAAAAGGTAAAACGTTTGGATTTGTTTCGTAACGTTTGGAAACGTTTGGCTTAAATTGCTCAAAGGGTGACACGTTTGGATTTGTTTTGTAACCTTTGTAAACGATTGGCTTAAATCACGAAAAAGGTAAAACGTTTGGTTTTGTTTCATAACCTTTCTAAACGTTTCGCTTAACAAAAAAGGCGAAACGTTTGGATTTGTTTCGTAAAGTTTGTAAACGTTTTACTTAAATTGCTAAAAAAGTGACACGTTTGGATTTGTTTCGTAACCTTTGTTAGCGTTTGGCTTAAATAGCTAATAAGGTGACCCGTTTGGATTTGTTTCGTAACCTTTGTTAACATTTGTCTTAAATCGCTAAAAAGGTGAAACGTTTGAATTTGTTTCGTAATGTTTGTAAATGTTTGGCTTAAATTGCTAAAAAGGTGAAACGTTTAGATTTGTTCCATAATTGTGTAAGAGTTTGGCTTAAATCGCTAAAACGTTGAACGTTTGGATTTGTTCCATAACGTTTGAAAACGTTCAGCTTAAATAACTTAAAAGGTGAAACATTTGGATTTGTTTTGTAACGTTTGTAAACGTTTGGCTTAAATCACTAAAAAGGTGAAACGTTAGATTTATTTCGTAACGTTTGTAAATGTTTGGCTTAAATTGCTAAAAATATGAAACGTTTGGACTTGTTTCGTAACGTTTGTAACATTTTGTTTAAATTGCTAAAAAGGTGAAACCCTTGGATTTGTTTCGTAACGTTTGTAAACGTTTGGCTGAATTAGCTAAAAATTTGAAACGTTTGGATTTGTTTCGTAATATTTGTAAACGTTTGGCTTAAATTGCTAAAAAGGTGAAACATTTGGTTTTGTTTCGTAACGTTTGTAAACGTTCGGCTTAAATCGCTAAAAAGGTGAAACGGTTGGATTTGTTTCGTAACGTTTATAAACGTTTGGCTTAAATTGCTAAAAAGGTGAAATGCTTGGATTTGTTTTGTAACGTTTGTAAACTTTTGGCTTAAATTTACTAAAAAGTTCAAACGCTTGGATTTGTTTCAGAACGTTTGTAAATGTTTTTCTTAAATTAAGGTGAAACGCTTGGATTTGTTTCGTAACGTTTATAAACGTTTGGCTTAAATTGCTAAAATGGTGAAACGCTTTGTTTTGTTTCATAACGTTTGTAAAGGTTTGGCTCAAATCGCAAAAATGTGAAACGTTTGGATTTGTTTCGTAACGTTTTTAACGTTTGATTTTGTTTCGTAACGTTTGTAAACATTTGGCTTAAATCGCTAAAAAGAAGAAATGTTTTGATTTGTTTCGTAACGTTTGTAAACGTTTTGCTTATATAGCTAAAAAGGTGAAACGTTTGGATTTGTTTCATTAGATTTGTGAACGTTCGGCTTAAATCGCTAAAAAGATGAAACGTTTTGATTTGTTCTGTCACGTTTGAAAACGTTTGGCTTATATCGCGAAAAAGGTGAAACGTTTGGTTTTGTTTCGTTATATTTATAAACGTTCGGCTTAAATCGCTAAAAAGGTGAAACGTTTGGATTTGTTTCGTAACGTTTGTAAACGTTTGGTTTAAATCGCTAAAAAGGTTAAACGTTTAGATTTGTTTCGTAACATTTGTAAACGTTTGGGTTAAATTGCTAAAAATGTGAAACGTTTGGATTTGTTTTCTAACGTTTTAAACGTTTGGTTTAAATTGCATAAAAGGTGAAACACTTGGATTTGTTAGGTAAAGTTTGTAAACGTTTGTCTTAAATTGCTAAAAAGTTGAAACGTTTGAATTTGTTTCGTAACGTTTGTAAACATTTGGCTTAAATCGCTAAAAAGGTGAAACATTTGGATTTATTCCGCAACGTTTGTAAACGTTCGGCTTAAATCGCTAAAAAGGTAAGGCGTTTGATTTTTTTTTGTAATCTTTGTAAACATTCGGCTAAAATCGCTAAAAAGGTGAAACAGTTGGATTTGTTCGTAAAGTTTTGAAACGTTTGGAGTTGTTTCGAAACGTTTGGATTTGTTCCGTAATGTTTGTAAACGTTTGGCTTCAATAACTAAAAAGGGGAAACATTTGGATTGTAACGTTTGTAAAAGTTTGGCTTCAATAACTAAAAATGTGAAACGTTTGGATTTGTTGCTTAACGGTTTTGTTTTGTTTCGTAACGTTTATAAACGTTTGGCTTCAATCGTTAAAATAAGGAAACGTTTGGTGTTGTTTTGTAACGTTTGTCAACGTTTGGATTTGTTTCGTAACGTTTTAAACGTTTGGTTTTGTTTCGTAACGTTTGTAAACGTTTGGCTTAAATTGCTAAAAAGGTGAAACGTTAGGTTTTGCTTCGTAACGTTTGTAAACGTTTGGCTTAAATCGCAAAAAACGGGAACTGTTTGGATTTGTTTCGTAACGTTTGTAAACGTTTGGCTTAAATCGCTAAAAAGGTGAAACGCTTGGATTTGTTTCTTAACATTTGTAAACGTTTGGCTTAAATTGCTAAAAAGGCGAAACATTTGGATTTGTTTCATAACCTTTGTAAATGTTTGGCTTAAATCGCTAAAAAGTTGAAACGTTTGAATTTGTTTCGTAACATTCGTAAATGTTTGGCTTATATCGCTAAAAAGGTGAAACGCTTGGATTTGTTTCGTAATGTTTTTAAACGTTTGGCTTAAATTGCTAAAAAGGTGAAACGCTTGGATTTGTTTCGTAACGTTTGTAAACGTTTGGCTTAAATTGCTGAAAAGGTGATACGCTTTGATTTGTTTCATAACGTTTGTAAACGTTTGGCTTAAATGGCTAAAAAGGTGAAACATTTCGATTTGTTTCATAACCTTTGTAAATGTTCGGTTTAAATCGCTAAAAAGTTAAAACGTTTTGATTTGTTTCGTAGCCTTCGTAAACATTTGGCTTATATCGCTAAATAGGTTAAACGTTTGGATTTATTTCGTAACATTTGTAAACGTTTTACTTAAATCGCTAAAAAGGTGAAACGTTTTGATTTGTTTCGTAACGTTTGTAAATGTTAGGCCTCAATGGCTAAAAAGGTGAAACGTTTGGATTTATTTCGAAACGTTTGTAAATGTTTGGCATAAATCGTTGAAAAGTAAAATATTTGGACTTGTTTTGTAACGTTTTAAATGTTTGGCTTAAATCGCTAAAATGCGGAAACGTTTGGATTTGTTTCGTAATATTTGTAAACGTTCGGCTTAAATTGCTAAAAAGGTGAAATGTTTTGTTTCGTTTCGTAACGTTTGTAAACGTTGGCTTAAATCGCTAAAAAGGTGAAACACTTGGATTTGTTTCTTATCGTTTGTAAACTTTTGGCTTAAATTGCTAAAAAGGTGAAACGCTTGAATTTGTTTTGGAACGTTTGTAAATGTTTGGCTTAAATTGCTAAAAATGTGAAACGTTTGGATTTGTTTCGTAACGTTTTAAACGTTTGGTTTTGTTTGGAAACATTTGTAAACGTTTGGCTTAAATTGCTAAAAAGGGGAAACGTTTAAATTTGTTTCCTAACGTTTGTAAACGTTTGGCTTAAATTGCTCAAAAGGCGAGACGTTTTGATTTGTTTCGTACCGTTTGAAAACGTTTGGCTTATATCGCTAAAAAGGGGAAACGTTTGGATTTGTTTCGTAACGTTTGTAAACGTTTGGCTTAAATTCCTAAAAAGGTGAAACGTTTGAAATTTTGTAACGTTTGTAAACGTTTGGCTTAAATTGCTAAATAGGTGAAACGCTTGGATTTCTTTCGTATCGTTTGTAAACGTTTGGTTTAAATTGCTAAAATGGGGAAACTTTTGGATTTGGTTCGTAACGTTTCAAACGTTTTATTTTGTTTCGTAACGTTTGTAAATGTTCGGCTTAAATCGCTGAAAATGTGAAATGATCGTATTTGTTTCGTAACGTTTATAAACGTTTGGCTTATATTGCTTAAAAGGTGAAATGTTTAGATTTGTTTCGTAACATTTGTAAACATTTGTCATAGATTGCTAAAAAGGTTACACATTTGGATTTGTTTCGTAGCGTTTGTAAACGTTTGGCCTAAATCGCTAAAAAGGTGGAACGTTTGGTTTTTTTTGATAACCTTTGTAAACGTTTGGCATAAATCGCTAAAAAGGTGAAACGTTTGGATTTGTTTCGTAACGTTTGTAAACGTTTTGCTTAAATCGCTAAAAAGGTGACACGTTTGAATTTTTTTCGTAACCTTTTTGAACATTTGGCTTAAATCGCTAATAAGGTTAAAAGTTTGGATTTGTTTCATAACGTTTGTAAACGTTTTGGTTATATCGCTAAAAAGGTAAAACGTTTGGATTTGTTTCATAAGGTTTGTAAACATTCGGCTTAAATCGCTAAAAAGGTGAAACGTTTTGATTTGTTCCGTAACATTTGAAAACATTCGGCTTATATCACGAAAAAGGTGAAACGTTTGGTTTTGTTTCGTTACGTTTGTAAACATTCGGCTTAAATCGCTAAAAAGGTAAAACATTTGTATTTGTTTCGTAACATTTGTAAACGTTTGGCTTAAATCGTTAAAAAGGTTAATATTAAGATTTGTTTCGTAACGTTTGTAAACGTTTGGCTTAATTTGCTAAAAATAGGAAACGTTTGGATTTGTTTTCTAACGTTTTAAATGTTTGGTTTAAGTTGCATAAAAGGTGAAACACTTGGGTTTGATACGTAACGTTTGTAAACGTTTGTCTTAAATTGCTAAAAAGTTGAAACATTTGGATTTGTTTAGTAACGTTTTTAAACATTCGGCTTAAATCGCTAAAAAGGTGAAACATTTGGATTTGTTTCGTAACGTTTGTAAACGTTCGGCTTAAATCGCTAAAAAAGTTAGACGTTTGTTTTTTTGTAACCTTTGTAAACGTTCAGCTTAAATCGTTAAAACGGTGAAACGGTTGGATTTGTTTCGTAAAGTTTTAAACGTTTGGATTTGTTTCAAAACGTTTGGATTTGTTTCGTAATGTTTGTAAACATTTGGCTTCAATAACTAAAAAGGGGAAACGTTTGGATTTTTTTTTGTAACGTTTGTAAAAATTTGGCTTAAATCACTAAAAATATGAAACGTTTGGATTTTTTTCTTAGCGTCTTGGTTTTGTTTCGTAACATTTATAAACGTTTGGCTTCAATCGTTAAAATAGGGAAATTATTGGTGTTGTTTTGTAACGTTTGTTAACGTTTGGATTTGTTTCGTAACATATTAAACGTTTGGTTTTGTTTCGTAACGTTTGTAAATGTTTGGCTTAAATCGCAAAAAATGGTAAATGTTTGGATTTGTTTCGTAACGTTTGTAAACGTTTGGCTTAAATCGTTAAAAACATGAAATGTTTTGATTTGTTTCGTAATGTTTGTAAACTTATGGCTTATATCACTAAAAAGGTGAAACGTTTGGTTTTGTTTCATAATGTTTGTAAACGTTTCGCGTAATTCGCTATAAAGGCGAGACGTTTGGTTTTGTTTCGTAACGTTAGTAAACGTTTGAATTTGTTTCGTAGCATTTAATAAGTAACGTTTTAAAAGTTTGGTTTTGTTTCGTAACGTTTGCAAACGTTTGGCTTAAATTGCTAAAAAGGTGAAACATTTGGCTTTGTTTCGTAGCGTTTGTAAACGTTTGGCTTTGTTTCGTAGCGTTTGTAAACGTTTCGATTTGTTCCGTAACTTTTGTTTCGTAACGTTTTTAACGTTTGGTTTTGTTTCGTAACGTTTGTAAACGTTTGGCTTAAATCGCTAAAAATGTGAAACGTTTAGTTTTGTTTCGTCATTTTTGTAAACATTTGTGTTAAATCGCTAAAAAGGTGAAACGTTTGGATTTGTTTCATAACGTTTATAAAAGTTTGGGTTCAATCGCTAAAAAAGTGAAATATTTGGATTTGTTGCGTAGCGTTAGTAAATGTTTGGCTTAAATCGCTAAAAATGAGAAACGTTTGATTTTAATCCGTACGGTTAGTAAACGTTTGGCTCAAATTTCTAAAAAGGTGAAACGCTTGGATTTGTTCCATAACGTTTGTAAACGTTTGGTTTAAATCGCTAAAACGGTGAACGTTTGGATTTGTTCCGTAACGTTTGAAAACTTTCGGCTTAAATAGCTAAAAAGGTGAAACACTTGGATTTGTTTTGTAGCGTTTGTTAAGGTTTGGATTAAATCACTAAAAAGTTGAAACATTTAGATTTATTTCGAAACGTTTGTAAACGTTTTGCTTAAATTGCAAAAAAGGTGACACGTTTGGTTTTGTTTCATAACATTTGTAAACGTTCGGCTTCAATCTTTAAAAAGGTGAAACGTTTGGATTTGTTTCGTAACGTTTATAAACGTTTGGCTTAAATTGCTAAAAAGGTGAAATGCCTGGATTTGTTTTGTAACGCTTGTAAACGTTTGGCTTAAATTACTAAAAAGGTCAAACCCTTGTATTTGTTTCAGAACATTTGTAAACGTTTAGCTTAAATTGCTAAAAAGGTGAAACGCTTGGTTTTTTTTCGTAACGTTTGTAAAGGTATGGCTTAAATCGCTAAAAATGTGAAACGTTTGGATTTGTTTCATAACGTTTTAAACGTTTGGTTTTGTTTCGTAATGTTTGTAACCGTTTGGCTTGAATCGTTAAAATAGGGAAACGTTTGGTGTTGTTTTGTAACGTTTGTTAACGTTCAGATTTGTTTCGTAACATTTTAAACGTTTGGTTTTGTTTTGAAACGTTTGTAAAGGTTTGGCTTAAATTTCTAAAAAGGTGAAATGTTTGGTTTTGCTTCGTAACGTTTGTAAATGTTTGGCTTAAATCGCAAAAAACAGGAAATGTTTGGATTTGTTTCATAACATTTGTAAACGTTTGGCTTAAATCGCTAAAAAGGTAAAACGTTTTGATTTGTTTTGTAATGTTTGTAAACGTATGGCTTAAATCGCTAAAAAGGTGAAACGTTTGGTTTTATTTCGTAATGTTTGTAAACGTTTGGCTTAATTCGCTAAAAAGGCGAGACGTTTGGTTTTGTTACGTAACGTTTGTAAACGTTTGGATTTGTTTCGTAACATTTATTACGTAACGTTTTAAACGTTTAGTTTTGTTTCACAACGTTTGTAAATGTTTGGCTTAAATTGCTGAAAAGGTGAAATGTTTGGTTTTGTTTCATATCGTTTGTAAACGTTTCGATTTGTTCTGTAACTTTTGTTTCGAAAAGTTTTAAACGTTTGGTTTTTTTTGGTAACGTTTGTAAACGTTTGGCTTAAATTGCAAAAAAGATGAAACGCTTGGATTTATTTCGTAATGTTTGGCTTAAATTGCTAAAAAGGTGGAACATTTCGATTTGTTTCATAACCTTTGTAAACGTTTGGCTTAAATCGCTAAAAGGGTGAAACATTTGGATTTCTTTCGTAACGTTTGCAAATGTTTGGCTTAAATTGCTAAAAAGATAAAACGTTTGGATTTGTTTTGTAACGTTTGTAAAAGTTTGGTTTAAATTGCTAAAAACTTGAAACGCTTGGATTTGTTTCGTAACGTTTGTAAACGTTTGGCTTAAATTGCTAAAAAGATGAAACGCTTGGATTTCTTTCGTAACGTTTTATAAATGTTTGGCTTAAATTGCTAAAAAGGTGAAACTCTTGGTTTTGTTTTGTAACATTTGTAAACATTTGGCTTAAATCTTTAAAAATGTGAAACGTTTGAATTTGTTTCTTAACATTTTAAACGTTTGGTTTTGTTTCATAACATTTGTAAACGTTTGGCTTAAATCGCTAAAAAGGTGAAACGTTAGGATTTGTTTCGTAATGTTTGTCAACGTTTGTCTTAAATTGCTATAAATGTTGGGGGCATTGTTTACACCGGCCCGAAAGTATTTTGAATCAGGGCCTAGCATGGGCTTACCACGGGATTTAGGCTCGATAGCAAGCTTTTTTATTAATTTTATTATTATTCTTATTCTTATTAGGAATTTGTAACTCATTAGGAGTATTTTTCTTTTTGGAGTTTTGGTCCTAGTTAAATTAGGAGTCTTGATTATGAGGAACTATAAATAGCTCAGATCTTCATTATTTTTGTATCAATAAATCAATCAATCAAAAACCAAGCCAGTGCTTTTTATCTCGCAATCTCCGGATTGTTTTAACTTAGGAGTAGTTTTCGGTATTAATCTCGGCTGAGTTCGTAGCTCCCAGATTATTACTTTTAAATCACGTGGTTAAGTGTTTTTAACCAAACAACCCTGTGAATATCTGCATAGGTTCGTTAAAGTATCAAACCTCAAACCAATCCTGATTATAAATTCAAAGATTCGAGTCTGGAATAATTCCAGGCGAACAGATACAATTTACTAACGTTAGAAATTTAGTTGGACTTTTCAAACGTTAAGACCTACTTGTCCAATGGCCAAATTTTAGGGCGGGGCTTAATTGACCCATTTTTTTTTAAAAAATAATTATTATTTTAAATGATCTACGGAGATATTAAAAATGATACTAAATAATAGTTAAAACGAATATTTTTTACGATTTAATTAAAAATATTTTAAAAAAATTGAAAAATTTTGTCACTAATTTTCGTCGGTAATCCGTCGCTAAATAATTGGAAATTATTGAAAAATCGGTATTTAGGATAAGTTACAAAATTCATCGGTAATCCGTCGCTAAATTAGAGACGAATTATTTTTTTACGTCGCTAACTATTTAGCGACAATGAATTTACATCCGTCAGTCCGCCGCTAAACTAGCGACCGATTTCATTTTCTGTCGGTAAAAGATTGGTTTTTTGTAGTGAATTAGTGATATAATTAGGAGTTTAATTAGGACAAATTAGAGTTAGTTATGATTGATTAATATTAATTTGGTGAAATTATAAATTTCACTCTTTATTTTTTGTCAAAACAGTGAAACCGATCCGATTTGATGTAGTTGTGGTTTAAATTGATTTAGTTTTGCCAATTTGAACTTTTTTGATATTTCGTGCCAAGTTGATGAGGTGAATTAATCGTGTATTAAGTATGTGGTGCAATGACATCTTTGTTGCAAATTCATTGTTAATATGATTAATTAATTGATTATATGAACTTTAGTTCTAATTTTAAAATATTTAATGTATTTTTAATTTTTTTTTGAAATGATCCTGCAGCCGGAATTAGCCGGTTTTAAGGGGCGATTCAGGGGTGGTTCAAGTGTTTCTCGAACTGTAAACATGTAGTTCATATCGAAACTGCAAAATTATGAACGGTGGCCATTTTACATGCAAGTGCTTGCTAACTATCAATAGTTAGATTAAATAAATTGTGATCTTATTATTGAATTTTTAAATTAAATATTTTTAGTATTTTTTTAACTTATTAGATAAAAATATTAATTGAAGAATTGTGTTTTTCAAAAAGTTACTTTTAATAAGAGAAAAATAGAAATATATTTTGGTGTTTTTCAACCATTAATTATAAAATAAAAATTATGAAAATTGTTTTAGTTTTTAAAATTAAAATATACTACAATACAACTAAACACCAAATTTTATATTTTAGTTCTTTTAATAATTTTTTAAAAAACAAATATTATTCCCACAATGCCTTACCAATTCAGTATTTATTGTTCGGCTCTCAGTCTCGGCATGAGACTAACAAAATATATATATATATAAAGCCCTATTAAATATTATATTTATATTTTGTGTTGTGATAGTTGGTTCTCAACCAGATTCTCAACTTTCATTCTCGCCTATTCATATAACCTTTATAAAGTGAAGTCATTGACATTTTAGTAAGCAAATCATACTGACATATTCATAAAATTTAAAGAAACTAAGCGTAAAACTAAACACAACATTTCTTAATTAGAATTATGAAACTGAAGCTTTGTACTTGATGTTATTTAGAATGTTTTTGAGCTTTGCAGGTGTCAAAGGCTTCTCCTGAAAATCATCTAAGCCTGCTTCCATGAATTCTTGCACTTCTTATGATGATGATCTTGTTGATACACCCGCAATTATGCTGCGTATCCTCATGCCACGCAGCTGCTTTGTTGCCTATCAACCATTAGTAAACAATCCCATTAATTAGTAACAACATTTCAGGAAACATTATGATGATATGATGTGATAATGAAGATTACAACTGTTTTCGTTTTTTTTTTTTTTGCAGTTTAGTTATCGAATTTTAAAACATTAAAAATTATTTATCGCTATGATTCCATACAGTTTATGCATATTTGACTGCTGGATTTCACTCTAAAATTTCATATTTTAGATTATGAAAAGATTACAAGATAAAGGCGTGTGAAGTGTACTCTATTTACAGATAGGCATAAATCAATCAGATTTGCTTTGGATGAATATATTATTGGATATTATTAGAAATTTTGCAAAATCACTGAAAGTACGATAATATAACCAATTTGTAAAAGTTCAATAACCTAAGTATAGAAAAAGAAAAAGTACGGTAACTTTCATGATCAATTACTTCATAATAATTCCTTGGGCCATAGATTTTTTATATATAGCGTTAAGACAATAAACAATAAAATGATATTTTCTACAAAAATAAATATAAAATTAAAAAAATTAAAAATAATTTAAAAAATAAATTTGCCAAAACTTAGATATCGAAAAGTCTCATAAAACAAAGGTTAAGTTGAAATGGAAAAACAATAAGATAAGTTTCTGTAAAAATAATTAAAATGTTTGAGTTCTAAAATGAATTTGAAAGTAGAAAAAAATATGGAAACATAAACAATTTTTTGTAGCATATAAGCACAACTGTAGTAAATACAGACGTTTTTTTATTCAAATCAAAAAATATTCTATTCAAAATTTTCTTTAACGTTAGTAAAAAAATAAAAATAAAAAATGTATTGAACTATATATATATATATGTGTACAATACCTCAATGCCATTCATGACAGGCATATCCCTGTCCATCAGAATAAGCTCAAACTTTCTGTCTGAACAAATAATCTCAATAGCTTCTTTCCCAGTTCTCACCTCCTGATTTTCGATTCCATGATTTTCCAAAACCTTCCGAGAATTCTACGAATCATAGCATCATCATCGACGACGAGGGTCGACATTTTCGTTTGAAGCTTCTGATCATGATCCCCATTTTTACAGCTTGTTGTTGTCACCATTTTCAAATTGCTTGTCTTATTAACTTCAAACTCCATGAAAACTAACAAAACCCTTTTCAAGTGATAATGATGATGAGTTTATAAATAAAATAAAAAATTAAGAGCCAATAATTGTAAGAGATGAAATGAAAAGTAGAATAAGTATATAGCTAAATCAATGGATTCTTAAGTAAACAGTCTTACTCATAATCATTATTTAACCTTACAATGCCTTCATTTAGTTCAATAATGAATGAGAGATTTTATATGTAAATTTGTTGCCTTTTGTGATTCTTTGTAATTGTAATGATATACCCACAACTAGCTATAAAACACACATAATGTAGCATTATTTGCTCAAATTTAGCTAAAAAAGTCACATGATACTTAATACATTACCTTCCTACAGCTTATAGTAATATCTCTATAATTGTACTAATGCATCTGCATTACGAAATCTCTTTTAGATTCTAGGTATCCTGTCTTTAATCAATACTAATCACCTTTGAGATAATTAATTAGGTACAACATATATAGTATACTTTTTCCTTGTACTCTTATCCTAATTTCAGAAACATTCCATTCATATTACCATTTATGAATGCCTTTTAGAACTATCAAATTTCAAAATCGAATCTAAAAAGGATTTAATTTACCAAATATTTACAACCAATGTAATCTACTTTGAATTGACTTATGGGTATAAATGATTTTTTTGTTTCAAAATAATTTAGTTAATGACCAAATAATATAACATGATGGTTAATTGACAAATGAAAATTACTTCTTGTGTGTGTTAGCCAATACCTATACCTTTTATTAGGTTAACAATTTTCGTAAGTTACCTATTTTAGATTAATTGGTTAGGGTTAAGATTATGTTGATGTTGGTTAATAGTCAGATGCTACAATCACTGACTAAAGAACTGGCTTGAACCGTAAACCGGCCAGCCAAGTTAAAAAAATACAAACAATTGAAAATTTAGTTCAACTAGATTAAATCAGATTAAACTGTCAGTTGGACCAATAATTAAACTGGTTAAATTTCCGGTTTAACCAACTGAACCAAACATAGAGAATAACAACGTATATATCAATTTGTCAATATCCGAAATTTGTCGCTATTTTTCTATTTTTGTTTTATTTTAGTAAAACTAATAGAAAATCAATTGAACCAGTTAAACTGTAAGTTGATGGCCAGGCATAGCCTTAGGCCTAGGCCGCTATGAACTAGGCAGGGGCGTAGCCAAAAATCGAAATTAAGAAGGGTAAAATAGAAAAAAATTCTACAATATACAAAATGTAAAATTAAGGGGGTCAATATACATTAAGAGAACAAAAAAATGATTTTTCATCTCAAACATAATTTTTTTCTATAAAAAATTTGGACAAATTAAAAGATATTTATAAATTATATTTCAAAAGCAACAGTTTATTAGATGTAAATAAAAATTTCAAAAAATTACTAGTTGCTTTTTGGTTGCTCTTTTAGTATTGTTATTATTATAATAAAAATATTTAATTTTTCTATTAAAAATTTATTATATTTTCTTTCAATATTAAAACACTTATTTATCTTTGAACATTTATTTTATTTTGATATGACAACACTTGTCATATTCATTGTAATTTTATTTTTTTATTTTTCTCTGTTAATATATTATCAAGTCACTCAATATTAATTTTTTTTAATTTTATAATTATTAATAATACAGTCTTTTTTATCTTTTATTATATTTAAATATTATCTATTTTATTTAATTAAATATATTTTTATCAAATAAAAAACATAACTAATGTTTTTAAATGTGTACTACTCATTTATATTATATACATGTGCCATGCGAATATGAAAATAAAATTATATTATTATTGATTTTTAAAGGGAGATAACTCCTCTTGATAAGATTTTTTAGCTTGCTCTTTAATAGCTTTACAGTTGTTTATGTCGTTTTTTCTTAAATTATTGTAGTCATGTTTTTATCGATAATTCACATATAACATGGCCTAATTATGAACATCTTTTTAAAATTGGAGCACAAAATGTTTTTACATCCCTTTACATTTTTCTCCTTTGTATATTTTAAAACAAAAGTAGATATGTTGTACTTGATTTTACCAAATATATTAATTATTACAAATTGTTGCAGTTAAGGGTATCCAAAATAATAGCAAACTCACGTTACATATTAATATGAGATTGTGACAATTTTATTTAGCATATTGTATGACAATAATTAAAAGAGGAGTATTTATCTCACTCAACCGTTGCACGTCATTTTTACCACAAATCAATAAACATTTGCGATAGGGAATCTTTTAGTTATTGCTTTTTTTTATCGTTCAATTTTCCACATTACCAACGCACTATAGGTTTGTTTTATGAATGACAAGACGCAACGATCTTGTTGTATAATTTTTCTTAAGAGAATGGTGAGCGCAGACATGACTTCTAAACCAATATTATATAATTATCTACCTTATTTAATTTTAAATTGGTTTATTAAGTATGGAGAAGTTAGAAGGATCATTTGTCATTCAAATGTTATGATGTCAGTTGGGAATAGCAACCAATAAAATAGAGTAAACAGATAAATTATACAATAAGCAACCAACGAGCAATCAAAAATAATCAATAAACAACCAAACTGCAGCCAACGAGGAACGAAAAAGCAGCCAATAAGTAACAAAATATTAACAAACAAGAAATCAAAATTAAAATTAAATCAAATTTAATTTACACAGATATCTCTTCTCATTCTTTTTTTAATGTACATATAATACATTATTGCTTTTGTATAACTTTATAAATTTAATTTAATTTAATTTGTATAAACGTTTTTATTTATATAATTGGTATGGTGGTGGAGAAATAGAGAGCGATTCAATATATTTTCAAATCATCATTGTAATTCGTGTCACATCAGAGTTTAAAATGTATCAAAGTAGGATCAATATACTCAAATCTTATAAAATTTCTGTTGTTGAATTTGCAATATTCTTGATGTCGTCATCGTTTATATAACAAGAAAAAATAATAAAGAAAATACCGCGTCGAATCATTAACATTTGCTATTGTATGGAGTTTTTGTTTTAAAAGAACCATTGCATGGAGTTAGCAATTAAAAATAGAATAACAAATAGCCTATAAAATATGGGACAATTTATAAACAAAATAAATATATAATAAAAAAATAAAAAACAAAATAAGAAATGAGATAGTTCAGATGAATAGTGATCTTCAAAAACACATAGATGAAAATAGAAGAATTATAAATGAAGAGTTTTTAATTGGAAAAAATAGTGAAAATAGTGATCTTCAAAAACACATAGATGAAAAAATAGCGATCTTCAAAAATACATAGATCAAAAATAAACGTTTTGTTTTATTTTGTAATGTTTGTAAACATTTGACTTAAATCACTAAAAAGGTGAAACGTTTGAATTTGTTTCGTAACGTTTGTAAAAGTTTGGCTTAAATTGCTAAAAAGGTGAAACGTTTGGATTTGTTTCATAACGTTTGTAAACGTTTGGCTTAAATCGCTAAAAATGTTAAACGTTTGAATTTGTTTCGTAACGTTTGTAAATGTTTGGATTAAATTGCTAAAAAGGTGAAATGCTTGGATTTGTTTCGTAACGTTTGTAAACGTTTCGCTTAAATTGCTAAAAATGTGAAAAATTTTGATTTATTTTCTAACCTTTGTAAACGTTTGACTTAAATTGCTAAACAGCTGAAACATTTGGATTTGTTGCATACGTTTGTAAACGTTTGGCTTAAATCGCTAAAAAGGTGAAATGTTTGGATTTGTTTTATAATGTTTGAACACATTTGGCATAAATTGCTAAAAAGGTGAAACACTTTGATTTGTTTCGTAACGTTGACAACCGTTTGGCTTAAACTGCTAAAAAGGTGAAACACTAGGATTTGTTTTTTAACGTTTGTATTCATTTGGCTTAAATTACTAAAAAGGTGAAACGCTTGGTTTTGTTTCGTAATTTTTGTAAACGTTTGGTTTAAATTGCTAAAAATGTGAAACGTTTGGATTTGTTTCGTAACGTTTTAAAAGTTTGGTTTTGTTTCGTAACGTTTGTAAAAATTTGGCTTATATCGCTAAAAACGTGAAACGTTTGGATTTGTTTCATAACCTTTGTAAACGTTTGGCTTAAATTGCTAAAAAGGTGAAACGTTTGGATTTGTTTCATAACGTTTGTAAACGTTTGGCTTAAATTGCTAAAAAGGTGAAACATTGGGATTTGTTTCATAACCTTTGTAAACGTTTGGCTTAAATCGCTAAAAAGGTTCAACGTTTGGATTTGTTTCGTAACGTTTTAAACGTTTGGCTTAAATCGCTGAAAAGGTGAAACGTTTGGATTTGTTTCGTAGCGTTTGTAAACGTTTGGCTTAAATCGCTGAAAAGGTGAAACGTTTGGATTTGTTTCGTAGCGTTTGTAAACGTTTGGCTTAAATTGATAAAAAGGTGAAACGCTTGGATTTGTTTCGTCACGTTTGCAAACATTGGGATTAAATCGCTAAAAAGGTGAAACGCTTGGATTTGTTTCGTAACGACTGTAAACGTTGGGCTTCAATGGCTAAAAAGGTGAAACGCTTGGATTTGTTTCGTAACCTTTGTAAACGTTTGGCTTAAATGGATAAAAAGGTGAAACATTTGGATTTGTTTCATAACGTTTGTAAACGTTTGGCATAAATTGCTAAAAAGGGGAAACGTTTGGATTTTTTCGTAACATTTGTAAACGTTTTGCTTAAATTGCTAAGAAGGTGAAACGTTTGAATTATTTTCGTAACGTTTGTAAATGTTTGGCTTAAATTGCTAAAAAGGTGAAACGCTTGGTTTTTATTGCTTAACGATTGAAAACGTTTGGCTTACATTGTTAAAAAGGGGAAATGCTTTGATTTGTTTCGTAGAGTTTGTAAACGTTTGGTTTAAATCCCTATAAAGGTAAACCGTTTGGATTTGTTTCGTAACTTTTGTAAACGTTTGTCTTAAATTGCTAAAAAGGTGAAACGTTTGGATTTGTTTCGTAACGTTTGTAAACGTTTCCCTTAAATTGCTAAAAAGGTGAAACGCTTAGATTTGTTTCGTTACGTTTGTAAACGTTTGGCTTAAATTGCTAAAAAGCTTGGTTTTTATTTCGTAACGTTTGTAAACGTTTGGCTTAAATTGCTAAAAATGGGAAACGTTTGGATTTATTTCATAATATTTTTGAACGTTTGGCTTTAATCGCTAAAAAGGTGAAATGTTTGGATTTGTTTCGTAACGTTTAACATAAATCGCTAAAAAGGTGAAACGTTTGTATTTGTTTCGTAACGTTTTAAACGTTTGGCTTAAATCGCTGAAAAGGGGAAACGTTTGGATTTGTTTCGTAATGTTTGTAAACCTTTGGCTTAAATTGCTAAAAAGGTGAAACAATTGGTTTTGTTTCGTAACGTATGTAAACGTTCGGCCTAAATCGCTAAAAAGGTGAAACATTGGATTTGTTTTGTAATGTTTGTAAACGTTTGGCTTAAACGTTTGGCTTAAAAATGTGAAACGCTTGGATTTGTTTCCGAACGTTTATAAACATTTTGGCTTATACAACTAAAAAGGTGAAACGCTTGGATTTGTGTTGTAATATTTGTAAATGTTTGGCTTATATTGATTAAAAGGTAAAACGCTTGGTTTTGTTTCGTAACGTTTGTAAAGGTTTCACTTAAATCACTAAAAATGTGAAAGGTTTTGATTTTTTTCATAAAGTTTTAAATGTTTGGTTTTGTTTCCTAACGTTTGTAAATGTTTGGCTTAAATTTCTAAAAAGGGGAAACGTTTGGATTTGTTTCATAACGTTTGTAATCGTTTGGCATAAATTGCTAAAAAGGTGAAACGTTTGGATTTGTTTCGTAATATTTGTAAATGTTTGGCTTAAATGGCAAAAAGTGAAATGTTTGGATTTGTTTCGTAACGTTTGTAAACGTTTGGCTTAAATCATTAAAAAGTTAAAACGTTTGGATTTATTTTGTAACGTTTGTAAACGTTTGGCTTAAATCGCTAAAAAGGTGAAATGTTTTGTTTTGTTTCGTAACGTTTTTAAACGTTTTTCTTAAATTGCTAAAAAGATAAAACATTCTGTTTTGTTTCGTAACGTTTGTAAACGTTTTGATTTGTTTTGTAACGTTTATTTCATAACGTTTTAAACGTTTGGTTTTGTTTCGTAACGTTTGTAATAGTTTCTCTTAATACGCTAAAAAGGATCAATGTTTGGTTTTGTTTCGTAATTTTCATAAACATTTGGCTTAAATTGCTAAAAAGGTGAAACGTTTGAATTTGTTTCATAACGTTTTGTAAATGTTTGGATTCAATCGCTAAAAAGGTGAAACGTTTGGATTTATTTCGTAGCGTTTGTAAACGTTTGGCTTAAATCACTAAAAATGTGAAACGTTTGGTTTTGTTCCGGAACGTTAGTAAACGCTTGGCTTAAATTGATAAAAAGGTGAAACGCTTGGATTTATTTCGTACCGTTTGTAAACATTTGGCTAAAATTGCTAAAAAGGTGAAACATTTCGTTTTGTTTCTTAACGTTTGTAATCGTTTGGCTTAAATTGCTATTAAGGTGAAACGTTTGGATTTGCTTCGTAAAGTTTGTAAACGTTTGGTTTAAATTGCTAAAAAGGTGAAACGTTTGGATTTGTTTCCTAACGTTTTAAACATTTGGTTTTGTTTCCTAAAGTTTGTAAAAGTTTGGCTTAAATCGTAAAAAACGTGAAACGTGTGGATTTGTTTCGTAACGTTTGTAAACGTTTGGCTTAAATCGCTAAAAATGTTAAACATTTGAATTTGTTTCATAACAGTTGTAAACGTTTGGATTAAATTGCTAAAAAGGTGAAATGCTTGTATTTGTTTCATAACGTTTGTAAACTTTTTGCTTAAATTTCTAAAAAGGTGAAAAAATTGGATTTGTTTCCTAACCTTTGTAAACGTTTGGCTTCAATCGCTAAAAAGGTGAAACGTTTGTATTTGTTTCGTAATGTTTGGCATAAATCGCTAAAAAGGTGAAACATTTCGATTTTTTTCGTAACGTTTTAAACGTTTGGCTTAAATCGCTGAAAAGGGGAAACGTTTGGATTTATTTCGTAACGTTTGTAAACGTTTGGCTTAAATTACTAAAAAGGTGAAACGTTTGGTTTTGTTTCATAACGTATGTAAACGTTCGGCTTAAATCGCTAAAAAGGTGAAACATTGGATTTGTTTCCTAACGTTTGTAAATGTTTGGCTTAAATTGCTAAAAAAGTGAAACGCTTGGATTTTTTTTGTAACTTTTGTAAACATTTGGCTTAAATTTCTAAAAATGTGAACCGCTTGGATTTGTTTCCGGACGTTTGTAAATATTTGGCTTATACTGCTAAAAAGGTGAAACGCTTGGATTTGTTTTGTAACATTTGTAAACGTTTGGCTTAAATTGCTAAAAAGGTGAAATGCTTGGTTTTCTTTCGTAATGTTTGTAAAGATTTCCCTTAAATCACTAAAAATGTGAAACGTTTGATTTTTTTCGTAACGTTTTAAACGTTTGGTTTTGTTTCATAACGTTTGTAAATGTTTGGCTTAAATTGCTAAAAAGGGAAACGTTTGGATTTGTTTCATAACGTTTGTAAACGTTTGCCTTAAATTGCTAAAAAGGCGAAACGTTTCGATTTGTTTCGTAATATTTGTAAATGTTTGGCTTAAATCGCAAAAAGGTGAAACGCTTGGATTTGTTTCATAACGTTAGTAAACGTTTGGCTTAAATCGTTAAAAAGGTTAAATGTTTGGATTTATTTTGTAACATTTGTAAACGTTTGACTTAAATCGCTCAAAAGAGGAAATTTTTTTGTTTTGTTTCGTTACGTTTGTAAACTTTTGTCTTAAATTGCAAAAAAGGTGAAACGTTTGGTTTTGTTTCGTAACGTTAGTAAACGTTTCGATTTGTTTCATAACGTTTTTTCGTAATGTTTTAAACGTTTAGTTTTGTTTCGTAACGTTTGTAATAGTTTGGCTTAATTCGCTAAAAAGGATAAATCTTTGGTTTTGTTTTGTAATTTTTGTAAATATTTGGCTTAAATCGCTAAAAAGGTGAAACGTTTGAATTTGTTTTATAACGTTTTGTCGATGTCTGGCTTAAATCGCTAAAAATGCGAAACGTTTGGTTTTGTTCCGTAACTCTAGTAAACGTTTGGCTTAAATTGTTAAAAAGGTGAAATGCTTGGATTAGTTTCGTAATGTTTGTAAACATTTGGCTTAAATTGCTAAAAAGGTAGAACATTTAGTTTTGTTTCTTAACGTCTATAAACGTTTGTCTTAAATTGCTATTAAGGTGAAACGCTTGGATTTGTTTCGTAACGTTTGTAAACGTTTGGCTTTGTTTCGTAACGTTAGTAAACGTTTGGTTTAAATCGCTAAAAAGGCGAAACGTTCGGATTTGTTTCATAACGTTTTAAACATATGGTTTTGTTTCATAACGTATGTAAAAGTTTGGCTTAAATTCCAAAAAACTTGAAACGTGTGGATTTGTTTCGTAATGTTTGTAATCGTTTAGTTTAAATCGCTAAAAAGGGGAAACGTTTGGATTTGTTTGGTAATGTTTGTAAACGATTTGCTTAAATCGCTAGAAAGTAGAAACATTTAGATTTGATTCGTAACGTTTGTAAACGTTTGTGTTAAATCGCTAAAAAGGTGAAACGTTTGGATTTGTTTCTTACGTTTGTAAACGTTTGGCTTAAATTGCTAAAAAGGTCAAATGTTTGGATTTGTTTCGTAACTTTTGTAAACGTTTGGCTTAAATTGCTAAAAAGGTGAAACACTTGAATTTGTTTTGTATCGTTTACAAACGTTTGGCTTAAATTGCTAAAAAGGTGAAACGCTAGGATTTGTTTCGTAACGTTTGTAAACGTTTGGCTTAAATTGCTAGAAAGGTGAAACGCTTGGTTTTGTTTCGTAATGTTTGTAAACGTTTGGCTTAAATCGCTAAAAATGTGAAACATTTGGATTTGTTTCGTAACGTTTGTAAAAGTTTGGCTTAAATCGCTAAAAACATGAAACATGTGGATTTGTTTTGTAACGTTTGTAAACGTTTGGCTTAAATTGCTAAAAAGGTGAAACATTTGGATTTGTTTTGTAACGTTTGTAAACGTTTGGCTTAAATCGGTAAAAAGGCGAAACGTTTGGATTTGTTTCGTAATGTTCGTAAACGTTTGGGACTAATCGCAAAAAAGGTAAAACATTTACATTTGTTTCGTATTATCGTTTGTAAATGTTTGGCTTAAATCGCTAAAAAGGTGAATCGTTGGGATTTGTTTCGTAACCTTTGTAAATGTTTGGCTTATATTGCTAAAAAGGTGAAATGCTTTGATTTATTTCATAATGTTTGTATACGTTTGGCTTAAATTGCTAAAAAGGAGAAACGCTTAGATTTGTCTCATAACGATTGTCAACGTTTGGCTTAAATTGCTTAAAAGGTGAAACGCTTGGATTTGTTTCGTAACTTTTGTAAACGTCTGGATTAAATTGCAAAAAAGGTTGAAACGCTTGGATTTGTTTCGTAACGTTTGTAAACCTTTGGCTTAAATTGCTAAAAAGGTGAAACACTTGGTTTTGTTTCGTAACATTTGCAAACGTAGGGCTTAAAGTGCTATAATTATGAAACGTTTGGATTTGCTTCATAACGTTTGTAAACGTTTGGCTTCAATCGCTAAAAAGGTGGAACGTTTGGATTTGTTTCGTAACGGTTGTAAACGTTTGGCTTAAATCGCCAAAAAGGTTAAACGTTTGGATTTGTTAGTAACGTTTTAAACGTTTTGCCTAAATCACTAGAAAGGTGAAACGTTTGGATTTGTTTCGTAACGTTTGTAAATGTTTGGCTTAAATTGCTAAAAAGGTGAAACGCTTGGATTTGTTTCGTAACGTTTGTAAACGTTTGGCATAAATTTCTAATAAGGTGAAACGCTTGTATTTGTTTCGTAACCTTTGTAAGCGTTTGGCTTAAATCGCTAAAAAGGTGAAATGCTTGGATTTGTTTCGTAACCTTTGTAAACGTTTTGCTTAAATTGCTAAAAAGGTGAAACGTTTAGATTTGTTTCGTAATGTTTATAAACGTTTGGCTTAAATTGCTAAAAAGGTGAAACGATTGGATTTTTTTGTAACGTTTGTAAACGTTTGGCTTAAATTTCTAAAAAGGTGAAATGTCTGGATTTGTTTCGTAACGTTTGTAAACATTTGGCTTACATTGCTAAAAAGTGAAACGCTTTGATTTGTCTCATAGTGTTCGTAAACGTTTGGCTCAAATCTCTATCAAGGTAAAACATTTGGATTTGTTTCGTACCGTTTGTAAACGTTTGTCTTAAATCGCTAAAAAGGTAAAATGTTTGGATTTGTTTCATAACGTTTGTAAAGGTTTGGCTTAAATTGCTAAAAAGGTGAATTGATTTGTTTTTGTTTCGTACCGTTTGTAAACGCTTGGCTTATATTGCTGAAAATGTGAAACGTTTGGATTTATTTCATAATGTTTTTGAACGTTTGGCTTTAATTGCTAAAAAGGTGAAACGTTTGGATTTGTTTCGTAACTTTTGGCATAAATCGCTAAAAAGGTGAAACATTTGGAATTGTTTCGTAACATTTTAAACGTTTGGCTTAAATCGCTGAAAAGGGGAAACGTTTGGATTTGTTTCGTAACGTTTGTAAACGTTTGGCTTAAATTGCTAAAAAGGTGAAACGTTTGGTTTTGTTTCGTAATGTAGGTAAACGTTCGGCTTAAATCGCTAAAAAGGTGAAACATTGGATTTGTTTCATAACGTTTGTAAACGTTTGGCTTAAATTGCTAAAAAAGTGAAACGCTTGGATTTGTTTTGTAACATTTGTAAACGTCTGGCTTAAATTTCTAAAAATGTGAACCGCTTGGATTTGTTTCCGAACGTTTGTAAACATTTGGTTTATACAGCTAAAAAGGTGAAACGCTTGGATTTGTTTCGTAACTTTTGTAAATGTTTGGCTTAAATCGCTAAAAAGGTGAAACACTTGGATTTGTTTCGTAACCCTTTGTAAACGTTTGGCTTAAATCGCTAAAAAGATGAAAACGCTTGTATTTGTTTCCTAACCTTTATAAAGTTTGGCTTAAATGGCTAAAAAGGTGAAACGTTTTGATTTGTTTCGTAACGTTTGTAAACGTTTGGCTTAAATTGCTAAAAAGGTGAACCGTTTGGATTTTTTTCGTAACGTTTATAATCGTTTGGCTTAAATTGCTAAAAATGTGAAACGTTTGGATTTTTTCGTAATGTTTGTAAACGTTTGGCTTAAATTGCTAAAATGATGAAACGTTTGGATTTGTTTCGTAACGTTTGTAAACGTTTGGCTTACATTACTAAAAAGGTGAAACGCTTTGATTTGTTTCGTAGCGTTTGTAAACGTTTGGCTTAAATCGCCATAAAGGTGAAACGTTTAGATTTGTTTTGTACCTTTTGTAAACGTTTGTCTAAAATTGCTAAAAAGGTGAAATGTTTGGATTTGTTTCGTAACGTTAGTAAACGTTTGGCTTAAATTGCTAAAAAGGTGAAACACTTGAATTTGTTTCGTTACGTTTGTAAACGTTTGGCTTAAATTGCTAAAAAGGTTAAATGTTTGTTTTTGTTTCGTAACGTTTGTAAACATTTGGCTTAAATTGCTAAAAATGTGAAACATTTGGATTTATTTCGTAATGTGTTTGAACGTTTGGCTTTAATCGCTAACAAGGTGAAACGTTTGGATTTGTTTCGTTACGTTTGGCATAAATCGCTAAAAAAGTGAAACGTTTGGATTTGTTTCGTAACGTTTTAAACGTTTGGCTTAAATCGCTGAAAAGGGGAAGCGTTTGGATTTGTTTAATAACGTTTGTAAACGTTTGGCTTAAATTGCTAAAAAGGTGAAACGTTTGGTTTTGTTTCGTAACGTATGTAAATGTTCGGCTTAAATCGCTAAAAAGGTGAAACATTGGATTTGTTTCGTAACGTTTGTAAACGTTTGGCTTAAATTGCTAAAAAGGAGAAACGCTTGGTTTTGTTTCATAATGTTTGTAAACGTTTAGCTTAAATTGCTAAAAATGTGAAACGTTTGGATTTGTTTCGTAACGTTTTAACGTTTGGATATGTTTCGTAACGTTAGTAAACATTTGGCTTAAATTCCTAAAAAGGTGAAAGGTTTGGATTTTTTTCACAATGTTTGTAAACGTTTAGCTTAAATTGGTAAAAAGGTGAAACATTTGGATTTGTTTCGTAACGTTTGTAAACGTTTGGGTTAAATCGCAAAAAAGGTGAAACGTTTGGATTTGTTTCGTATCGTTTGTAATTGTTTGGCTTAAATCACTAAAAAGGTGAATCGTTTGGATTTGTTTCGTAACCTTTGAAAATGTTTGGCTTATATTGCTTAAAAGGTGAAACGCTTTGATTTGTTTCGTAATGTTTGTATACATTTGGCTAAAGTTGCTAAAAAGGAGAAACGCTTGGATTTGTCTCATAACGTTTGTAAACGTATGGCTTAAATTGCTTAAAAGGTGAAACGCTTGGATTTGTTTCTTAACGTTTGTAAATGTCTGGATTAAATTGCTAAAAAGGTTGAAACGCTTGCATTTGTTTCGTAACGTTTGTAGACCTTTGGCTGAAATTGCTAGAAAGATGAAACACTTGGTTTTGTTTCGTAACATTTGCAAACGTAGGGCTTAAAGTGCTATAAATGTGAAACGTTTGGCTTAAATCACTAAAAAAGTGAAACGTTTGGTTTTGTTTCGTAACGTTAGTAAACGTTTGGCTTAAATTGATTAAAAGTTGAAACGCTTGGATTTATTTTGTACCGTTTGTAAACATTTGGCTTAAATTGCTAAAAAGGTGAAACGTTTTGTTTTGTTTCTTAACGTTTGTAATCGTTTGGCTTAAATTGCTATTAAAGTGAAACGTTTGGATTTGTTTCGTAAAGTTAGTAAACGTTTGGTTTAAATCGCTTATAAGGTGAAACGTTTGGATTTGTTTCGTAACGTTTTAAACGTTTGGTTTTGTTTCCTAACGTTTGTAAAAGTTTGGCTTAAATGATAAAAAAACGTGAAACGTGTGGATTTGTTTCGTAAAGTTTGTAAACGTTTGGCTTAAATCGCTAAAAATGTTAAACGTTTGAATTTGTTTCGTAACGTTTGTTAACGTTTGGATTAAATTGGTAAAAAGGTGAAATGCTCGTATTTGTTTCGTAATGTTTGTAAACGTTTTTCTTAAATTGCTAAAAAGGTGAAAAATTTGGATTTGTTTCGTAACCTTTGTAAACGTTTGGCTTAAATCGCTAAAAAGGTGAAACGTTTGGATTTGTTTCATACGTTTGAAAACGTTTAACTTAAATCGCTAAAAAGGTGAAATGTTTGGATTTGCTTCGTAACGTTTGTAAACATTTGGCTTAAATTGCTAAAAAGGTGAAACACTTGGATTTGTTTCGTAACGTTTATAAACGTTTGGCTTAAATTGCTAAAAAGGTGAAACACTTGGATTTGTTTCGTAACGTTTACAAACGATTGGCTTAAATTGCTAAAAAGATGAAACACTAGGATTTGTTTCGTAACGTTTGTAAACGTTTGGGTTAAATTGCTAAAAAGGTGAAACGCTAGGATTTGTTTCGTAACGTTTGTAAACGTTTGGCTTAAATTGCTAAAAAGGTGAAACGCTTGGTGTTATTTCGTAATGTTTATAAACCTTTGGCATAAATAACTAAAAATGTGAAACGTTTGGATTTGATTCGTAACGTTTTAAATGTTTGGTTTTGTTTCGTAATGTTTGTAAAAGTTTGGCCTAAATCGCTAAAAACGTGAAACGTGTGGATTTTGTTGGCGCAGCGGGAGGCGCGGGTCCGAATCATATATTTCAATTCAAAATCGAAATTCCAACAATCCAGATCCTAAAGTTGATCATATCAACAACAAATTGATCGTTGTATCATTTAGTAATTAAAGCACGCATCTAGGAATCATAAGAAAAATACCAATGTTAATTCTCCAACGATTCTTGTAGTCCCGAAAGTACGGTGACCTCAAGCTGGTCCACATGAGTATGCGTCCGATTGAATCCTCGCTTTGAAGTAATATGCAAGAGTTCCTCTTGTCAAGCAGCCCTAAGCTCAAACTCTCGCCGCGATCACTACCTTTCTCGGATGTATGAAAAACGTCGCCAAGTTTTTCCCGTGATTGATGACTACTTGAACTCCTTCAAGTACTTTCTCTCTCTACAACTTTGTAGTGAGATGTTTGTTGCGTGGTATCTTGAAATCAGCAAGGACATGCTCTATTTATAGGCTAGAGCATGTCTTAAGAATGCAACACCTTACATGCTAGGTGTCACACACCAAGCAAAGGTGTTGCCACCACATGACACCTTTCATGTGGTGACATCACATAGGTGACATCATATAGGTGATGTCATCATATGACATCACATATATGACATAAGCTTATCTCATTACATCGTCACCATGACATCATCATTCCATTAGCTTATGATTAATGATTTAAGTATCATTAATTACACTAATTAATTACTTAAGCCTTTTAATCATAAAACTTGTTTAAAATATAATTAGGTTCCTACTAATTTATAACTCTTATAAATATGTCCCTAATTAACTTGGACATAGTACAATTAGGTTCCTACTAATTTATAACTCTTATAAATTAGTCCCCAATTTGTACTTGTTTTTCATCTTAGATTAATTTCCGAGATATGCTAGTATCCATATGAAATTGAACTTTCGTAAACTCAATCGGTTGCACACTCTATTGTGTGTGACTAACTAGGTTCACATCTATATGGCAACGAGAGACATAAGAAACACCTTTCTTATATTAAATAATTAAATCCCATTTAATCATTAATTCTCGTAGATCGAGAGTGACGTCTAGAAACATTTCACGACCCCCAAATAGAGACGAATGTTTCGATGCATTCCTTTTGAACCAATGTTCATAATTACTGTACACTCAAAATTCCCTTCATCTAAGATTCCAATCTCGACTAGTATCACGGTTAAGTCAAACATTGTATGTCTTGATTATATGACCTCATCTATCAGTTCTAATTCTTGATAAATATGACTTCCACTAGAAACAACTTTCTATGTTAGTCATATACACCTGCGCAGGTTTTATCATCCATCAAGAACAATTCGAGATAGCATAGAATATTGTCTCCGTTCATCCAAAGTGATGAATCCTTTCTAGGTTAAACCCCTATCTCCATATACAACTAATTAGAGCCAACACATCCAGCGGCCCTAGCTCATGAAAGATCTAGGGTTAAAGAGTATCAAACTCTAATCACCTATATACAAGATAGTGTCACCGCAAGTCAAAGGACATATGTACAATTATGAACTAGATGACATTTAATTGACTTTGATGAATTACCATGTATAAGTCATCTAGCGTCACTTGTTCGACTCACTTAACACCTTGAGTGTCCACATGTTTATTCTGATCCCCATTAAGTAGTATGAGACTCACTACTTCCTATAATTAGTAACTCTTTACTAATCAGGAGAATAAACAGAGGTGACGATCTTTCCAGGATAATACGATGCCCTTATTCGTAGGATCCCATCGATCGTGAACGGTTATTTAGATCACTTGTATAATAGAATCTGTCACTCATATTCTTAACACCTTAAGAATAGATTCTATCACAATGTGATAAGGACAATACGTAATAAATGAACGCTTAGTTGATGAGACACTTAGTTCAAATAGAACATATATATCTTTGCCATTGGGATTAATTCTACAAATATACATGATCAAATGCCCCTAGGGCACATACTACTAACAATCTCCCACTTGCACTAGTGCCATTGACAACTATCTCTAAGCCCCATCTTCACAAGATGTAAATATTAATGACTCTAAGTCATGTAAACCTTAATGACTCTAAGTCATGTAAACCTTGATGACTCCAAGTCATGGGCTTTGTCAGTGGGTTAGCCGTGTTATTGGCTAATGCTATCTTTTAGAGAAACAATTTTCTCTTTCCAACAATTTCATTAGATAATATGATAATGCCTTTCCTTATGTTCGGATAAGTTGTGAGACCCAGTTTCTTTTGCTAGGGCAGTAGCACCATTGTGGTCGCAGAAAAGACGAACTTTCGACTTAATGGAAGAAAACCGTACTTAGTTCAGTTACAAACTAATTTATCCAAACACCTTCTATTACGACATCTCATGTCATAATATACTAGGCTTCTATAATGGAGTATGGAGTTGATTCTTGCTTAGAACACTTCTAGCTCACTACTCCTTCATTATAGATAAATATGAATCTGGAAATAGACTCTCTATTATCCATATCTGATTATTAATCAGAATCTGTAAAACGGTCTACTTAAAAATCTCGTTCTCCATTTGTTAATACCATATCTTTAGTTCTATAAAAGTACTAAAAGATACCTTTAACAACCATCCAATATTCTCAACATAGATTGGATTAAAACCGATTAGTCCCACTAACCGCATAGACAATATCTAGCTTTGTATGTGGCAACACATACCTCATACTACCAATTTCCGAAACTTATGGTATCTTTGCTAGATTCTTTCTTTCTTCAAAATTTTCGGAAGACACTCCCTTTGAAAGAAGAATTTTATGCCTAACTAGTATCAATCCTCTCTTAGAACTTCCATATTGAACTACTTCAGTATCTTTTCTAAGAAGAGACTTTAGGAGAAACCAATTATTCTCTTAGATCTATCTCTATAGAG
This sequence comes from Mercurialis annua, assembly GCF_937616625.2. NCBI lineage: Eukaryota > Viridiplantae > Streptophyta > Magnoliopsida > Malpighiales > Euphorbiaceae > Mercurialis > Mercurialis annua. Next base: position 22,087,016 of record NC_065570.1, read on the forward strand.
TCTAATACTGAAAATTTAGGCTACCTCTCCGAGGTCTTTGATGGAGTACGTATTAGATAAACAAAAGTTTTACAAAAGTTAACATTCCGATATTATTATTTATGAGTAATAAGTTATCTACATACACGATCATGAAAGTGAGTCTGCTCCCACTAACCTTCTTGTAAACATTGGGTTTATCATCGTTTTTAATAAATTCATAACTCCTTACAGATTTATCAAGACGACGAAACTCGAAACTTTCTCTCCATCCACTAGGGATCATTTTAGCTTACACGCCTTGGAAACTTCTTCGGATTCAAAATCCTTGACTTATTCCATATATAACCATTAAGGAATGTGGTTCTTACATCCATATGTCCAACCACAAAATCTAAATGTGTTGCCTTGGTAAGAAAAATCTTGATGGACTTATGCATGGCCACCGGCGATAAAGTGTATTCACAATACAACTTCTTGCCTCTAGCAAAACTCTTTTGAAACAAGCCTAGCTTTAAAGGTCTCCACCTTTCCATTAGTACCAATTTTACACTTGAAGATCCATTTAAACCTTATTGGTATAATACCTTTGGATGGATCGACTAGCTCCTAAAACTTGGTTTCTTTATATGGAATCCATTTTAGATTTTATTCCTTCAAACCAATTTTGAAGAATCTATATCACATATAGTTTCCTCATAAGTAGAGGGATCAACACTTCATCTTTTACTCCATGACTAAACAACTCTTGTTTATCATGCGGGAAAACCATCTCTCTCCGGTGGACGAGATACTCTACTTAATCTTCGAGTTGTTAAGGTAGATACATATTTTACTAACTCCGGCTTTTAGTGGGTTTGATCAATCTTCATTAATTCATTATTTTGTTGGTAACTAGATGACTCCTCATCTAATTCTATATTCCTTTCTTAGTGTCCCCCTTGAATAAACGCTTTATAAAGAAAGACTACCACCGATAAACAACGATTGTTTGTTCGGTTCGAATATAGAAACAATATCCTAAACTATCTTTAGGATATCCAACATAACCTTTCCATGATTGATTTTGATTCCAAATTTATCGGATATCAGTTTCCTGATATGTTCCGAACACCCTCAAATCTTAACATGCTTAAGACTTGATTCCATACCATATCTCATAAGGTATCTATGGTGCAAATTTAGTTGGAATTTAATTTAGAATTTTATTTGCGATAAGAAGTGCTTGACCCTATAACGAGATGAATAAGTCAGTATATAGCTCATTATTGATCGTATCATTTCCCACAATGTACGATACGTCCTTCTTGACAGACGCACCATTCAACCATGGTGTTCCCAAGGAGTAAGTTGAAAAATAATACCACATTCCTTTTAGGAACATACCAAATTGTGTACTCAAGTATTCTTACCTTTCCGATCACATCGTAAAGTATTAATACCTTTTCCAATTTGTTTTTCTACTTCATTCTTGAAGTCATTTGAACATTTCAAAATCTTCATGTTTGTTCTTTATAACACAAACTTAACTATATCGTGATAAATCATCGATGTAGAAAATGAAGTATAAGTATCTACCTTGGTCCGTTTCTTTAAACCTACCATATACATCACTATGTATGATCTCTTAAACGGCTTTAGCTCTACCTCTTTGTCCCACAAAGAATAATCAGGCCATGTTGCCTTTAAGATACGACTCACAAATCAGAAAAGATGCAAAATCTTGATTGCTCAAGTTTCCCATCCTATCTAACTTGTTATGTTTATCTTTTGCAATATGTCCTAATTATAAATGCCAAAGTTGTTTAGAAGTTTGATAACTTATGGTATTAATTTTCAAAATATCTTTTGCATTAAACATCTTTATTCAAGTCATAAAGAACATTTTGTACAGATCCATACCCAACTCCGTATTATCAAACATAATACTACAAACATCCTTTGTAAATAGAAAATCAACTACCAAATTTGTCATACAAATTCGGATATGATATTTCTATATATATTGGGTAAGTACAAAAAACTTGTTTAAGTACAACTTATGTTTATTTAAGAAAATTGAAGTTGATCCTATAGCTCTTGTCGCAACGCTTGCGTCATTCCCGAGATTTAAGATTACTTCATCTTTTTCCTTTCTTTCTCACTTTTACTAAATCCTTAAAAGATAAACAAATGTGAAAATTAGCATCGGTATTCAATACCCAAGCTATTAAATAAGAAATTGACATTGGAACATGAGATAGACACATTCTTGATGGAATTGTCGTTCCTCTCATCATTGCCCATTTAGTATTCACAATACGTAATGCAATTTTCATATCAATGTCTTTCGGTTTCACAAAAGAAACACTTTCTTTTATTGACCCAACCGCCTTCCAAATATTCCAAATATTTTCGGTAATGATTTATACTGTCTTACATCTTAACAAATGAAAACACTTTTCTTTGTTAACCGATGTGCATTTCTTTTCCGCAATAGCCTTGGAGGCATCTAAATATCTTAATCAATCAAAAATGATTTTAAACCACTAGCCGATTACTATCGTGAATGTCACTTCACCTTTTTAGCGATTTATGCCAAACGTTTACAAAGGTTACGAAACAATTCCAAACATTTCCCCTTTTCAGTGATTGATGCCAAACGTTTGCAAACGTTACGAAACAAATCCAAAAGTTTCACCTTTTTAGCGATTTAAGCCAAATGTTTACAAACGTTACGAAATAAATCCAAACGGTTCACTTTTTTAGCGATTGAAGCAAAACGTTTACAATGGTTATGAAACAAATTCAAATGTTACAGTTCTTAGCAATTTAAGCCAAACGTTCACAAACATTACGAAACAAATCCAAGCGTGTCACCTTTTTAGCAACTTAAGCCAAACGTTTACAAAAGATACGAAACTAATCCAAGCGTTTCACCTTTTTAGCAATTTAAGCCAAACGTTTACAAATGTTACGAAACAAATCCAAGTGTTTCGCCTTTTTAGCTATTTAAGCCAAACGTTTATAAACGTTACGAAAAAAATCCAAACGTTTCACCTTTTTAGCGATTTAAGACAAACATTAACAAACGTTACGAAACAAACCAAACGTTTCGCCTTTTAAGTGATTTAAGACAAATGTGTACAAACGTTAGGAAACAAATCCAAATGTTTTACCTTTTTAACGATTAAGCCAAACGTTTACAAACGCTATGAAACAAAACCAAACGTTTCACCTTTTTAGCAATTTAAGCCAAACCTTTACAAACGTTATGAAACAAATCCAAATGTTTCCCAATTTTATAGATTTAAGCCAAACGTTTGAAACGTTACGAAACAAATCCAAACATTTCACCTTTTTAGCAATTTATGCCAAACATTTACAAACGTTACGAAACAAATCCAAACATTTCATCTTTTTAGCGATTGAAGAGAAACGTTTACAAACGTTACGAAACAAATTCAAATGTTTCACCTTTTTAGAGAATTAAGCCAAACGTTTAAAACTGTTACGAAAAAAATCCAAACGTTTCACCTTTTTGACAATTTAAGTTAAACCTTTACAAAGATTACAAAACAAATCAAAGCGCTTCACCTTTTTGGCAATTTAAGTAAAACATTTACAAACGCTACGAAACAACTCCAAGCGTTTCACCTTTTTGGCAATTTCAGCCAAACGTTATGAAACAAATCCAAGCGTTTCACCTTTTTTGGCAATTTAAGCCAAACGTTTACAAACGTTATAAAACAATTCCAAACATTTCACCCTTTTAGCGATTTAAGCGAAACATTTACAAACGTTACGAAACAAAACCAAACGTTTCATATTTTTCGCAATTGAAGCCAAACGTTTACAAACGTTACGAAACAAATCCAAACGTTTCACCTTTTTATCGATTTAAGCCAAATGTTTACCAACGTTACGAAACAAATCCAAACGGTTCACCTTTTTAGTGATTGAAGCCAAACGTTTACAATGGTTATGAAACAAATCCAAATGTTTCAGTTTTTAGCGATTTAAGCCAAACGTTCACAAACGATACGAAACAAATCCAAGCGTTTCACCTTTTTAGCGATTTAAGCCAAACGTTTACAAACTTTACGAAACAAATCCAAGCGTTTCACTTCTTTAGCAATTTAGGCCAAACATTTACAAAATTTACGAAACAAATCCAAATGTTTCATCTTTTAGTGATTTAAGCCAAACGTTTACAAACGTGACGAAACAAATACAAACGTTTCACCTTTTTAGCGATTTAAACCAAACATTTACAAACGTCATCAAAACAAATCCAAATGTTTCATCTTTTTAGAGATTTAAGCCAAGCGTTTACAAACGTTACGATACAAATCCAAACGTTTCACCTTTTTAGAAATTTAAGTCAAACGTTTACAAACGTTTCGAAACTAATCCAACAGTTTCGCCTTTTTAACAATTTAAGCCAAACGTTTACAAACATTACGAAACAAATCCAAACGTTTCCCCTTTTAAGCGATTTAAGACAAACGTTTACAAATGTTACGAAACAAAACCAAACGTTTAAAACGTTACGAAACAAATCCAAACGTTTAATATATTTAGCGATTTAAGCCAAACTTTTACAAACGTTACAAAACAAAACCAAGCATTTAACATTTAGCAATTTAAGCCAAACGTTTACAAACGTTACGAAATAAATCCAAGCGTTTCACCTTTTTAGCAATTGAAGCCAAACGTTTACAAACGTTACGAAAAAAATACAAAGCGTTTCACCTTTTAGAAATGATACTAAAAAAATTCAAACGTTTCATATTTTTCGCGATTTAAGCCAAACATTTCTAAACGTTACGAAACAATTCCAAACGTTTCACCTTTTTAGCGATTTAAGCCAAACGTTTACAAATGTTACGAAAGAAATCCAAATGTTTCACCTTTTTAGCGATTTAAGCCAAACGTTTACAAACGTTCTAAAACAAATCCAAGTGTTTTGCCTTTTTTGCAATTTAAGCCAAACGTTTACAAACGTTACGAAACAAATCGAAGCGTTTCACCTTTTTAGCAATTTAAGCCAAACGTTTACGAATGTTCTGAAACAAATCCAAGCTTTTCACCTTTTTAGCAATTTAAGCCAAACTTTTACAAATGTTCTGAAACAAATCCTAGCTTTTCACTTTATTAGCAATTTAAGCCAAACGTTTACAAACGTTACAAAATAAATCCAAGTGTTTTACCTTTTTAGCAATTTAAGCCAAACGTTTACAAACGTGACGAAACAAATCCAAACGTTTCACCTTTTTAGCGATTTAAGCCAAACATTTACAAACGTTATCAAAACAAATCCAAATGTTTCATCTTTTTAGAGATTTAAGCCAAGCGTTTACAAACGTTATAATACAAATCCAAACATTTCACCTTTTTAGCAATTTAAGCCAAACGTTAACAAACGTTTCGAAACTAATCCAACAGTTTTGCCTTTTTAGTAATTTAAGCAAAATGTTAACAAATGTTATGAAACAAATCCAAGCGTTTCACCTTTTTAGCAATTTAAGCCAAACGTTTACAAACATTACGAAACAAATCCAAGCGTTTCACTTTTTTATCAATTTAAGCGAAAAGTTGACAAACGTTACGAAACAAATCCAAGCGTTTCACCTTTTTAGCAATTTAAGCCAAACGTTACGAAATAAATCCAAACGTTTCACCTTTTTAGCGACTTAAGCCGAACGTTTATAAACGTTACGAAACAAAACCAAACCTCTCACCTTTTTAGCAATTTAAACCTAACGTTTACAAACGTTACGAAACAAATCCAAACATTTCCCCTTTTTAGCGATTTAAGCCAAAAGTTTAAAACGTTTCGAAACAAATCCAAACATTTCACCTTTTTAGTGATTCATGCCAAACGTTTAGAAATGTTACGAAACAAATCCAAACGTTTCACCTTTTTAGCGATTCAAGCCAAACGTTTACAAACGTTACGAAACACATCCCAAAGTTTCATCTTTTTAGCGATTTAAACCAAATGTTGACAAACGTTACGAAACAAATCCAAACGGTTCACTTTTTTTGCGATTGAAGCAAAACGTTTACAAAGGTTATGAAACAAATCCAAGCGTTTCACCTTTTTAGCAATTTAAACCAAAAGTTTACAAATGTTATGAAACAAATCCAAGTGTTTCACCTTTCTAGCGATTTAAACAAAACGCATACAATATTTATGAAACAAATCCAAATGTTTCACCTTTTTAGCGATTTAAGCCAAACGTTTACAAACGTTACGAAACAAATCCAAACGTTTCATCTCTTTAGCGATTTAAGACAAACGTTTACAAACGTAACGAAACAAACCAAACGTTTCGCCTTTTAAGCGATTTAAGCCAAATGTTTACAAACGTTAGGAAACAAATCCAAATGTTTTACCTTTTTAACGATTAAGCCAAACGTTTACAAACGTTACGAAACAAAACCAAGCGTTTCACCTTTTTAGCAATTTAAGCCAAACTTTACAAACGTATGAAACAAATCCAAATGTTTCCCAATTTTAGAGATTTAAGCCAAACGTTTAAAACGTTACGAAACAAATCCAAACATTTCACCTTTTTAGCAATTTATGCAAAACATTTACAAACGTTACGAAACAAATCAAAATGTTTCATCTTTTTAGCGATTGAAGCGAAACGTTTACAAACGTTACGAAACAAATACAAATGTTTCACCTTTTTAGAGATTTAAGCGAAACGTTTACAACTGTTACTAAACAAATCCAGACGTTTCACCTTTTTGGCAATATAAGCCAAACCTATATAAAGGTTACAAAACAAATCAAAGCGTTTCCCCTTTTTGGCAATTTAAGCCAAACATTTACAAACGTTACGAAACAACTCCAAGCGTTTCACCTTTTTGGCAATTTAAGCCAAACATTTACAAACGTTACGAAACAAATCCAAACGTTTCATATTTTTAGCGATTGAAGCCGAACGTTTACAAACGTTACAAAAGATATCCAAATGTTTCACCTTTTTAGCGATTTAAGGCAAATGTTTAATAACGTTACGAAACAAATCCAAACGGTTCACTTTTTTAGCGAGTGAAGCCAAACGTTTACAATGGTTATGAAACAAATCCAAATGTTTCACTTTTTAGCGATTTAAGCCAAACGTTCACAAACGATACGAAATAAATCCAAGCGTTTCACCTTTTTAGCGATTTAAGCCAAACGTTTACAAACGTTACGAAACAAATCCAAGCATTTCACTTCGCTAGCAATTTAGGCCAAACATTTAAAAAATTTACGAAACAAATCCAAATGTTTCATCTTTTTAGCGATTTAAGCCAAACGTTTACAAACGTGACGAAACAAATCCAAACGTTTCACCTTTTTAGCGATTTAAGCCAAACATTTACAAACGTTATCAAAATAAATCCAAATGTTTCATCTTTTTTAGAGATTTAACCCAAGCGTTTACAAACGTTACGATACAAACATTTCACTTTTTAATAATTTAAGCCAAACGTTTACAAACGTTTCAAACAAATCCAATAGTTTCGCCTTTTTAGCAATTTAAGCCAAACGTTTACAAATGTTACGAAACAAAATCCAAACGTTTCCCCTTTTAAGCGATTTAAGACAAACGTTTAATAATATTACGAAACAAAACCGAACGTTTAAAACGTTACGAAATAAATCCAAAGGTTTAATATGTTTAGCGATTTAAGCCAAACCTTTACAAACGTTACGAAACAAAACCAAGTGTTTAACATTTTTAGCAATTTAAGCCAAACGTTTACAAAAGTTCTGAAACAAATCCAAGCGTTTCACCTTTTTAGCAATTTAAGTTAAATGTTTACAAACGTTCCGAAACAAATCCAAGCGTTTCACCTTTTTTACAATTTAGGCCAAGCGTTTACAAACGTTACGAAGCGTTTCACCTTTTTAGCAATTTAAGCCAAATGTTCTTAAACAATTCGAAGCTTTTCACCTTTTTAGCAATTTAAGAAAAACATTTAAAAACGTTACGAAAGAAATCCAAGCGTTTCACCTTTTTAGCAATTTAAGCCAAACAATTACAAATGTTCTGAAACAAATCCAAGCCTTTCACTTTTTTAGCAATTTAAGCCAAACGTTTACAAACGTTACGAAACAAATCCAAGCGTTTTACCTTTTTAGCAATTTAAGCCAAACGTTTACAAATGTTCCGAAACAAATCCAAGAGTTTCCATCTTTTTAGTAATTTAAGGAAAATGTTGACAAACATTACGCAACAAATCCAAACATTTCACCTTTTTAGCAATTTAAGCCATACGTTTACAAACGTTACGAAACAAATCAAAGCGTTTCACCTTTTTAGCAATTTAAGCCAAACGTTTACAAACGTTCCGAGAAAAAAAAAACAAATGTTTCACTTATTTAGCAATTAAAGAAAAACGTTGGCAAACGTTACGAAACAAATTCAAGCGTTTCACCTTTTTAGCAATTTAAGCCAAACGTTTACAAACGTTACTAAACAAATCCAACCGTTTCACCTTTTTAGAGACTTAAGCCGAACGCTTACAAACGTTACGAAATAAAACCAAACCTCTCACCTTTTTAGCAATTTAAGCCTAACGTTTACAAACGTTACGAAACAAATCCAAACATTTCCCCATTTTAGCGATTTAAGCCAAAGTTTAAAACGTTACGATACAAATCCAAACATTTCACCTTTTTAGCGATTTATGCCAAACGTTTACAAATGTTACGAAACAAATCCAAACGTTTCACCTTTTTAGCGATTGAAGCCAAACGTTTACAAACGTTACGAAACACATCCCAAAGTTTCATCATTTTAGCGATTTAAGCCAAATTTTTACAAACGTTACGAAACAAATCCAAACGGTTCACTTTTTTAGCGATTGAAGCAAAACATTTACAAAGGTTATGAAACAAATCCAAATGTTTCACCTTTTTCGCAATTTAAGCCAAATGTTCACAAACATTACGAAACAAATCCAAGCGTGTCACCTTTTTAGCAACTTAAGCCAAACGTTTACAAAAGATACGAAACAAATCCAAGCGTTTCACCTTTTTAGCAATTTAAACCAAACGTTTACAAATGTTACGAAACAAATCCAAGCGTATCCCCTTTCTAGCAATTTAAGCCAAACGCTTACAATATTTATAAAACAAATTTAAACATTTCACCTTTTTAGCGATTAAAGCCAAACGTTTACAAACGTTACGAAACAAATCCAAATGTTTCACCTTTTTAGCGATTTAGGACAAACGTTTACAAACGTTACGAAACAAACCAAACGTTTCGCCTTTTAAGCGATTTAAGCCAAATGTTTACAAATGTTAGGAAAAAAAACCAAATGTTTTACCTTTTTAACGATTAAGCCAAACTTTCACAAACGTTACGAAACCAAAACCAAACGTTTCACCTTTTTAGCAATTTAAGCCAAACGTTTACAAACGTTATGAAACCAATCCAAATGTTTCCCAATTTTTGAGATTTAAACCAAACGTTTAAAACGTTACGAAACAAATCCAAACATTTCACCTTTTTAGCAATTTATGCCAAACATTTACAAATGTTACGAAACAAATCCAAACATTTCATCTTTTTAGTGATTGAAGCGAAACGTTTACAAACGTTACGAAACAAATACAAATGTTTCACCTTTTTAGAGATTTAAGCCAAACGTTTACAACTGTTACTAAACAAATCCAAACGTTTCACCTTTTTGGCAATTTAAGCCAAACCTTTGCAAAGGTTACAAAAAAAATCAAAGCGTTTCGCCTTTTTGGCAATTTAAGCCAAACATTTACAAATGTTACGAAACAACTCCAAGCGTTTCACCTATTCGGCAATTTAAGCCAAATGTTTACAAACGTTACGAAACAAATCCAAACGTTTCATATTTTTAGCGATTGAAGCCAAACATTTACAAACGTTACAAAAAAATCCAAATGTTTCACCCTTTTAGCGATTTAAGCCAAATGTTTACCAACGTTACGAAACAAATCCAAACGGTTCACCTTTTTAGCGATTGAAGCCAAACGTTTACAATGGTTACGAAACAAATCCAAATGTTTGAATTTTTAGCGATTTAAGCCAAACGTTCACAAACGATACGAAACAAATCCAAGCGTTTCCCCTTTTTAGAGATTTAAGCCAAACGTATACAAACATTACAAAACAAATCCAAGCGTTTCACTTCTTTAGCAATTTAGGCCAAACAATTACAAAATTTACGAAACAAATCCAAATGTTTCATCTTTTTAGCGATTTAATTCAAACGTTTACAAACGTGACGAAATAAATCCAAACGTTTCACCTTTTTAGCGATTTAAGCTAAACATTTACAAACGTTATCAAAACAAATCCAAATGTTTCATCTTTTTAGAGATTTATGCCAAGCGTTTACAAACGTTACGATACAAATCAAACGTTTCACTTTTTTAGTAATTTAAGCCAAACGTTTACAAACGTTTCGAAACAAATCCAACAGTTTCGCCTTTTTAGCAATTTAAGCCAGACATTTACAAACGTTACGAAACAAATCCAAACGTTTCCCCTTTTAAGCGATTTAAGACAAACGTTTACAAATGTTACGAAACAAAACCAAACGTTTAAAACGTTACGAAACAAATCCAAACGTTTAATATTTTTAGCGATTTAAGCCAAACCTTTACAAACGTTACGAAACAAAACCAATCGGTTAACAATTTTAGCAATTTAACCCAAACGTTTACAAACGTTACGAAACAAATCCAAACATTTCCCCATTTTATCGATTTAAGCCAAAAGTTTAAAACGTTACGAAACAAATCCAAACATTTCACCTTTTTAGCGATTTATGCCAAACGTTTACAAATGTTACGAAACAAATCCAAATGTTTAACCTTTTCAGCGATTAAAGACAAACGTTTACAAATGTTACGAAACACATCCCAAAGTTTCATCATTTTAGCGATTTAAGCCAAATGTTTACAAACGTTACGAAACAAATCCAAACGGTTCACTTTTTTAGCGATTGAAGCAAAACATTTACAAAGGTTATGAAACAAATCCTAACGTTTCACCTTTTTCGCAATTTAAGCCAAATGTTCACAAACATTACGAAACAAATCCAAGCGTGTCACCTTTTTAGCAACTTAAGCCAAATGTTTACAAAAGATACGAAACAAATCCAAGCGTTTCACCTTTTTAGCAATTTAAACCAAACATTTACAAAGGTTACGAAACAAATCCAAGCGTATCCCCTTTCTAGCGATTTAAGCCAAACGCTTACAATATTTATAAAACAAATTCAAACATTTCACCTTTTTAGCGATTAAAGTCAAACGTTTACAAACTTTACGAAACAAATCCAAATGTTTCACCTTTTTAGCGATTTAGGACAAACGTTTACAAACGTTATGAAACAAACCAAACGTTTCGCCTTTTAAGCGATTTAAGCCAAATGTTTACAAACGTTAGGAAAAAAAACCAAATGTTTTACCTTTTAACGATTAAGCCAAACTTTTACAAACGTTACGAAACCAAAACCAAACGTTTCACCTTTTTAGCAATTTAAGCCAAACGTTTACAAACGTTATAAAACCAATCCAAATGTTTCCCAATTTTTGAGATTTAAACCAAACGTTTAAAACGTTACGAAACAAATCCAAACATTTCACCTTTTTAGCAATTTATGCCAAACATTTACAAACGTTATGAAACAAATCCAAACATTTCATCTTTTTAGCGATTGAAGCAAAACGTTTACAAACGTTACGAAACAAATACAAATGTTTCACCTTTTTAGAGATTTAAGCCAAACGTTTACAACTGTTACCAAACAAATCCAAACGTTTCACCTTTTTAGCGATTTATGCCAAATGTTTACAAACGTTAGGAAAAAAAACCAAATGTTTTACCTTTTAACGATTAAGCCAAACTTTCACAAACGTTACGAAACCAAAACCAAACGTTTCACCTTTTTAGCAATTTAAGCCAAACGTTTACAAACGTTATAAAACCAATCCAAATGTTTCCCAATTTTTGAGATTTAAACCAAACGTTTAAGACGTTACGAAAACAATCCAAACATTTCATCTTTTTAGCAATTTATGCCAAACATTTACAAACGTTACGAAACAAATCTAAACATTTCATCTTTTTAGCGATTTAAGCCAAATATTTAAAAACATTACGAAACAAATCCAAACGGTTCACTTTTTTAGCGATTGAAGCAAAACGTTTACAAAGATTCCAAATGTTTCACCTTTTTCGCAATGTAAGCCAAACGTTCACAAACGTTATAAAACCAATCCAAATGTTTCCCAATTTTTGAGATTTAAACCAAACGTTTAAAACGTTAGAAACAAATCCAAACATTTCACCTTTTTAGCAATTTATGCCAAACATTTACAAAAGTTACGAAACAAATCCAAACATTTCATCTTTTTAGCGATTGAAGCAAAACGTTTACAAACGTTACGAAACAAATACAAATGTTTCACCTTTTTAGAGATTTAAGCCAAACGTTTACAACTGTTACCAAACAAATCCAAACGTTTCACCTTTTTAGCGATTTAAGCCAAATGTTTACAAACGTTAGGAAAAAAAACCAAATGTTTTACCTTTAAACGATTAAGCCAAACTTTCACAAACGTTACGAAACCAAAACCAAACGTTTCACCTTTTTAGCAATTTAAGCCAAACGTTTACAAACGTTATAAAACCAATCCAAATGTTTCCCAATTTTTGAGATTTAAACCAAACGTTTAAAACGTTACGAAACAAATCCAAACATTTCACCTTTTTACTAATTTATGCCAAACATTTACAAACGTTACGAAACAAATCCAAACATTTCATCTTTTTAGCGATTTAAGCCAAATATTTACAGACATTACGAAACAAATCCAAACGGTTCACTTTTTTAGCGATTGAAGCAAAACGTTTACAAAGGTTCCAAATGTTTCACCTTTTTCGCAATTTAAGCCAAACGTTCACAAACATTACGAAACAAATCCAAGCGTGTCACCTTTTTAGCAACTTAAGATAAACGTTTACAAAAGATACGAAACAAATCCAAGTGTTTCACCTTTTTAGCAATTTAAACCAAACGTTTACAAATGCTACGAAACAAATCCAAGCGTTTCCCCTTTCTAGCGATTTAAGCCAAACGCTTACAATATTTATGAAACAAATCCAAACGTTTCACCTTTTTAGCGATTTAAGCGAAACGTTTACAAACATTACGAAACAAATCCAAACGTTTCACCTTTTAGTGATTTAAGACAAACGTTTACAAACTTTACGAAACAAACAAAACGTTTCGCCTTTTTAGCGATTTAAGCCTAATGTTTACAAACATTAGGAAACAAATCCAAACGTTTTACCTTTTTAACGATTTAAGCCAAACGTTTACAAATGTTACAAAACAAAACCAAACGTTTCACCTTTTTAGCAATTTAAGCCAAATTTTTACAAACGCTACGAAACAAATCCAAATGTTTCCCAATTTTAGAGATTTAAGCCAAACGTTTAACACATTATGAAAAAAATCCAAACATTTCACCTTTTCAGCAATTTATGCCAAACATTTACAAACGTTAAGAAACAAATCCAAATGTTTCACCTTTTTAACGATTTAAGCCAAACGTTTACAACTGTTACGAAACAAATCCAAACGTTTCACCTTTTTGGCAATTTAAGCTAAACTTTTACAAAGTTTACCAAAAAAATCAAAGAATTTCACCTTTTTAGCAATTGAAGCCAAACATTTACAAACGTTACGAAACAACTCCAAGCGTTTCACCTTTTTGGCAATTTAAGCCAAACGTTTACAAACGTTACGAAACAAATCCAAGCATTTCACCTTTTTAGCAATTTAATCCAAATGTTTACAAACGTTACTAAACAATTCCAAACGTTTCACCTTTTAGCGATTTAAGCCAAACGTTTACAAACGTTACTAAACAATTCCAAATGTTTCACCTTTTAGCGATTTAAGCCAAACATTTACAAACGTTACGCAAAAAATCCAAACGTTTCACCTTTTTAGCGATTTAAGCCAAACGTTAACAAACATTTCGAAACAAACCCAAAAGTTTCATTTTTTAGCGATTTAAGCCAAACGTTTACAAACGTTTCGAAACAAATCCAAACGTTTCACCTTTTTAGAGATTTAAGCAAAACATTAACAAACTTTACGGAAAAAAAAGAAAACGTTTAAAATATTTCGAAAAAAATTCAAATGTTTCACATTTTTAGAGATTTAAGCCAAACGTTTTACAAACATTATAAAACAAATTCAGGAGTTTCACCTTTTTAACAATTTAAGCCAAACATTTACAAACGTTACTAAACAAATCCAAGCGTTTCACTTTTTTAGCAATTTAAACCAAACGTTTACAAATGTTACGAGACAAATCCAAACATTTTACCTTTTTAGCGATTTAAGCCAAATGTTTACCAACATTACGAAACAATTCCAAACGTTTCACCTTTTTATCAATTTAAGCCGAACATTTACAAAGGTTATGAAACAAATCCAAATGTTTCACCTTTTTAGCAATTTAAGCCAAACGTTTACAAATGTTACGAAACAAATCCAAGCGTTTTACCTTTTTAAGAATATAAGCTAAACGTTTACAAACGTTACGAAACAAATCCAAGCGTTTCCATTTTTTACGAATTAAAGCCAAACGTTTACAAAGGTTACGAAACAAATCCAAACGTTTCACCTTTTTAGCAATTTAAGCCAAACGTTTACAAATGTTACGAAACAAATCCAAACGTTTCACCTTTTTAGCGATTTAAGACAAACGTTTACAAACGGTACAAAACAAATCCAAACGTTGAACCTTTTTAGCAAAAATGTTACGAAACAAATCAAAACGTTTCGCCTTTTTAGCAATTTAAGTCAAACGTTTACAAACGATACGAAACAAATCCAAACGTTTCGCCTTTTAGCAATTTAAGCCAAACATTTACAAACGTTACGAAACAAATAAAAACGTATCGCTTTTTTAGAAATTTGAGCCAAACGTTTACAAAAGTTACAAAACAAATCCAAACGTTTCACCTTTTTAGCGATTTAAGCCAAACGTTTACAAACGTTACGAAACAAAACCAAACGTTTAAAACGTTACGAAACAAATCCAAACGTTTCATATTGTTAGCGATTTAAGCTAAACCTTTACAATTGTTTCGAAACAAAACCAAGCGTTTCACCTTTTTAGCAATTTAAGCCAAACATTTACAAACGTTACGAAAATAATTTCAAGGGTTTCACCTTTTTAGCAATTTAAGCCAAATGTTTACAAAGGCTCTGAAACAAATCCAAGCGTTTCACCTTTACATGAATTTAAGCCAAACGTTTACAAACGTTATGAAACAAAACCAAGCGTTTCACCTTTTTAGCAATTTAAGCCAAACGTTTACAAACATTACAAAATAAATCCAAGCGTTTGACCTTTTTAGCAATTTAAGCCAAACGTTTACAAACATTACGAAACAAATCCAAGCGTTTCACCTATTTAGCAATTTAATCCAAACGTTTACAAACGTTTAACCTTTTTAGAGATTTAAGTCAAACGTTTACAAACGTTACGAAACAAATCCAAATGTTTCCCGTTTTTAGCAATTTAAGTCAAACGTTTACAAACGTTACGAAACAAATCCAAACGTTTCTCCTTTTTAGCAATTTAAGCCGAACATTTTCAAACTTTACAAAACAAATATAAACGTTTCGCCTTTTTGGCGATTTAAGCCAAACATTTACAAACGTTACGAAACAAAACCAAACGTTTAAAACGTTACGAAACAAATCCAAACGTTTCATATTTTTAGCGATTTAAGCCAAACCTTTACAAATGTTACGAAACAAAACCAAGTGTTTCACCTGTTTAGCAATTTAAGCCAGATGTTTACAAACGTCATGAAACAACTCCAAGCGTTTTACCTATTGAGCAATTTAAGACAATCGTTTACAAACGTTCCGAAACAAATCCAAGAGTTTCACCTTTTTAGGAATTTAAGCCAAACATTTACAAACGTTACGAAACAAATCCAAGCGTTTCACCTTTTTAGCAATTTAAGCCAAACGTTTACAAACGTTATAAAACAACTCCAAACGTTTCCCTTTTTTAGTGATTTAAGCCGAACGTTTACAAACGTTACGAAACAAATCCAAGCGTTTCACCTTTTTAGCGATCTAACCCCAACATTTAAAAACGTTACAAAATAAATCCAAACGTTTCACCTTATTAGCGATTTCAGCCAAACGTTTACAAACGTTACGAAACAAATCCAAACATTTCGCCTTATTAACGATTTAAGCCAAACGTTTACAAACACACGTTACGAAACAAAACCAAACGTTTAAAACATTACGAAACAAATCCAACCGTCTCACATTTTTAGCGATTTAAGCCAAACCTTTACAAACTTTACGAAACAAAAGCAAGCGTTTGACCTTTTTGGTAATTTAAGCCAAACGATTACAAATGTTACAAAACAAATCCAAGCGTTTCACCTTTTTAGCAATCTAGGCCAAACATTTACAAAGTTACAAAACAAATCCAATCGTTTTCCATTTTTTGGAATTTAAGCGAAACGTTTACAAACGTTACAAAAATAATCCAAGCGTTTCACCATTTTAGCAATTTAAGCCAAACGTTTACAAACGTTACGAAACAAATTTAAACGTTTCACCTTTTTAGAGATTTAAGCCGAATGTTTACAAACTTTGCGAAACAAATCCAAGAGTTTCAACTTTTTAGCAATTTAAGCCAAATGTTTAAAACGTTACGAAACAAATCCAAACGTTTCACCTTTTTAGCGATTTATGCCAAACGTTTCCAAACGTTGCGAAATAAATCAAACGTTTCACCTTTACAGTGATTGAAGCCAAACGTTTATAAACGTTACGAAATAAATCCAAACATTTCACATTTTTAGCAATTTAAGCCAAACGTTTACAAACGTTACGAAACAAAAACCAAGCATTTCACCTTTTTAGCAATTTACGGCAAACGTTTACAAACGTAATGAAACAGATCCAAGAGTTTCACCTTTTTAGCAATTCAAGCTAAACATTTACAAATTTTACGAAAAAAATCCAAGCGTTTCACCTTTATAGCGATTTAAGCAAAACTTTTACAAACGGTACGAAATAAATCCAAATGTTTCACTTTTTTTTAGCAATTTAAGCCAAATGTTTACAAACATTACGAAACATATCCAAACATTTCACCTTTTTAGCAATTTAAGCCAAACGTTTCGAAACGCTACGAAAAAAATCCAAACGTTTACCCTTTTCAGAAAATTAAGCCAAACGTTTACAAAGGATATGAAACAAATCCAAATGTTTCACCTTTTTAGAAATATAAGCCAAACGTTTACAAAGGTTACGAAACAAATCCAAGTGTTTCACCTTTTTAGCAATTTAAACCAAACATTTACAAACCTTATGAAACAAATCCAAGCGTTTCACCTTTTGAGCAATTTAAGCTAAACGTTTACAAACGTTACGAAACAAATCCAAGCGTTTCACCTTTTTAGCAATTTAAGCCAAACTTTACGAAACAAAACCAAACGTTTCACCTTTTTAGCGATTTTAGCCGAACGTTTACAAATGTTACGAAACAAATTCAAACGTTTCCCCATTTTAGCGATTTAAGCCAAACGTTTAAAACGTTAAGCAACAAATCCAAACCTTTCACCTTTTGAGCGATTTAAGCCAAACGTTTATCAACGTTATGAAACAAATCCAAACGTTTCACATTTTTATCGAGTGAGGTGAAACATTTACAAACGTTACTAAAGAAATCCAAACGTTTCCCATTTTTTGCAATTTAAACCAAACGTTTACAAACATTACGAAACAAAACCAACCGTTTCTTCTCTTTAGCAATTTAAGCCAAATGTTTACGAAACAAATCTGAAAGTTTCACCTTTTTAGCGATTTAAGCCAAATGTTTACAAACGAGACAAAACGAATCTGAACGTTTCACCTTTTCAGCGATTTAAGCCAAACGTTTACAAACGTTACGAAACAAATCCAAACGTTTCACCTTTTTAGCGATTTAAGACAAACGTTTAAAAATGTTACGAAACAAAACCAAATGTTTAAAACGTTATGAAACAAATCCAAGCGTTTCACATTTTTAGCGATTTAAGGCAAACGTTTACAAACATTACGAAACAAATCCAAGCGTTTCCCCTTTTTAGCAATTTAAGGCAAACGTTTACAAACGTTACGAAAAAAATCCAAGCGTTTCCCCTTTTTAGCAATTTAAGCCCAACGTTTACACACGTTACGAAACAAATCCACACATTTCACCTTTTTAACTATTTAAACCAAACGATTACAAACATAAGAAATAAATCCAAACGTTTCATTTTTTTAGCGATTTAAGCCAAACGTTTACAAAGGTTATGAAACAAATCCAAAAAATTTTCACCTTTTTAGCAATTTAAGCCTAACGTTTGCAAACATTACGAAACAAGTCCAAGCGTTTCCCTTTTTAGCAATTTAAGCCAAACGTTTACAAACGTTACGAAACAAATCCAAACGTTTCACCTTTTAAGCGATTTAAGACAAACGTTTAAAAACTTTACGAAACAAAACCAAATGTTTAAAACGTTACGAAACAAATCCAAGCGTTTCATTTTTTTAGCGATTTAAGCTAAACCTTTACAAACGTTACGAAACAAATCCAAACATTTCGCCATTTTAGCGATTTAAGCCAAACGATTATAAACACACGTTACGAAACAAAACCAAATGTTTAAAACGTTACGAAACAAATCCAAACGTTTCACCTTTTTAGCGATTTAAGCCAAACCTTTACAAACGTTACGAAACAAAACCAAGCGTTTCACCTTTTTATCAACTTAAGCCAAACGTTTACAAACGTTACGAAACATATTCGAGCGTTTCACCTTTATACCGATTTAAGCCAAACTTTTACAAACGGTACGAAATAAATCCAATCGTTACACCTTTTTACCGATTTAAGCCAAACGTTTACAAATGCTACGAAACAAATCAAAAAGTTTCACCTTTTTAACAATGTAAGCCAAACATTTACAAACGTTACGAAACATATCCAAGCGTTTCATGTTTTTAGCAATTTAAGCCAAATGTTTACAAACGATACGAAACAAATCCAAGTATTTCACTTTTTTTAGCAATTTAAGTCAAATGTTTACAAACGTTACAAAACAAATCCAAACGTTTAACCTTTTTAGCGATTTTAGCAAAACGTTTACAAACGTTACGAAACAAATCCAAGCATTTCGCCGTTTTAGCGATTTAAGCCAAATGATTATAAACACACGTTACTAAACAAAACCAAATGTTTAAAACGTTACGAAATAAATCCAATCGTCCCACATTTTAGCGATTTAAGCCAAACCTTTACAAACGTTATGAAACAAAACCAAGCATTTCACCTTTTTAGCAATCTAAGCCAAATGTTTAAAACGTTACAAAACAAATCCAATCGTTTCCCATTTTTAGGAATTTAAGCGAAACGTTTACAAACATTAGAAAAATAATCCAAGCATTTCACGTTTTCAGCAATTTAAGCCAAACGTTTACAAACGTTACGAAATAAATCCAAATGTTTCACCTTTTTAGCGATTTAAGCCGAACGTTTACAAACGTTGCGAAACAAATCCAAGAGTTTCACTTTTTTAGCAATTTAAGCCAAATGTTTAAAACGTTACAAAACAAATCCAAACGGTTCACCTTTTTTTAGCGATTTATGCCAAACGTTTCCAAACTTTATGAAACAAATCGAAATGTTTCACCTTTATAGCGATTGAAGCCAAATCTTTACAAACATTAACAAACAAATCCAAACATTTTACATTTTTAGCAATTTAAGCCAAACGTTTACAAACATTACGAAACTAAAACCAAGTATTTCACCTTTTTAGCAATTTACACCAAATGTTTACAAACGTAATGAAACAAATCCAAGAATTTCACCTTTTAAGAAATTAAAGCCAAACGTTTACAAACGTTATGAAACAAATCCAAGCGTTTCACCTTTTTAGCAATTTAAGCCAAACGTTAACAAACGTTACTAAACATATCCCAGCGTTTCACCTTTATACCGATTTAAGCCAAACATTTACAAACGGCACGAAATAAATCCAATCGTTACACCTTTTTAGCGATTTAAGCCAAACGTTTACCAATGCTACGAAACAAATCCAAGAGTTTCACCTTTTTAACAATGTAAGCCAAACATTTACAAACGTTACGAAACATATCCAAGCGTTTCATGTTTTTAGCAATTTAAGCCAAACGTTTATAAACAATACGAAACAAATCCAAGCATTTCACTTTTTTTTAGCAATTTAAGCCAAATGTTTACAAACGTTACGAAACATATCAAAACATTTCACGTTTTAAGCGATTTTAGCCAAACGATTACAAACGCTACGAAAAAAATCCAAACTTTTCCCTTTTTCAGCGAATTAAGCCAAACGTTTACAAAGGATATGAAACAAATCCAAATGTTTCACCTTTTTAGAAATTTAAGTCAAACGCTTACAAAGGTTACGAAACAAATCCAAGCGTTTCACCTTTTTAGCAATTTAAACCAAACATTTACAAACCTTACGAAACAAATCCAAGCGTTTACCTTTTGAGCAATGTAAGGCAAACGTTTACAAACGTTACGAAAAAAATCCAAGCGTTTCACCTTTTTAGGAATTTAAACCAAACGTTTACAAACCTTATGAAACAAATCCATGCGTTTCACCTTTTGGGCAATTTAAGCGAAATGTTTAAAAAGGTTAAGAAACAAATCCAAGCGTTTCACATTTTTAGCAATTTAAACCAAACGTTTATAAACCTTATGAAACAAATCCAAGCGTTTCACCTTTTGAGCAATTTAAGCCAAACGTTTACAAACATTACGAAACAAAACCAACCGTTTCACCTCTTTAGTAATTTAAGCCAAACGTTTACGAAACAAATCTGAAAGTTGCACCTTTTTAGCAATTTAAGCCAAATGTTTACAAACGAGACGAAACAAATCTGAACGTTTCACCTTTTCAGCAATTTAAGCCAAACGTTTACAAATGTCACGAAACAAATCCAAACGTTTCACCTTTTTAGCGATTTAAGACAAACGTTTAAAAACGTTACGAAACAAAACCAAATATTTAAAATGTTACGAAACAAATACAATGGTTTCACATTTTTAGCAATTTAAGGCAAACGTTTACAAACATTACAAAACAAATCCAAGCGTTTCACCTTTTTAGCAATTTAAGCCAAACGTTTATAAACGTTACGAAAAAAATCCAAGCGTTTCACCTTTTTAGCAATTTAAGCCCAACGTTTACACACGTTACGAAACAAATCCACACATTTTACCTTTTTAACTATTTAAACCAAACGTTTACAAACGTATGAAATAAATCCAAATGTTTCATCTTTTTAGCAATTTAAGCCAAACGTTTACAAAGGTACGAAACAAATCCAAACATTTTCACCTTTTTAGCAATTTAAGCCTAACGTTTACAAACATTACGAAACAAGTCCAAGCGTTTCTCTTTTTAGCAATTTAAGCCAAACGTTTAAAAACGTTACGAAACAAATCCAAAGGTTTCACCTCTTTAGTGATTTAAGACAAATGTTTAAAAACGTTACGAAACAAAACCAAATGTTTAAAACGTTACGAAACAAATCCAAGCATTTCACATTTTTGGCGATTTAAGTCAAACGTTTACAAACATTACGAAACAAATCCAAGCGTTTCACTTTTTTAGCAATATAAGCCAAACGTTTATAACCGTTTGGAAAAAATCCAAGCGTTTCACCTTTTTAGCAATTTAATCCGAACGTTTACACACGTTAAGAAACAAATCCACACATTTCACCTTTTTAACTATTCAAACAAAACGTTTACAAATGTAAGAAACAAATCCAAATGTTTCATCTTTTTAGAGATTTAAGCAAACGTTTACAAACGTTACGAAACAAATCCATAAATTTTCACCTTTTTAGCAATTTAAGCCAAACGTTTATAAACATTACGAAACAAGTCAAAGCGTTTCCCTTTTTAGAAATTTATGCCAAACGTTTACAAACGTTACGAAACAAATCCAAATGTTTCACATTTTTATCAGCCTCAGCCAAACGTTTACAAACGTTACGAAAAAATTCCAAACGTTTCATCTTTTTAGCGATTTAAGCCAAACGTCTACAAATGTTACGAAACTAATCCAAATGTTTCACCTTTTTAGCGTTTTAAGCCAAACGTTTACAAACGTTACAAAACAAATCCAAACGTTTCCCATTTTTAGCGATTTCAGCCAAACGTTTACAAACGTTACGAAACAAATCCAAACATTTCGCCTTTTTAGCGATTTAAGCCAAACGATTATAAACACACGTTACGAAACAAAACCAAATGTTTTAAACGTTACGAAACAAATCCAACCGTCCCACATTTTTAACAATTTAAGCCAAACCTTTACAAACGTTACGAAACAAAACCAAGTGTTTCACCTTTTTAGCAATTTAAGCCAAACGTTTACAAACATTACAAAACAAATCCAAGCGTTTCACCTTTTTAGCAATCTAAGCCAAATGTTTAAAACGTTACAAAACAAATCCAATCGTTTCCCATTTTTAGGAATTTAAGCGAAACATTTACAAACATTAGAAAAATAATCCAAGCATTTCATGTTTTTAGCAATTTAAGTCAAACGTTTACAAATGTTACGAAACAAATCCAAATGTTTCACATTTTTATCGATTTAAGCCGAACGATTACAAACGTTGCGAAACAAATCAAAGAATTTCACCTTTTTAGCAATTTAAGCCAAATGTTTAAAACGTTACAAAACAAATCCAAACGTTTCACCTATTTTTAGCGATTTATGCCAAACGTTTCCAAACTATACGAAACAAATCGAAAGGTTTCACCTTTATAGCGATTGAAGCCAAATGTTTACAAACGTTAAGAAACCAATCCAAACATTTCATATTTTTAGCAATTTAAGCGAAACGTTTACAAACGTTACGAAACTAAAACCAAGCATTTCACCTTTTTAGCAATTTACACCAAACGTTTACAAACGTAATGAAACAAATCCAAGAATTTCACCTTTTTAGAAATTTAAGCCAAACGTTTACAAACGTTATGAAAAAAATCCAAGCGTTTCACCTTTTTAGCAATTTAAGCGAAACTTTTACAAACGTTATGAAACATATCCGACTGTTTCACCTTTATAGCGATTTAAGCCAAACTTTTACAAACGGTACGAAATAAATCCAATCGTTACACCTTTTTAGCGATTTAAGCCAAACGTTTACAAATGCTACGAAACAAATCTAAAAGTTTCCCCTTTTTAACAATGTAAGGCAAACGTTTACAAAGGTTATGAAACAAATCCAAATGTTTCACCTTTTTCGCAATTTAAGCCAAACGTTCACAAACATTACGAAACAAATCCAAGCGTGTCACCTTTTTAGCAACTTAAGCCAAACGTTTACAAAAGATACGAAACAAATCCAAGCGTTTCACCTTTTTAGCGATTGAAGCCAAAAATTTACAAACGTTAGGAAACAAATCCAAAACTTAAGCCAAACGTTTACAAATGTTACAAAACAAAACCAAATGTTTCACCTTTTTAGCAATTTAAGCCAAACTTTTACAAACGCTACGAAGCAAATCCAAATGTTTCCCAACTTACGAAAAAAATTCAAATGTTACGAAAGACAATAAAGTGTTTCACCTTTTTAGCAATTTAAGCCAAACGTTTACAAACATTACAAAACAAATTCAAGCATTTCACCTTTTTAGCAATTTAAGCCAAACGTTTACAAACGTTACGAAACAAATCCAAGCGTTTCACCTTTTTAGCGATTTAAGCCAAATGCTTACCAACGTTACGAAACAATTCCAAACGTTTCACCTTTTTGTCAATTTAAGCCAAACATTTACAAAGGTTATGAAACAAATCCAAATGTTTCACCTTTTTAGCAATTTAAGCCAAACGTTTTTCGAAACAAATCCAAGCGTTTCACCTTTTTAAGAATATAAGCTAAACGTTTACAAACGTTACGAAACAAATCCAAGCGTTTCCATTTTTTAGCAATTAAAGCCAAACATTTACAAAGGTTACGAAACAAATCCAAACGTTTCACCTTTTTAACAATTTAAGCCAAATATTTACAAACGTTACGAAACAAATCCAAACGTTTCACCTTTTTAGCGATTTTAGACAAACGTTTACAAACGGTACGAAACAAATCCAAACGTTGAAACTTTTTAGCGAAAACGTTACGAAACAAATCAAAACGTTTCGGCTTTTTAGTAATTTAAGTCAAACGTTTACAAACGATAGCGAAACAAATCCAAACGTTTTGCCTTTTTAGCAATGTAAGCCAAACATTTACAAACGTTACGAAACAAATCAAAACGTTTCGCCTTTTTAGAAATTTAAGCCAAACGTTTACAAAAGTTACAAAACAAATCCAAACGTTTCACCTTTTTAGCGATTTAAGCTGAACGTTTACAAACATTACGAAACGAAACCAAACGTTTTAAACGTTACGGAACAAATTCAAAAGTTTCACGTTTTTATCGATTAAAGCCAAACGTTTACAAACGTTATGAAACAAAACCAAGCGTTTCACCTTTTTAGCAATTTAAGCCAAACGTTTACAAACATTACAAAATAAATCCAAGCGTTTGACCTTTTTAGCAATTTAAGCCAAACGTTTACAAACATTACAAAACAAATCCAACCGTTTCACCTTTTAAGCAATTTAATCCAAAAGTTTACAAACGTTTAACCTTGTTTTGAGGTTTAAGTCAAACGTTTACAAACGTTACGAAACAAATCCAAATGTTTCCCGTTTTATAAATTTAAGCCAAACATTTACAAACGTTACGAAATAAATCCAAACGTTTCTCCTTTTTCGCATTTTAAGCGGAACGTTTTGAAACGTTACAAAACAAATACAAACGTTTCGCCTTTTTGGCGATTTAAGCCAAACGTTTACAAACGTTACGAAAAAAAACCAAACATTTAAAACGTTACGAAACAAATCCAAACGTTTCACATTTTTAGCGATTTAAGCCAAACCTTTACAAATGTTACGAAACAAAACCAAGCGTTTCACCTGTTTAGCAATTTAAGCCAAATGTTTACAAACGTTACGAAACAAATCCAAGCGTTTCATCTTTCTAGCGATTGAAGCCAAACGTTTACAAACATTACGAAACAAATCCAAATGTTTCATCTTTTTAGCGATTTAAGCCAAATGTTTACAAATGTTGCAAAATAAATCCAAACGGTTCACCTTTTTAGCAATTTAAGCCAAACGTTTACAAACGTTACAAAACAAATCCAAATGTTTCCCAATTTCATAGATTTAAGCCAACCTTTTAAAACGTTACGTAACAAATCCAAACATTTCACCTTTTTAGCAATTTATGCCAAACGTTTACAAACATTGCGAAACAAATCCAAATGTTTCACCTTTTTAGCGATATAAGCCAAACGTTTAAAAATGTTAAGAAACAAATCCAAACATTTCCCCTTTTTAGCGATTTAAGCCAAACGTTTACAAACGTTACGAAACAAAACCAAACATCTCAACTTTTTAGCAATTTAAGCCTAACGTTTACAAACGTTACGAAACAAATCCAAACATTTCCCGATTTTAGCGATTTAAGCAAAAAGTTCAAAACGTTACAAAACAAATCAAAACATTTCACCTTTTTAGCGATTTATGCCAAACGGTTACAAATGTTACGAAACAAATTCAAACATTTCCCCTTTTTAGTGATTGAAGCCAAACGTTTACAAACGTTACGAAACAAATCCAAAAGTTTCACCTTTTTAGCGATTTAAGCCAAATGTTTAGAAAAGTTACGAAAGAAATCCAAACGGTTCACTTTTTTAGCGATTGAAGCAAAATGTTTACAATTATTATGAAACAAATTCAAATGTTTCAGCTTCTTAGCAATTTAAGCCAAACGTTCACAAACATTACAATACAAATCCAAGCGTGTCACCTTTTTAGCAACTTAAACCAAACGTTTACAAAAGATACGAAACAAATCCAAGAGTTTCACCTATTTAGCAATTTAAGCCAAACGTTTACAAATGTTACGAAACAAATCCAAGCGTTTCACCTTTCTAGCGATTTAAGCCAAACGCTTACAATCGTTATGAAACAAATCCAAATGTTTCACCTTTTTAGCGATTTAAGCCAAACGTTTACAAACGTTACGAAACAAATCCAAACGTGTCACCTTTTTAGCGATTTAAGACAAACGTTTACAAACGTTAGGAAACAAACCAAACGTTTTGCCTTTTAAGCGATTTAAGCCAAATGTTTACAATCATTAGGAAACAAATCCAAATGTTTTACCATTTTAACGATATAAGCCAAACGTTTACCAACGTTATGAAAAAAATCCAAAGGTTTCCCAATTTTAGAGATTTAAGCCAAATGTTTAAAATGTTACGAAACAAAACCAAACATTTCCCCTTTTTAGCAATTTATGCCAAACATTTACAAAGGTTACGAAATAAATCCAAACGTTTCATCTTTTTAGCGATTGAAGCGAAACGTTTACAAATGTTACAAAACAAATACAAATGTTTCACCTTTTTAGAGATTTAATCCAAACGTTTACAACTGTTACGAAATAAATCCAAACGTTTCACCTTTTTGGCAATTTAAGCCAAACCTTTACAAAGGTTACAAAACAAATCAAAGCGTTTCTCCTTTTTGGGAATTTAAGCCAAACATTTACAAACGTTACGAAACAACTCCAAGGGTTTCACCTTTTTGGCAATTTAAGCCAAACGTTTACAAACGTTACGAAACAAATCCAAGCGTTTCACCTTTTAAGCAATTTAAGCCAAAAGTCTACAAACGTTATGAAACAATTCCAAACGTTTCACCTTTTAGCGATTTAAGCCAAACGGTTCACTTTTTTAGCGATTGAAACAAAATGTTTACAAAGGTTATGAAACAAATCCAAATGTTTCACCCTTTTAGCAATTTAAGCAAAACGTTCGCAAACTTTACGAAAAAAATCCAAGCGTGTCACCTTTTTAGCAACTTAAGCCAAACGTTTATAAAAGATACCAAACAAATCCAAGCGTTTCACCTTTTTAGCGATTGAAGCCAAACATTTACAAACGTTACGAAACAAATCCAACAGTTTCACCTTTTTAGCGATTTAAGCCAAATTTTTACAAACGTTGCGAAACAAATCCAAACAGTTCACCTTTTTAGCAATTTAAGCCAAACGTTTACAAATTTTACAAAACAAATCCAAATGATTCCCAATTTTAGAGATTTAAGCCAAATGTTTAAAACGTTACGAAACAAATCCAAACATTTCATTTAGCAATTTATGCCAAACGTTTACAAACGTTACGAAACAAATCCAAATGTTTCACCTTTTTAGTGATATAAGCCAAACGTTTAAAAATGTTACGAAACAAATCCAAACGTTTCCCCTTTTTAGCGATTTAAGCCGAACATTTACAAACGTTATGAAACAAAACCAAACATCTCACCTTATTAGAAATTTAAGCCTAACATTTACAAAATTTACAAAACAAATCCAAACATTTCCCGATTTTAGCGATTTAAGCAAAAAGTTTAAAATGTTATGAAACAAATCAAAATATTTCACCTTTTTAGCGATTTATGCCAAACATTTACAAATGTTACGAAACAAATCCAAACATTTCCCCTTTCTAGCAATTGAAGCCAAACGTTTACAAACGTTACGAAACAAATCAAAAAGTTTCACCTTTTTAGCGATTTAAGCCATATGTTTACAAACGTTACGAAACTAATCCAAACGGTTCACTTTTTTATTGATAAAAGAAAAACATTTCAATGGTTATGAAACAAATTCAAATGTTTCATCTTCTTAGCAATTTAAGCCAAACGTTCACAAACATTACGAAACAATCCAAGCGTGTCACATTTTAAGCAACTTAAGAACGTTTAAAAAAGATACGAAACAAATCCAAGCGTTTCACCTTTTAAGAAATTTAAGCCAAACGTTTACAAATGTTACGAAACAAATCCAAGCGTTTCGCCTTTTAAGCGATATAAGCCAAATGTTTACAAACGTTACGAAACAAATCCAAACATTTCGCCTTTCTAGCGATTTAAGACAAACGTTTACAAACGTTACGAAACAAACCAAACGTTTCGCCTTTTAAGCAATTTAAGCCAAATGTTTACAAACGTTATGAAACAAATTCAAATGTTTTACCTTTTTCACGATTAAGCGAAACGTTACGAAACAAAACCAAATGTTTCTCCTTTTTAGCAATTTAAGCCGAACGTTTACAAACGTTATAAAACAAATCCAAATTTTTCCCAATTTTTGAGATTTAAGCCAAACGTTTAAAACGTTACGAAAAAAATCCAAACATTTCACCTTTTTAGCAATTTATGCCAAACATTTACAAACGTTACGAAACAAATCCAAACGTTTCAGCTTTTTAGTAATTTAAGCCAAACGTTTACAAAAGATACGAAACAAATCCAAGCGTTTCACTTTTTTAGCGATTGAAGCCAAACGTTTACAAACGTTACGAAACAAATCCAAAAGTTTCACCTTTTTAGCGATTTAAGCCAAATGTTTACAAACGTTGCGAATAAAATCCAAACGGTCCACCTTTTTAGCAATTTAAGCCAAACCTTTCCAAACGTTACAAAACAAATCCAAATGTTTCCCAGTTTTAGAGATTTAAGCCAAACGTTTAATATGTTACGAAACAAATCCAAACATTTCACCTTTTTAGCAATTTATGCCAAACGTTTACAAACATTACGAAACAAATCCAAATATTTCACCTTTTTAGCGATATAAGCCAAACGTTTAAAAATGTTACGAAACAAATCCAAACGTTTCCCCTTTTTAGCGATTTAAGCCGAACGTTTACAAATGTTACGAAACAAAACCAAACATCTCACCTTTTTAGCAATCTAAGCCTAACGTTTACAAACTTTACGAAAATAATCCAAACATTTCCCGATTTTAGCGATTTACGCAAAAAGTTTAAAACGTTAGGAAACAAATCAAAACATTTCACCTTTTTAGCGATTTAAGCCAAACGTTTACAAATATTACGAAACAAATCCAAATATTTTCCCTTTTTACCGATTGAAGCCAAACGTTTACAAATGTTACGAAACAAATCCAAAAGTTTCACCTTTTTAGCGATTTAAGCCATATGTTTACAAACGTTACAAACAAATCCAAACGTTTCATCTTTTTAGCGATTGAAGCGAACCGTTTACAAACGTTACGAAACAAATACAAATATTTCACCTTTTTAGACATTTAATCCAAATGTTTACAACTGTTACGAAACAAATCCAAACATTTCACCTTTTTGGCAATTTAAGCCAAACCTTTACAAAGGTTACAAAACAAATTAAAGCGTTTCACCTTTTTGGCAATTTAAGCCAAACATTTACAAACGTTACGAAACAACTCAAAGCGTTTCATCTTTTTGGCAATTTAAGCCAAACGTTTACAAACGTTACGAAACAAATCCAAGCGTTTCAAATTTTTAGCAATTTAAGCCAAACGTTTACAAACGTTATGAAACAATTCCAAACGTTTCACCTTTTAGCGATTTACGCCAAACGGTTCACTTTTTTAGCGATTGAAGTAAAATGTTTACAAAGGTTATGAAACAAATCCAAATGTTTCACCTTTTTAGAAATTTAAACCAAACGTTCACAAACATTACGAAACAAATCTAAGCGTGTCACCTTTTAAGCAACTTAAGCCAAACGTTTACAAAAGATACGAAACAAATCCAAGCGTTTCACCTTTTTAGCGATTGAAGCCAAACATTTACAAACGTTAGGAAACAAATCCAAAAGTTTCACCTTTTTAGCGATTTGAGCCAAATGTTTACAAACGTTGCGAAACAAATCCAAACGGTTCACCTCTTTAGCAATTTAAGCCAAACGTTTACAAACGTTACGAAACAAACCAAACGTTTCGCCTTTTAAGAAATTTAAGCCAAATGTTTACAAACGTTAGGAAACAAATCCAAATGTTTTACCTTTTTAACGATTAAGCCAAACGTTTACAAACGTTACGAAACAAATTCAAACATTTCACCTTATTAACAATTTATGCCAAACATTTACAAACGTTACAAACAAATCCAAACGTTTCATCTTTTTAGCGATTGAAGCGAACCGTTTACAAACGTTACGAAACAAATACAAATATTTCACCTTTTTAGACATTTAATCCAAATGTTTACAACTGTTACGAAACAAATCCAAACGTTTCACCTTTTTGGCAATTTAAGCCAAACCTTTACAAAGGTTACAAAACAAATTAAAGCGTTTCACCTTTTTGGCAATTTAAGCCAAACATTTACAAACGTTACGAAACAACTCAAAGCGTTTCATCTTTTTGGCAATTTAAGCCAAACGTTTACAAACGTTACGAAACAAATCCAAGCGTTTCAAATTTTTAGCAATTTAAGCCAAACGTTTACAAACGTTATGAAACAATTCCAAACGTTTCACCTTTTAGCGATTTACGCCAAACGGTTCACTTTTTTAGCGATTGAAGTAAAATGTTTACAAAGGTTATGAAACAAATCTAAATATTTCAACTTTTTAGAAATTTAAACCAAACGTTCACAAACATTACGAAACAAATCCAAGCGTGTCACCTTTTTAGCAACTTAAGCCAAACGTTTACAAAAGATACGAAACAAATCCAAGCGTTTCACCTTTTTCGCGATTGAAGCCAAACATTTACAAACGTTAGGAAACAAATCCAAAAGTTTCACCTTTTTAGCGATTTGAGCCAAATGTTTACAAACGTTGCGAAACAAATCCAAACGGTTCACCTCTTTAGCAATTTAAGCCAAACGTTTACAAACATTACAAGACAAATCCAAATGTTTCCCAATTTTAGAGATTTAAGCCAAACGTTTAAAACATTACAAAACAAATCCAAACATTTCACCTTTTTAGCAATTTATGCCAAACGTTCACAAACGTTACGAAACAAATCCAAATATTTCACCTTTTTTGGGATATAAGCCAAACGTTTAAAAATGTTACGAAACAAATCCAAACGTTTCCCCTTCTTAGCGATTTAAGCCGAACGTTTACAAACGTTACGAAACAAAACCAAACATCTCACCTTTTTAGCAATTTAAGCCTAATGTTTACAAACGTTACGAAACAAATCCAAATATTTCCCGATTTTAGCGATTTAAGCAAAAAGTTTAAAACGTTACGAAACAAATCAAAACATTTCACCTTTTTAGCGATTTATGCCAAACGTTTACAAATGTTACGAAACAAATCCAAACATTTCCCCTTTTTAGCGATTGATGCCAAACGTTTGCAAACGTTACGAAACAAATCCAAAAGTTTCACCTTTTTAGCAATTTAAGCCAAATGTTTACAAACGTTACGAAATAAATCCAAACGGTTCACTTTTTTAGCGATTGAAGCAAAACGTTTACAATGGTTATGAAACAAATTCAAATGTTACAGTTCTTAGCAATTTAAGCTAAACGTTCACAAACATTACAAAACAAATCCAAGCATGTCACCTTTTTAGCAACTTAAGCCGAACGTTTACAACAGATACGAAACAAATCCAAGCGTTTCACCTTTTTAGCAATTTAAGCCAAACGTTTACAAATGTTACGAAACAAATCCAAGTATTTCGCCTTTTTAGCGATTTAAGCCAAAACTTTATAAACGTTACGAAAGAAATCCAAACGTTTCACCTTTTTAGCGATTTAAGACAAACGTTATCAAACGTTACGAAACAAACCAAACGTTTCGCCTTTTAAGCGATTTAAGACAAATGTGTACAAACGTTAGGAAACAAATCCAAATGTTTTACCTTTTTAACGATTAAGCCAAACGTTTACAAACGTTACGAAACAAAACCAAACGTTTCACCTTTTTAGCAATTTAAGCCAAACCTTTACAAACGTTATGAAACAAATCCAAATGTTTCCCAATTTTAGAGATTTAAGCCAAACGTTTGAAACGTGACGAAACAAATCCAAACATTTCACCTTTTTAGCAATTTATGCCAAACATTTACAAACGTTACGAAAAAAATCCAAACATTTCATCTTTTTAGCGATTGAAGAGAAACGTTTACAAACGTTACGAAACAAATTCAAATGTTTCACCTTTTTAGAGATTTAAGCCAAACGTTTAAAACTGTTACGAAACAAATCCAAACGTTTCACCTTTTTGGCAATTTAAGTCAAACCTTTACAAAGGTTACAAAACAAATCAAAGCGTTTCACCTTTTTGGCAATTTAAGTCAAACATTTACAAACGCTACGAAACAACTCCAAGCGTTTCACCTTTTTGGCAATTTAAGCCAAAGGTTATGAAACAAATCAAAGCGTTTCACCTTTTTAGCAATTTAAGCCAAACGTTTACAAACGTTATAAAACAATTCCGAACATTTCACCTTTTTAGCGATTTCAGCGAAACATTTACAAACATTACGAAATAAAACCAAACGTTTCATATTTTTCGCAATTGAAGCCAAACGTTTACAAATGTTACGAAACAAATCCAAATATTTCACCTTTTTAGCGATTTAAGCCAAATGTTTACCAACGCTACGAATCAAATCCAAACGGTTCACCTTTTTAGCGATTGAAGCCAAACGTTTACGATGGTTATGAAACAAATCCAAATGTTTCACTTTTTAGCGATTTAAGCCAAACGTTCACAAACGATAAGAAACAAATCCAAGCGTTTCACCTTTTTAGCGATTTAAGCCAAACATTTACAAACTTTAGAAACAAATCCAAGCGTATCACTTCTTTAGCAATTTAGGACAAACATTTACAAAATTTACGAAACAAATCCAAATGTTTCATCTTTTTAGTGATTTAAGCCAAACGTTTACAAACGTGACGAAACAAATACAAATGTTTCACCTTTATAGCGATTTAAGCCAAACATTTACAAACGTCATCAAAACAAATCCAAATGTTTCATCTTTTTAGAGATTTAAGCCAAGCGTTTACAAACGTTACGATACAAATCCAAACGTTTCACCTTTTTAGCAATTTAAGTTAAACATTTCGAAACTAATCCAACAGTTTCGCCTTTTTAACAATTTAAGCCAAACGTTTACAAACATTACGAAACGAATCCAAACGTTTCCCCTTTTAAGCTATTTAATTAGACAAACGTTTACAAATGTTATGAAACAAAACCAAACGTTTAAAACATTACGAAACAAAACCAAACGTTTAATATTTTTAGCGATTTAAGCCAAACCTTTACAAACGTTACAAAACAAAACCAAGCATTTAACATTTAGCAATTTAAGCCGAACGTTTACAAACGTTCTGAAACAAATCCAAGTGTTTTGCCTTTTTTGCAATTTAAGCCAAACGTTTACAAACGTTACGAAACAAATCGAAGTGTTTCAACTTTTTAGCAATTTAAGCCAAACGTTTACAAATGTTCTGAAACAAATCCAAGCTTTTCACCTTTTTAGCAATTTAAGCCAAACTTTTACAAATGTTCTGAAACAAATCCTAGCTTTTCACTTTTTTAGCAATTTAAGCCAAACGTTTACAAACGTTACAAAATAAATCCAAGCGTTTTACCTTTTTAGCAATTTAAGCCAAACGTTTACAAACGTGACGAAACAAATCCAAGCGTTTCACCTTTTTAGCGATTTAAGTCAAACATTTACAAACGTTATCAAAACAAATCCAAATGTTTCATCTTTTTAGAAATTTAAGCCAAGCGTTTACAAACGTTATAATACAAATCCAAACGTTTCACCTTTTTAGCAATTTAAGCCAAACGTTTCGAAACTAATCCAACAGTTTTGCCTTTTTAGTAACTTAAGCAAAATGTTGACAAATATTATGAAACAAATCCAAGCGTTTCACCTTTTTATCAATTTAAGCCAAACGTTTACAAACGTTACGAAACAAATTCAAGCGTTTCACCTTTTTATCAATTTAAGCCAAACGTTACAAACGTTACGAAACAAATCCAAGCGTTTCACCTTTTTAGCGACTTAAGCCGAACGTTTACAAACGTTACGAAACAAAACGAAACCTCTCACCTTTTTAGCAATTTAAGCCTTACAAACGTTACGAAACAAATCCAAACATTTCCCCTTTTTAGCGATTTAAGCCAAAAGTTTAAAACGTTTCGAAACAAATCCAAACATTTCACCTTTTTAGTGATTTATGCCAAACGTTTAGAAATGTTACGAAACAAATCCAAACGTTTCACCTTTTTAGCGATTGAAGCCAAACGTTTACAAACGTTACGAAACACATCCCAAAGTTTCAGCTTTTTAGCGATTTAAGCCAAATGTTGACAAATGTTACGAAACAAATCCAAACGGTTCACTTTTTTAGCGATTGAAGCAAAACGTTTACAAAGGTTATGAAACAAATCCAAATGTTTCACCTTTTTCGCAATTTAAGCCAAACGTTCACAAACATTAAGAAACAAATCCAAGCGTGTCACCTTTTTATAAACTTAAGCCAAACGTTTACAAAAGATACAAAACAAATCCAAGCGTTTCACCTTTTTAGCAGTTTAAACCAAAAGTTTACAAATGTTATGAAACAAATCCAAGTGTTTCACCTTTCTAGCGATTTAAACCAAACGCATACAATATTTATGAAACAAATCCAAATGTTTCACCTTGTTAGCGATTTAAGCCAAACGTTTACAATTGTTACGAAACAAATCCAAACGTGTCACCTTTTTAGGGATTTAAGACAAACGTTTACAAACGTTACGAAACAAACCAAACGTTTCGCCTTTTAAGCGATTTAAGCCAAATATTTACAAACGTTAGGAAACAAATCCAAATGTTGTACCTTTTTAACGATTAAGCCAAACGTTTACAAACGTTACGAAACAAAACCAAGCGGTTCACCTTTTTAGCAATTTAAGCCAAACGTTTACAAACGTTATGAAACAAATCCAAAGGTTTCCCAATTTTAGAGATTTAAGCCAAACGTTTAAACTGTTACGAAACAAATCCAAACATTTCACCTTTTTAGCAATTTATGCAAAACATTTACAAACGTTACGAAACAAATCCAAATGTTTCATCTTTTTAGCTATTGAAGCGAAACGTTTACAAACGTTACGAAACAAATACAAATGTTTCACCTTTTTAAAGATTTAAGCGAAACGTTTACAACTGTTGCTAAACAAATCCAAACGTTTCATCTTTTTGGCAATATAAGCCAAACCTTTAAAAATGTTATAAAACAAATCAAAGCGTTTCCCCTTTTTGGCAATTTAAGCCAAACATTTACAAACGTTACGAAACAACTCCAAGCGTTTCACCTTTTTGGCAATTTAAGCCAAACGTTTACAAACGTTACGAAACAAATCCAAACGTTTCATATTTTTAGCGATTGAAGCCAAACGTTTACAAACGTTACAAAAGATATCCAAATGTTTCACCTTTTTAGCGATTTAAGCCAAATGTTTACCAACGTTACGAAACAAATCCAAACGGTTCACCTTTTTTGCGAGTGAAGCCAAACGTTTACAATGGTTATGAAACAAATCCAAATGTTTCACTTTTTAGCGATTTAAGCCAAACGTTCACAAACGATACGAAATAGATCCAAGCGTTTCACCTTTTTAGCGATTTAAGCCAAACGTTTACAAACGTTACGAAACAAATCCAAGCATTTCACTTCGTTAGCAATTTAAGCCAAACATTTACAAAATTTACGAAACAAATCCAAAAGTTTCATCTTTTTAGCGATTTAATCCAAACGTTTACAAACGTGACGAAACAAATCCAAACGTTTCACCTTTTTAGCGATTTAAGCCAAACATTTACAAACGTTATCAAAATAAATCCAAATGTTTCATCTTTTTTAGAGATTTAACCCAAGCGTTTACAAACGTTACGATACAAACGTTACACGGATATTAAACTCCCTGGGTAACTAGAGTTACCTCGAATTACATAATGATCATTAAACTTGATTTTGTTACAAAATGGTCACTGAACTATACCTTTTGTTACAAAGGGGTATCACTCATATAAAACGCAACATTTTTGCTTACATGGCAAGCTTTAATTACAAAAAGATACATAGTTCAGTGATCTTTTTGCAATAAAAAGTATAACTTAATGACTTTTTTGTAATTCATGAAAAGTTTAGTATTCTTTTAGTAACAACATAAGCATGAAAACGATGTGTTTTATATGGGTGACACCCCTTTGTAGAAAAGGTATAGTTCAGTGACCATTTTGTAACAAAATGAAGTTTAGTGATCATTATGTAATTCGAGGTAACCCTGGTGACCCAGGGAGTTTAATATCCAACGTTTCACCTTTTTAGTAGTTTAAGCCAAACGTTTACAAACGTTTCAAACAAATCCAACAGTTTCGCCTTTTTAGCAATTTAAGCCAAACGTTTACAAATGTTACGAAACAAAATCAAACGTTTAAAACGTTACGAAACAAATCCAATGGTTTAATATTTTTAGCGATTTAAGCCAAACCTTTACAAACGTTACGAAACAAAACCAAGTGTTTAACATTTTTAGCAATTTAAGCCAAACGTTTACAAAAGTTCCGAAACAAATCCAAGCGATTCACCTTTTTAGCAATATAAGTTAAATGTTTACAAACGTTCCGAAACAAATCCAAGCGTTTCACCTTTTTAGCAATTTAAGCCAAACGTTTACAAATGTTCTTAAACAATTCGAAGCTTTTCACCTTTTTAGCAATTTAAGCAAAACATTTAAAAACGTTACGAAACAAATCCAAGCGTTTCACCTTTTTAGCAATTTAAGCCAAACATTTACAAATGTTCTGAAACAAATCCAAGCCTTTCACTTTTTTAGCAATTTAAGCCAAACGTTTACAAACGTTACGAAACAAATCCAAGCGTTTTACCTTTTTAGCAATTTAAGCCAAACGTTTGCAAATGTTCCGAAACAAATCCAAGAGTTTCCATCTTTTTAGTAATTTAAGCAAAATGCTGACAAACATTACGAAACAAATCCAAGCATTTCACCTTTTTAGCAATTTAAGCCATACGTTTACAAACGTTACGAAACAAATCAAAGTGTTTCACCTTTTTAGCAATTTAAGCGAAACGTTTACAAACGTTCCGAAAACAAAACCAAATGTTTCACTTATTTAGCAATTTAAGCAAAACGTTGGCAAACGTTACGAAACAAATTCAAGCTTTTCACCTTTTTAGCAATTTAAGCCAAACGTTTACAAACGTTACGAAACAAATCCAAACGTTTCACCTTTTTAGCGACTTAAGCCGAACGTTTACAAACGTTACGAAACAAAACCAAACCTCTCACCTTTTTAGCAATTTAAGCCTAACGTTTACAAACGTTACGAAACAAATTCAAACATTTCCCCATTTTAGCGATGTAAGCCAAAGTTTAAAACGTTACGATACAAATCCAAACATTTCACCTTTTTAGCGATTTATGCCAAACGTTTACAAATGTTACGAAACAAATCCAAACGTTTCCCCTTTTTAGCGATTAAAGCCAAACGTTTACAAACGTTACGAAACACATCCCAAAGTTTCATCATTTTAGCGATTTAAGCCAAATGTTTACAAAACGTTACGAAACAAATCCAAACGGTTCACTTTTTTAGCGATTGAAGCAAAACATTTACAAAGGTTATGAAACAAATCCAAATGTTTCACCTTTTTCGCAATTTAAGCCAAACGTTCACAAACATTACAAAACAAATCCAAGCGTGTCACCTTTTTAGCAACTTAAGCCAAACATTTACAAAAGATACGAAACAAATGCAAGCGTGTCACCTTTTTAGCAATTTAAACTAAACGTTTACAAATGTTACGAAACAAATCCAAGCGTATCCCCTTTCTAGCGATTTAAGCCAAACGCTTACAATATTTATGAAACAAATCCAAACATTTCACCTTTTTAGCGATTAAAGCCCAACGTTT
This sequence comes from Mercurialis annua, assembly GCF_937616625.2. Classification (NCBI taxonomy): domain Eukaryota; kingdom Viridiplantae; phylum Streptophyta; class Magnoliopsida; order Malpighiales; family Euphorbiaceae; genus Mercurialis; species Mercurialis annua. The sequence continues at coordinate 22,124,956 of NC_065570.1, forward strand.
ACAAACGTTACGAAACAAATCCAAATATTTCACCTTTTTAGCGATTTAGGACAAACATTTACAAACGTTACGAAACAAACCAAACGTTTCGCTTTTTAAGCGATTTAAGCCAAATGTTTACAAACGTTAGGAAAAAAATCCAAATGTTTTACCTTTTTAACGATTAAGCCAAACTTTTACAAACGTTACAAAACCAAAACCAAACGTTTCCCCTTTTTAGCAATTTAAGCCAAACGTTTACAAACGTTATGAAACAAATCCAAATGTTTCCCAATTTTCGAGATTTAAACCAAACGTTTAAAACGTTACGAAAAAAATCCAAACATTTCATCTTTTTAGCAATTTATGCCAAACATTTACAAACGTCACAAAACTAATCCAAACATTTCATCTTTTTAGCGATTGAAGCGAAACGTTTACAAATGTTACGAAACAAATACAAATGTTTCACCTTTTTAGAGATTTAAGCCAAACGTTTACAACTGTTACAAAACAAATCCAAGCGTTTCACCTTTTTGGCAATTTAAGCCAAACCTTTACAAAGGTTACAAAACAAATTAAAGCGTTTCCCCTTTTTGGCAATTTAAGCCAAACATTTACAAATGTTACGAAACAACACCAAGCGTTTCACCTATTTGGCAATTTAAGCCAAATGTTTACAAACGTTACGAAACAAATCCAAACGTTTCATATTTTTAGCGATTGAAGCCAAACATTTACAAACGTTACAAAAGAAATCCAAATGTTTCACCTTTTTAGCGATTTAAGCCAAATGTTTACCAACGTTACGAAACAAATCCAAACGTTTCACCTTTGTAGCGATTGAAGCCAAACGTTTACAATGGTTATGAAAAAAATCCAAATGTTTCAATTTTAAGCGATTTAAGACAAACGTTCACAAACGATACGAAACAAATCCAAGCGTTTCACCTTTTTAGCAATTTAAGCCAAACGTTTACAAACGTTGCGAAACAAATCCAAGCGTTTCACTTCTTTTGCAATTTAGGCCAAACATTTACAAAATTTACGAAACAAATCCAAATGTTTAATCTTTTTAGCGATTTAATTCAAACGTTTACAAACGTGACGAAATAAATCCAAACGTTTCACCTTTTTAGTGATTTAAGCCAAACATTTACAAACGTTATCAAAACAAATCCAAATGTTTAATCTTTTTAGAGATTTAAGCCAAGCGTTTACAAACGTTACGATACAAATCCAAACGTTTCACCTTTTTAGTAATTTAAGCCAAACGTTTACAAACGTTTCAAAACAAATCCAACAGTTTCGCCTTTTTAGCAACTTAAGCCAAACGTTTACAAACGTTACGAAACAAATCCAAACGTTTCCCCTTTTAAGCGATTTAAGACAAACGTTTACAAATGTTATGAAACAAAACCAAACGTTTAAAACGTTACGAAACAAATCCAAACGTTTAATATTTTTAGCGATTTAAGCCAAACCTTTACAAATGTTACGAAATAAAACCAAGCGTTTAATATTTTTAGCAATTTAAGCCAAACGTTTACAAACGTTACGAAACAAATCCAAACATTTCCCCATTTTATCGATTTAAGCCAAAAGTTTAAAACGTTACGAAACAAATCCAAACATTTCACCTTTTTAGCAATTAATGCCAAACATTTACAAACGTTACGAAACAAATCCAAACATTTCATCTTTTTAGCGATTGAAGCGAAACGTTTACAAACGTTACGAAACAAATACAAATGTTTCACCTTTTTAGAGATTTAAGCCAAACGTTTACAACTGTTACTAAACAAATCCAATCATTTCACCTTTTTGGCAATTTAAGTCAAACCTTTACAAAGGTTACAAAAAAATCAAAGCGTTTCTCCTTTTTGGCAATTTAAGCCAAACATTTACAAATGTTACGAAACAACTCCAAGCGTTTCACCTATTCGGCAATTTAAGCCAAATGTTTACAAACGTTATGAAACAAATCCAAACGTTTCATATTTTTAGCGATTGAAGCCAAACATTTACAAACGTTACAAAAAAATCCAAATGTTTCACCCTTTTTGCGATTTAAGCCAAATGTTTACCAACGTTACGAAATAAATCCAAACGGTTCACCTTTTTAGCGATTGAAGCCAAACGTTTACAATGGTTATGAAACAAATCCAAATGTTTTAATTTTTAGCGATTTAAGCCAAACGTTCACAAACGATACGAAACAAATCCAAGCGTTTCCCTTTTTTAGAGATTTAAGCCAAACGTTTACAAATGTTACGAAACAAATCCAAGCGTTTCACTTCTTTAGCAATTTAGGCCAAACATTTACAAAATTTACGAAACAAATCCAAATGTTTCATCTTTTTAGCGATTTAATTCAAATGTTTACAAAAGTGACGAAATAAATCCAAACGTTTCACCTTTTTAGCGGTTTAAGCCAAACATTTACAAACGTTATCAAAACAAATCCAAATGTTTCATCTTTTTAGAGATTTAAGCCAAGCGTTTACAAACGTTACGATACAAATCCAAACGTTTCACCTTTTTAGTAATTTAAGCCAAACGTCTACAAACGTTTCGAAACAAATCCAACAGTTTCGCCTTTTTAGCAATTGAAGCCAAACGTTTACAAACGTTACGAAACAAATCCAAACGTTTCCCCTTTTAAGCGATTCAAGACAAACGTTTACAAATGTTACGAAACAAAACAAAACGTTTAAAACGTTACGAAACAAATCCAAACGTTTAATATTTTTAGCGATTTAAGCCAAACCTTTACAAACGTTACGAAACAAAACCAAGCGTTTAACATTTTCAGCGATTTAAGCCAAACGTTTACAAACGTTACGAAATAAATCCAAACATTTCCCCATTTTAGCGATTTAAGCCAAAAGTTTAAAACGTTACGAAACAAATCCAAACATTTCACCTTTTTAGCGATTTATGCCAAACGTTTACAAATGTTACGAAACAAATCCAAACGTTTCACCTTTTTAGCGATTGAAGCCAAACGTTTGCATACGTTACGAAACACATCCCGAAGTTTCATCTTTTTAGCGATTTAAGCCAAATATTTACAAACATTACGAAACAAATCCAAACGGTTCACTTTTTTAGCGATTGAAGCAAAACGTTTACAAAGGTTCCAAATGTTTCACCTTTTTCGCAATTTAAGCCAAACGTTCACAAACTGAGGTCATCGTAGTAAGTGTGCTAAAATGTTCTGTTTCAATGCTCTGTTTCAATTTAAGCCAAACATTCATGCTCTGTTTCAATCCTACGGGCCATCGTAGTAAGTGTGCTAAAATGTTCGTCCACGTGCTCATACAGCTCATCAAACTGAGGTCCTAAACCCCTGACATACCTATGATTAATGGTTCTATTGTCTTCATTCAGATCAGGGACTCCTTCAGCCATCCGCAGAAAATCAGTAGAGTATGCTCCTACAGTTAACATCCCTCTAGAAAAAGAACGCATCTGCCTCCTAACCTGGTTTAGGGCTATCTGCGCCTGACCGTTGGCTATGTCTGCATCTTCCCTCAAATTGCGGTATCTCCGCACACTAGACCAGAAATAGTCACCTCTGTACTCTTCGACGTCTAATTCATCTAACTGTTCTTCTTCTTCATACTCTTCTTCCTGAGGATCTTCCTCTTCTGCCTCCTCTTCTAATTCTTCTTCTGGGTCCTCCTCAGGATCCTCTTCAGGATCTTCTTCGGGATCCTCTTCCGGATCTTCCTACGGTTCCTCTTCCTCTTCTTCGCTGTATTCTATCTTCGGCGAATGCGCTCTAACACTGTTTCCAGAAGAACTACCTATCTCCGACACAGACATTAAACCATTTTGATATATCTCTGGCGATGCTCTAGTATTTGCGTGGAATCCATTCTGATGGTCCCAGATGGTTCGCCTACTTCATTATGAAACCCGTTTTGAAATATAAGAGGCGCTTCCTCCCGTTCTTCCTCAGCATGCGACTGAGCTCCGTTTTGCCCAGACATGCTGAAAAGAAACAATTTCAAACGTAAGCGACCATCTGAGCCCATTTCACACGCAATTCCAATATCAGCTTATAAAATGCTGTAAACATTTAGCATTAAATCCAATCGCGCGTAATTCGCAAGCAGATATCCATTTAATAACTTCAGCACAAGTAGTATTCACTTAGTTATCTCAACCGTTCGTATATACAGATGCTAATTATATGTTATCATAATAACCCTAACTTGCGCGTGCCACGTCACTTACTATTAATGCACATATAACACAATTCAGACAACTAAGGTCTGACTCATTGCTGCAGTAGTTCCTAGGTATACTTACTGACAAATACTTCCAGTCATACAGACAATCAGACAAATCTAGCAGTGGTAACTGGACCAAACTGCTCTGATACCAACATTGTTACGACCCAAATTATTGAGCCGCAACCGGCGCTAGGGAACGGGAGTGGTAGCTCGGGAACCCGTAGCAAGCCTTAAATCACTAATAATTTTTCGCAATTAATATAAACAAATAGCATAGCACAACAGAAGCAAATATATAACATATATAAACATTTACACTAACTGTTATGTTAACCTCGCGGGCTCGAGTTACCGTACCCTGTACGAACTGGCCTCGCGGTACTATATACATCAGTTAGTGTCTCAAAACATCTCACCGGCATCTGGGGCCGTGGATCATATACAACACGTAGCCAATCAAAAGCATATAAAACAATGACAGCATTTAATATATACAATCAAAATGAACTGCTGTTTAGGCTACTATTCTGTCGACACAAGACCACTACTGCATCATTCACAGAAGTCAGAAACTAAACATACACAGCTGACTTCTGGACTTCAAAATTGGCCTCTAGCTAGGTCCACAAACTAAGCACCTGAAAGACATCAAAGATGAGGGGTCAGTATTTGGAAAAATACTGAGTGAGTTGACATTTACTAACAGTATTAATATAGAAACATAGCATCGCATCTCATGAAAACAATAATATGAAACATATAAACATGTATTTGATCCGTACGAAACTAATATCCTAGCATGGGACACATTTCTCGAATAATCATATATCAATCAACCCAATCGTAAATCTCAAGCTGTGAGTCCAACTCACTGGTGGGCCCAGCCCACTAGATACAGGGACTTCCAGACTACACCGTAGCCGAGTTCACTCTCGTATCAAATTCATATTATATCATACATATCCAATCATTTCTCAGATGCAAACACACTAGACTGACTCAGTACTGGTGATCACACAGCCTATTGACACCCAATAGATAGCTAGTTTCTTCGGATCGCATACTAGTTCTCGTATATAGAAACTAATAAAACATATAAAAATTCAATCAACTATATATAATGCGATGCGTGTAAACAGTATATATATATATACAAAATAACTATAATATATAATACGTGAAAGTAAAGTGCAACTCACAGTGACCGCTATCCACTCTATAACAAGATCGACGTGGTAATATGCACGTAATAGTACACCTCTAGTGCCCTCACTGCTCGGTCGTACGTCTGATACATATTAATTAACGTTTAATAGTCAGACGTAAATCATGTGTTTATACGTATAATGCTTTCATAATTTAAGTATTGGTTTCATTCTTAGTACTATTCACGTATTCAGAAATTCTTAGTCGTATCCACGAGTTATCGAATACTATTCCTTGTATTCGAGAATAATATAATTTCCTTAACGTTTTTCATAAACATAGCTCGTGTAAAACATCGAGCTAAACCTCACTTTTCAAGTTATCGGGACCTTTAATTAATATTAGGGTTTAATATTCAAAATATTGAAATCTCGTTTCTTTTTGGCTAAAAGTCCATTTTAGTCCTTTTTCTAAAAGTCCATTTTAGTCCTTTGGCTAAAAGTCCATTTTAGCCCCTTCGAAAATGTCATGCGAGCGGTGCACGACTTGGCTATGCGCTCGCATATCTTCTGCTATGCGGGCGCATAGCTACCGCTATGCACAGCCCCGGAAACGTCGTTTCCGGGCCGTTCCGCCGCATCCCGACCTACTCCATACGTCAATTATCTCATTTCTCACCAAACCCGTCATTTAGTTTTTACCAAAACGCTCAAACCGAGCCAAAAACGTCATTTTTAAACTCTAAACTAAAACAACCCACATAACTCGAATTTGGCACCAATTCTCGAAATCTTACCTTGAAACGATGCTTACGATTGATAGAGCTCTCGATTCTGAAGAGATTGCAGCGAAAATCACGCGAATCGGACGTCGAACGAAGAAACGGCGGCGAAACGACGTAATCGGCGATTTTAACTTCTGGCGCTTTCTTTTCTTCTCTCGTTCTTTCTTCATTCATAATTCCTTAATTATATATGATTTGGCTAAAAGCTCACTTTGGTCCGTGTTCTTTTTGTTTCTTATCATTTATCCATTAAACTTTTCTTTCCTACGATTTAGTCCATAGCTAAATCGATAAACTCTTTTATTACGGCTTATACGTATTATTTATATCCGATAAATAATAAAAAGTTCGATATTAGCACTTTCCCGTCAAAATCCAATATTTCTATTTTCGACACAAAGTGGCTAAATTACTACTTTGGTCCATGTGCCCTATTTAGGACTTTTCTTAACATTTTTCCTTTTAATTCCAATTCTAATTTTAGAATTGAAATATAACCTTAGTTTCCGCTTAATTGTTTTCCTTAAAACCGACATACTAAAATTTATCAAAAAAGGGAAACGTTTGGATTTGTTTCTCACGTTTGTAAACGATTGGTTTACATCGCTAAAAATGTGTAACATTTGGATTTGTTTCGTAACGTTTGTAAACGTTTGGCTTAAATCGCTAAAAAGGTGAAACGTTTGGATTTGTTTCGTAAATTTTGTGAATGTCTGGCTTATATTGCTAAAAAGCTGAAACATTTGGTTTTGTTTCGTAACATATGTAAAAAGTTGACTTAAATTGCTAAAAAGGTGGAACGTTTAGATTTGTTTCTTATGGTTTTAAACGTTAGGATTTGTTTCGTAACGTTTGTAAACGTTTGGCCTAAATTGCTAAAAAGGTCAAATTTTTGGATTTGTTTCGTAACGTTTGTAATCGTTTTCTTAAATCGATAAAAAGGTGAAACGTTAGGATTTGTTTCGTAACATTTGTAAACGTTTGGCTTAAATCGCAAAAAAATGCGAAACATTTGGATTTGTTTCGTAACATTTGTCAATGTTTGGCTTAAATCGCTAAAAAGGGGAAACATTTGGATTTGTTTCGTAACATTTTAATCGTTTGGATTGGTTTCGTAACGTTTTAAACGTTTGGCTTAAATCGCTAAAAAGGTTAAACGTTTGGATTTGTTTCGTAACATTTGTAAATGTTTGGCTTAAATCGCTTAAAAGGTGAAACTTTTGGATTTGTTTCGTAATGTTTTGAACGTTCGACTTCAATCGCTAAAAAGGTAAAGCGTTTGGATTTGATTCGTAACGTTTGTAAATGTTTAGCTTAAATCGCTAAAAAGTTGAAACGTTTGGTTTTGTTTTATAAAGTTTGTAGATATTGAGATTGGTTTCGTAAATTTTAAACGTTTTGCTTAAATAGCTAAAAAGCTGAAATGTTTGATTTTGTTTCATAACGTTTTAAACTTTTGGATTGGTTCTGTAACGTTTTAATTATTTGGCTTAAATCTCTAAAAAGCTGAAATATTTGGATTTATTTCGTAACGTTTGTAAATGTTTAGGTTAAATTGCTAAAAAGGTGAAACATTTGGTTTTGTTTCGTAATGTTTGTAAACGTTTGGATTTGTTTTGTAACGTTATAAACGTTTGGATTTTTTCGTAATGTTTTAAACGTTTGGTTTAAATTGCTAAAAAGGTGAAACTTTAGGATTTGTTTCGTAACATCTGTAAATGTTTGGCTTAAATCGCTTAGATGTGGAAACGTTCGGATTTATTTCGTAACATTTGTAAACGTTTGGCTTAAATCACTAAAAAGGTGAAACGTTTGGATTTTTTCATAACGTTTGTAAATGTTTGGCTTAAATTGATAAAAAGGTCAAACGTTACGATTTGTTTCGTAACGTTTGTAAACGTTTGGCTTAAATTGCTAAAAATGTGAAACGTTTGGATTGGTTTTGTAACGTTTTAAACTTTTGGCTAAAATTGCTAAAAAGGGGAAACGTTTGGATTTGTTTGGTAACGTTTTTAAACGTTTGGCTTAAATGGAGAAAGGTTTAGATTTGTTTCTTAACGTTTTATATGTTTGGATTGGTTTTATTACGTTTTGAACGTTCGACTTCAATCGCTAAAAAGGTAAAACGTTTGGATTTGATTCGTAACGTTTGTAAATGTTTGGCTTAAATCGCTAAAATGGTGAAACGCTTGGATTTGTTTCGTAACATTTTAAACGTTTGGATTGGTTTTGCAACGTTTTAAATTTTTGGTTTAAATTGCTAAAAAGGTGAAACGTTTAGATTTGTTTCGTAACGTTTTAAACGTTCGGATTGGTTTCGTTAAGTTTCAAACATTTGGCTTAAATCGCTAAAAAGGTGAAACGTTAGGATTTGTTTCGTAACTTTTGTAAACGTTTGGCTTCAATCGATGAAAAGGTGAAACGTTTGGATTTGTTTCGTAACGTTTGTAAACGTTTGGCTTAAATCGCTAAAAAGGGGAAACGTTTAGATTTGTTTCGTAACGTTTGTAAACGTTTGGCTTCAATCGCTAAAAAGATGAAATCTTTGGAATTGTTTCATAACGTTTGCAAACGTTTGGCTTAAAATAACTAAGAAGGTGAAATGTTAGGATTTGTTTTGTAACGTTTGTAAACATTTGGCTTAAATCGCTACTGAGGTGAAACATTTGGATTTGTATCCTAACGTTTGTAAACGTTTGGCTTAAATCGCTAAAAAGGTGATATGTTTGGATTTGTTTCGTAACGTTTAGCTTCAATCGCTAAAAAGGTGAAACGTTTGGATTTTTTTAATAACGTTTGAAACGTTAGGATTTGTTTCCTAACGTTTTAAATGTTTGGCATTAATTGATTAAAAGGGGAAACATAACGTTTTAAACGTTCGGATTTGTTTCGTAACGTTTGTAAACATTTGGCCTAAATTGCTAAAAAGTTGAAATGTTTGGTTTTGTTTTGTAAAGTTTGTAGATATTCAGATTGGTTTCGTAAATTTTAAACTTTTGGCTTAAATTGCTAAAAAGGTGAAATGTTTGATTTTGTTTCATAACGTTTTAAACGTTTGGATTGGTTCTGTAACGTTTTAATTATTTGGCTTAAATCTCTAAAAAGCTGAAATGTTTGGATTTATTTCGTATCGTTTGTAAATGTTTAGCTTAAATTGCTAAAAAGGTGAAACATTTGGTTTTTTTTTGTAATGTTTGTAAACATTTGGATTTGTTTTGTAACGTTATAAACGTTTGGATTTTTTCGTAATGTTTTAAACGTTTGGTTTAAATTGCTAAAAAGGTGAAACTTTAGGATTTGTTTTGTAACATCTGTAAACGTTTGGCTTAAATCGCTTAGATGGGGAAACGTTCGGATTTATTTCGTAACATTTGTAAACATTTGGCTTATATCACTAAAAAGGTGAAACGTTTGGATTTGTTTCATAACGTTTGTAAACGTTTGGCTTAAATTGATAAAAAGGTCAAACGCTACGATTTTTTTCGTAGCGTTTGTAAACGTTTGGCTTAAATCGCTAAAAATGTGAAACGTTTGGATTGGTTTTGTAACGTTTTAAACTTTTGGCTAAAATCGCTAAAAAGGGAAAACATTTGGATTTGTTTGGTATATGTTTGGTATTGTTTCATAACGTTTTAAACGTTTGAATTGGTTTTGTAATGTTTTAATTATTTGGCTTAAATCTCTAAAAAGGTGAAACGTTTGGATTTGTTTCGTAACATTTGTAAATGTTTGGTTTAAATTGCTAAAAAGGTGAAAAATTTGATTTTGTTTCATAACGTTTGTAAAAGGTTGGCTTAAATCTCTAAAAATGGGTAACGTTTGGATATGTTTTGTAATGTATGTAAACATTTGGATTGTTTTCGTAACGTTTTAAACGTTTGACTTAAATCGACAAAAAGGTAAAACATTTGTTTTTTTTTTCGTAACGTTTGTAAACGTTTGGCCTAAATCACTAAAAAGGTAAAACGTTTGGATTTGTTTCGTAACGTTTGTAAACGTTTGGCTTCAATCGCTAAAAAGGGGAAACGTTTGGATTTGTTTCATAACGTTTGTAAACCTTTGGTTTATATCGCTAAAAAGGTGAAACGTTTGGATTTTTTTCGTAACGTTTGTAAACGTTTGGCATGAATCGCTAAAAAGGGGAAACATTTGGATTTGTTTAGTAACGTTTGTAAATGTTTGGCTTCAATCGCTAAAAAGGTGAAATTTTTGGATTTGTTTCATAACGTTTGCAAATGTATGGCATAAAATAACTAAAAAGGTGAAACTTTAGGATTTGTTTCGTAACGTTTGTAAACGTTTGGCTTCAATCGCTAAAAAGGGGAAACGTTTGGATTTGTTTCGTAACGTTTGGCTTAAATCGCTAAAAAGGGGAAATGTTTGGATTTGTTTCGTAACGTTTGCAAACGTTTGGCTTAAAATAACTAAAAAGGTAAAACGTTAGGATTTGTTTCGTAACATTTGTAAACGTTTGGCTTAAATCGCTAAAAAGGTGAAACATTTGGATTTGTTTCCTAACGTTAGTAAACGTTTGGCTTAAATCGCTAAAAAGGTGATATGTTTGGATTTTTTCGTAAGGTTTGGCTTAAATCGCTAAAAAGGTGAAACATTTGGATTTGTTTCATAATGTTTGAAACGTTTGGATTTGTTTCCTAACGTTTTAAATTTTTCGTATGAATTGATTAAAAGGGGAAACATGACGTTTTAAACGTTCGGATTTGTGTTGTAACGTTTGTAAACATTTGTCTTAAATTGCTAAAAAGTTGAAACGTTCGGTTTTGTTTTGTAACATTTATGGATATTCAGATTGGTTTCGTAAAGTTTTAAACGTTTGCCTTAAATCGCTAAAAAGGCGAAATGTTTGGTTTTGTTTCATAAAGTTTTAAACGGTTGGATTGGTTTTGTAACGTTTTATTTATTTAGCTTAAATCTCTAAAAAGGTGAAATGTCTGGATTTTTTTACGTAACGTTTGTAAATGTTTGGCTTAAATTTCTAAAAAGGTGACACATTTGGTTTTGTTTCGTAATGTTTGTAAGCGTTTGGATTTGTTTTGTAACGTTTTAAACGTTTGGATTTTTTCGTAACGTTTTAAATTTTTGGTTTAAATTGCTAAAAAGGTGAAACATTAAGATTTGTTTCCTATCATTTCTAAACGTTTGGCTTAAATCGCTTAGATGGCGAAACGTTTGGATTTGTTTCGTATCATTTGTAAACGTTTGGCTTAAATCGCTAAAAAGGTGAAACGTTTGGATTTGTTTCATAAAGTTTGTAAACGTTTGGCTTAAATTTCTAAAAAGGTCAAACGTTACGATTTGTTTCGTAACGTTTGTAAACGTTTGGCTTAAATCGCTAAAAAGGTGATATGTTTGAATTTGTTTTGTAACGTTTGTAAACGTTTGGCTTAAATCGCTAAAAAGGTGAAACGTTTGGATTTGTTTCGTAATGTTTGAAACGTTAGGATTTGTTTCATAACGTTTTATATGTTTGCCTTGAATTGATTAAAAGGGGAAACGTAACATTTGAAACGTTCGGATTTGTTTCGTAACGTTTGTAAACCTTTGGCTTAAATTGCTAAAAAGGTAAAACGTTTGATTTTGTTTTGTAATTTTTGTTGATATTCGGATTAGTTTCGTAACGTTTTAAACGTTTGGCTTAAATCGCTAAAAAGGTGAAAGGTTTGGATTTGTTTCGTAACGTTTTAAACGTTTGGATTGGTTTTGCAATGTTTTAAATTTTTGGCTTAAATTGCTAAAAAGGTGAAACGTTTGGATTTGTTTCATAACATTTTAAACGTTTGGATTGTTTTTGTAAAGTTTTAAACATTTGGATCAAATCGTTAAAAAGGTGAAACATTACGATTTGTTTCATAATGTTTGCAAACGTTTGGCATAAATCGCTAAAAATTTGAAAAGTTTGGCTTTGTTTCGTAACGTTTGTAAACGTTTGGCTTAAATCGCTAAAAAGGAGAAACGTTTTATTTGTTTCGTGCCGTTTGTAAAAATGTTTGGCTTAAATCACTAAAAAGGTGAAACGTTTGGATTTATTTTGAAACGTTTTAAACGTTTGGATTGGTTTTGTAACGTTTTAAACTTTTGGCTTAAATCGCTAAGAAGGGAAAACGTTTGGATTTCTTTGGTAAAGTTTGTAAATGTTTGGCTTAGATCGCTAAACAGGAGAAAACGTTTAGATTTGTTTCGTAATGTTTTAAATGTTTGGATTGGTTTCATAATGTTTTAAACGTTTGGCTTATATCGTTTACTACAGTGAAACATTTGGTTTTTTTGTAACGTTTGTAAATGTTTGGCTTAAATCGCTAAAAATGTGTAACATTTCTATGGTATTATAATGTTTGTAAACGTTTGGATTTCTTTTGTAACGTTTTAAACGTTTGGCTTAAATCGCTAAAAAGGTGAAACATTTGGTTTTGTTTCATAACGTTTGTAAACCTTTAGCTTAAATCGCTAAAAAGGTGAAATGTTTGGATTTATTTTGTATTGTTTGTAAACGTTTGGCTTCAATCGCTAAAAGGCGAAACGTTTGGATTTGTTTCGTAACGTTTGTAAACCATTAGCTTAAATCGGTAAAAAGGTGAAACGTTTGGATTTGTTTCGTAACGTTTGTAAACGTTTGGCTTGAATCGCTAAATAAGGGAAAACGTTTGGATTTGTTACGTAACGTTTGTAAACGTTTGTCTTCAATCGCTAAAAACGTAAAATGTGTGCTTTTTTTCATAACGTTTTAAACGTTTGTATTGGTTTTGTAACGTTATAATTATTTGCTTAAATCACTAAAAAGGCGAAACATTTGAATTTGTTTCATAACGTTTGTAAATGTTTGGCTTAAAATAACTAAAAGGTGAAATGTTCGGATTTGTTTCGTAACATTTGGTTCCTAATGTTTGTAAACGTTGGCTTCAATCCCTAAAAAGGTGAAACATCTGGATTTGTTTCGTAACGTATTGAACATTTGGATTTGTTTCGTAACATTACAAACGTTTGGATTGCTTTCGCAATGTTCGTAAACGTTTGGCTTAAATCGTTAAAAAGGTGAAACGTTTGGATTTGTTTTGTAACGTTTTAAACGTTTGGATTAAATCGCGAATACTGTGAATTGTTTGGATTTGTTTCGTAACGTTTGTAAACGTTTGGCTTAAATCGCTAAAAATGTGAAACGTTTGGATTTGTTTCGTAACGTTTGCAACATTTGGATTGGTTTCTTAAAATATTAAACGTTTAGCTTAAATCTCTAATGAGGTGAAGGTTTGGTTTTCTTCGTTTGCAAACGTTTGGCTTAAATCGCTAAAAAGGGGAAACGTTTGGATTTGTTTGGTAACGTTTTTAAATGTTTGGCTTAAATCGCTAATAAGGCGAAAGGTTTAGATTTGTTTCATAACGTTTTAAACGTTTGGTTTAAATCGCTAAAACGGTGAAACGCTAAAAAGGTGAAACAATTGGTTTTGTTTCGCAACGTTTGTAAATGTTTGGCTTAAATCGCTAAAAAGGGGAAACGTTTTATTTGTTTCGTACAGTTTGTAAAAATGTTTGGCTTAAATCGCTAAAAAGGTGAAATGTTTGGATTTATTTTGAAACGTTTTAAACGTTTGGATTGGTTTTGTAATGTTTTAAACTTTTGGCTTAAATCGCTAAGAAGGGAAAACGTTTGGATTTCTTTGGTAAAGTTTGTAAATGTTTGGCTTAGATCGCTAAACAGGAGAAACGTTTAGATTTGTTTCATAATGTTTTAAATGTTTGGATTGGTTTCATAATGTTTTAAACGTTGGGCTTATATCGTTTACTACAGTGAAACATTTGGTTTTTTTGTAACGTTTGTAAATGTTTGGCTTAAATCGCTAAAAATGTGTAACATTTCGATGGTTTTATAATGTTTGTAAACGTTTGGATTTCTTTTGTAACGTTTTAAACGTTTGGCTTAAATCACTAAAAAGGTGAAACATTTGGTTTTGTTTCATAACGTTTGTAAACCTTTAGCTTAAATCGCTAAAAAGGTGAAATATTTGGATTTATTTAGTAATGTTTGTAAACGTTTGGCTTCAATCGCTAAAAGGCGAAACGTTTGGATTTGTTTCGTAACGTTTGTAAACCATTAGCTTAAATCGGTAAAAAGGTGAAACGTTTGGATTTGTTTCGTAACGTTTGTAAACGTTTGGCTTGAATCGCTAAAAAGGGAAAACGTTTGGATTTGTTACGTAACGTTTGTAAACGTTTGTCTTCAATCGCTAAAAACGTAAAATGTGTGCTTTTTTTCATAACGTTTTAAACGTTTGTATTGGTTTTGTAACGTTATAATTATTTGACTTAAATCACTAAAAAGGCGAAACATTTGAATTTGTTTCATAACGTTTGTAAATGTTTGGCTTAAAATAACTAAAAGGTGAAATGTTCGGATTTGTTTCGTAACATTTGGTTCCTAATGTTTGTAAACGTTGGCTTCAATCCCTAAAAAGGTGAAACATCTGGATTTGTTTTGTAACGTATTAAACATTTGGATTGGTTTCGTAACATTACAAACGTTTGGATTGCTTTCGCAATGTTCGTAAACGTTTGGCTTAAATCGTTAAAAAGGTGAAACGTTTGGATTTGTTTTGTAACGTTTTAAACGTTTGGATTAAATCGCGAATACTGTGAATTGTTTAGATTTGTTTCGTAACGTTTGTAAACGTTTGGCTTAAATCGCTAAAAATGTGCAACGTTTGGATTTGTTTCGTAACGTTTGCAACATTTGGATTGGTTTCTTAAAATATTAAATGTTTAGCTTAAATCTCTAAAAAGGTGAAGGTTTGGTTTTCTTCGTTTGTAAACGTTTGGCTTAAATCGCTAAAAAGGGGAAACGTTTGGATTTGTTTGGTAACGTTTTTAAATGTTTGGCTTAAATCGCTAATAAGGCGAAAGGTTTAGATTTGTTTCATAACGTTTTAAACGTTTGGTTTAAATCGCTAAAACGGTGAAACGCTAAAAAGGTGAAACAATTGGTTTTGTTTCGTAACGTTTGTAAATGTTTGGCTTAAATCGCTAAAAATGAGAAACGTTTGGATATGTTTTGTAATGTTTGAAACGTTTGGATTGTTTTCGTAACGTTTGTAATCGTTTGGCTTAAATCGCTAAAAAGGTGAAGCGTTTGGATTTCTTTCGTAACGTTTGTTAACGTTTGGCTAAAATCGCTAAAAAGGTGAAACGTTAGGATTTGTTTCATAACGTTCGTAAACGTTTGGCTTGAATCGCTAATATGTGAAACGTTTGGTTTTGTTTCGTAACTTTTGTAAACTTTTGGCCTCAATCACTCAAAAGGGGAAACATTTGGATTATCCTGTCACGTTTTAAACGTTTGGATTGGTCTCGTACCGTTTTTAACGTTTGGCTTAAATCGCTAAAAAGGTGAAACGTTTGGATTTGTTTCGTAACGTTTGTAAACGTTTGGCTTGTATCGCTAAAAAAGGGAAATGTTTGGATTTGTTTCTCAACGTTTGTAAACGATTGGGTTAAATCGCTAAAAATGTGTGACATTTGGATTTGTTTCGTAACGTTTGTAAACGTTTGGCCTAAATTATTAAAAAGGTGACACGTTTGGATTTGTTTCGTAACTTTTGTGAATGTTTGGCTTATATTGCTAAAAAGGTGAAACGTTTGGTTTTGTTTCGTAACGTATGTAAACAGTTGGCTTAAATTGCTAAAAAGGTGGAACGTTTAGATTTGTATCTTATGGTTTTAAACGTTAGGATTTGTTTCGTAACGTTTGTAAACATTTGGCCTAAATCGCTAAAAAGGTCAAATGTTTGGATTTGTTTCGTTACGTTTGTAAACATTTTCTTAAATCGATAAAAAGGTGAAACGTTAGGATTTGTTTCGTAACATTTGTAAAAGTTTGGCTTAAATCGCAAAAAATGTGAAACGTTTGGATTTGTTTCGTAACATTTGTAAATGTTGGGCTTAAATCGCTAAAAAGGGGAAACATTTGGATTTGTTTCGTAACATTTTAAACGATTGGATTGGTTTCGTAACGTTTTAAATGTTTGTCTTATACCGCTAAAAGGGTTAAACGTTTGGATTTGTTTCGTAACGTTTGTAAATGTTTTGGATTAAATCGCTTAAAAGGTAAAACTTTTGGATTTGTTTCGTAATGTTTTGAACGTTTGACTTCAACCGCTAAAAAGATGAAACGTTTGGATTTGATTCGTAACGTTTGTAAATGTTTGGCTTAAATAGCTAAAATGGTGAAACGCTTGGATTTGTTTCGTAACATTTTAAACGTTTGGATTGGTTTTGTAACGTTTGTAAAAGTTTTGCTAAAATAGGAACAAAGGTGAAACGTTTGGTTTTGTTTCGTAACGTATGTAAACGTTTCACTTAAACTGCTACGAAGGTGAAACGTTTGGATTTGTTTCGTAACATTTTAATTTTTTGGATTTGTTTCGTAACGTTTTAAACGTTTGGATTTAATTGCTAAAAAGGTTAAACGTTTGGATTTGTTTTGTAACGTTTCTAATTGTTTGCCTTGAATCGCTAAAAAGGTGAAACATTTGGATTTGTTTCGTAACGTTTGTAAACGTTTGGCCTAAGTCGCTAAAAATGTGAAACATTTAAATTTGTTTCATAACGTTTGTAAACGTTTGCCTAAATCGCTAAAAAGGTGAAACATTTGGATTTGTTTCGTAACGTTTTAAACGTTTGGATTTATTTTGTAACGTTTGTAAACGTTTGGGTTAAATTGCTAAAACGGTTAAACGTTTGGTTTTGTTTCGTAATGTATGTAAACGGTTGGCTTAAATTGCTAAAAAGGTGGAACGTTTGGATTTGTTTCGTATGGTTTTAAACGTTACGATTTGTTTCATAACGTTTGGCCTAAATCGCTAAGAAGGTGAAACGTTTAGGATTTGTTTCGTAATGTTTTTATACAGTTGTCTTAAATCTCTAAAAAGGTAAAACGCTAGGATTTGTTTCGTAACATTTGTAAACGTTTAGCTTAAATCGCTAAAAAGGGGAAACAGTCAGATTTGTTTCGTAACGTTTTATACGTTCGGATTTGATTCGAAACGTTTTAAACGTTTGGCTTATATCGCTAAAAAGGTGAATCGTTTGGATTTGTTTCGTAAGTTTTGTAAACGTGTGGCTTAAATCGCTAAAAAGGTGATATGTTTGAATTTGTTTCGTAACTTTTGTAAATGTTTGGCTTAAATCGCTAAAAAGGTGAAACATTTGGATTTGTTTCATAACCTTTGTTAGCGTTTGGTTTAAATCGCTAAAAAGGTGAAACATTTGGATTTGTTACGTAACGTTTTGAATGTTTGACTTAAATCGCTAAAAAGGTGAAACGTTTGGATTTGTTTGGTAACGTTTTAAATGTTTGGATTTGTTTCGTAATGCTTGTAAACGTTTGGCTTAAATTTCTTAAAAGGGGAAACGTTTGGTTTTGTTTCGTAACGTGTGTAAACGTTTGCGTTAATTTCTAAAAAGGTGGAACATTTGGAATTCTTTCGTAAGGTTTTAAACATTTAGATTTTTTTCGTAACGTTTGTAAATGTGTGGCCTAAATAGCTAAAACGGTGAAACGTTTGGATTTGTTTCATAATGTTTGTAAACGTTTGGCTTAAATCGCTTAAAAGGTGAAACGTTTAGATTTGTTTCGTAACGTTTGTAAACGGTTGGCTTAAATCGCTAAAAATGTGAAACCTTTGGATTTGTTTCGTATCGTTTGTTAACGTTTGGCTTAACTCGCTAAATAGGGGAAACTTCTGGATTTATTTCGTAACGTTTTAAACGTTTGGATTGGTTTCGTAACATTTTAAACGTTTGGCTTAAATCGCTAAAAAAGGTGAAACATTTGGATTTGTTTCGTAACGTTTGTAAACATTTACTTTAAATCGCTAAAAAGGTGTAACGTTTGGA
Organism: Mercurialis annua; assembly: GCF_937616625.2. NCBI lineage: Eukaryota > Viridiplantae > Streptophyta > Magnoliopsida > Malpighiales > Euphorbiaceae > Mercurialis > Mercurialis annua. The sequence goes on from NC_065570.1 coordinate 22,143,010, forward strand.
TTTGTTTCCTAACGTTTTGAACGTTTGACTTAAATCGCTAAAAAGGTGAAAAGTTTGGATTTGTTTCGTAACGTTTGTAAGCGTTCGGCTTAAATCGCTAAAAAGGTGAAACATTTGGATTTTTTTCGTAGCTTTTAAAACGTTTGGATTAAATCGCTAAATAAGGGAAACGTTTGGATTTGTTTCGTAACGTTTTCAACGTTTAGATTTGTTTCGTAAATTTTGTAAACGTTTGGGTTAAATCACTAAAATGGTGAAAACATTTGGTTTTCTTTCGTAACGTTTGTAAACGTTTGGCTTGAATCGATAAAAAGGTGAAACGTTTGGAGTTGTTTGGTAACGTTTTGAACGTTTAACTTAAATCCCTAAAAAGATGAAACATTTGGATTTTTTTCGTAACACTTTAATTGTTTGGATTTGCTTCGTAACGTTTGTAAACGTTTGGCTTAAACTGCTAAAAAGGTGAAAGGTTTGGTTTTGTTTCGTAATGTATGTAAACGTTTGGCTTAAACTGCTAAAAAGGTGGAACGTTTGGATTTGTTTCGTAACGTTTTAAGCATTTGGATTGGTTTTCCAACATTTTTAATGTTTGGCTTAAATCGCTAAAAGGTGAAACATTTGGATTTGTTTCGTAACGTTTTAAATGTTTGGCTTAAATCGCTAAAAAGGTGAAACATTTGGATTTGTTTCATAACGTTTGTAAACATTTAGCTTAAATAGGTAAAAAAGTAAAAGATTAGGATTTGTTTCGTAACGTTTGTAAACGTTTAGCTTAAATCGCTAAAAACGTGAAACTTTTGGATTTGTTTCGTAACTTTTGTAAATGTTCTGTTTAAATCGTTAAAAAGGTGAAACGTATAGATTTGTTTCGTAACGTTTGTAAAAGTTTGGCTTAAATCACTAAAAAGGTGAAACGTTTGGTTTTGCTTCGTAACTTTTGTTAATGTTTGGCTTGAATTGCTAAAAAGGTGAAACGTTTGGATTTGTTTCATAACGTTTGAAAACATTTGGCTTAAATCGCTAAAAATGTGAAATATTTTGATTTGTTCCGTAATGTTTATAAATGTTTGGCCTCAATCGCTAAAAAGGGGAAACGTTTGGATTTGTTTTAGTACGTTTGCAAACGTTTGGATTAAATCGCTAAAAATATGAAACGTTTGGTTTTGTTTGGTAACGTATATAAACATTAGGCATAAATCGCTAAAAATTTGAAACGTTTGAATTAGTTTCATGACGTTTATTGACGTTTGGTTTAAATCGCTAAAAAGGTGAAACGTTTAGATTGGTTTCGTAACGTTTTAAACGTTAGGATTTGTTTCGTAACTTTTTAAATGTATGGCTCAAATTGATTCAAAGGGGAAACATAACGTCTTAAACGTTTGGATTTATTTCGTAACGTTTGTAAACGTTTGGCTTAAATTGCTAAAAAGGTGAAATGTTTGGATTTTTTCGTAACATTTTAAACGTTTGGATTGGTTTTGAAACATTTTATATGCTTGGCTTAAATCGCTAAAAAGGTGAAACGTTTGAATTTGTTTCGTAACGTTTTAAACGTTTGGATTGGTTTTGCAACATTTAAATCTTTGGCTTAAATCGCTAAAAAGGTGAAACGTTTGGATTAGTTTCCTAACGTTTTAAAAGTTTGGCTTAAATCGCTAAAAAGGTGAAACGTTTGACTTTGTTTCATAACGTTTGATAACTTTTGGCTTGAATAGCTAAACAGGTGAAACGTTTGTATTTGTTTCGTAACGTTTGTAAATGTTTGGCATAAATCGCTAAAAATGTGGAACGTTTGGATTTGTTTCGTAATGTTTGTAACCATTTGGCTGAAATCGCTAAAAAGGTGAAACATTTGGATTTGTTACGTTACGTTTGAAACGTTTGGATTTTTTTTGTAACGTTTATAAACGTTTGGCTTCAAGCGCTAAAAAGGTGAAACATTTGGATTTGTTTCGATACGTTTGTAAACGTTTGGCTTAAATCGCTAAAAATGAGAAACGTTCGGTTTTGTTTCGTAACGTTTGTAAACGTTTGGCATAAATCGCTAAAAATGTGAAACATTTGGATTGGTTTCGTAACGTTTTAAACGTTTGGCTTAAATAGCTAAAAAGGTGAAACGTTTGGATTTGTTTCATAACGTTTGTAAACATTTGGCTTAAATCACTAAAAAGGTGAAACGTTAGAATTTGTTTCGTAATGTTTGTAAACGTTTAGCTTAAATAGCTAAAAATGTGAAACGTTTGGATTTGTTTCGTAATGTTTGTAAACGTTTAGCTTATATCGCTAAAAAGGTGAAATATTTGGATTTGTTACGCAACGTTTTAAACGTTGGGATTTGTTTTGTAGCGTTTGGCTTAAATCACTGAAAAGGCAAAACGTTTGATTTTGTTTCGTAACGTATGTAAATGTTTGGCTTAAATCGCTAAAAAGGTGAAACGTTTGGATTTTTTTCATAACATTTTAAACGTTTGGATTTCTTTCGTAACGTCTGTAAACTTTTCGCGTAAATTGCTAAAACGGAAATGTTTGGTTCTGTTTCGTAACGTATGTAAACGTTTCGCTTAAATTCCTAAAAAGGTGGAACGTTTGGATTTGTTTCGTAAGATTTTAAACGTTAGGATTTGTTTCGTAACGTTTGTAATTGTTTGGCCTAAATCGCTAAAAATGTGATACGCTTTTGAATTGTTTCGTAAGATTTGTTAACATTTGGCTTAAATCGCTAAAAAGGTGAAACGTTAATATTTGTTTCGTAACATTTATAAACGTTTGGCTTAAATCGATAAAATTTTATAAGTTTGGATTTTTTTCGTAACTTTTGTAAACGTTTGGCTTAATTCGCTAAAAAAGGAAATGTTTCGATTGGTTTCGTAACGTTTTATACGTTGGGATTTGTTTCATAACGTATTAAACGTTTGATTTAAATCGCTAAAAAGGTGAAACGTTTCGATTTGAATCGAAACGTTTGTAAACGTTTAGCTTAAATCGCTAAAAAGGTGAAACTTTTGGATTTATTTCGTAACGTTTTAAATATTTAGATTTGTTTCGTAACCTTTGTTAACGTTAGACTTAAATAGCTAATAAGGCAAAACGTTTGGTTTTGTTTCGTAACGTATGCAAACGTTTGGCGTAAATTTCTAAAAAGGTGGAATATTTGCATTGGTTTCGTAAGGTTTTAACCTTTAGAATTTCTTTCGTAACGTTTGTAAACATCTAGCCTAAATCGCTAAAAATGTGAAACGCTTGGATTTGTTTCGTAACGTTTGTACACTTTTGCCTTAAATCGCTAAAAGGGTGAAACGTTAACATTTGTTTCGTAATGTTTGTAAATGGTTGGCTTAAATCGCTAAAATTGTGAAACATTTGGATTTGTTTCGTAACGTTTATAAACGTTTGTCTTCAATCACTAAAAAGGGGAAACGTTTGGATTTGTTTCGTAACGTTTTATACATTTGGATTGGTTTCGTAACGTTTTAAACGTTTGGCTTAAATCGCTAAAAAGGTATAACGTTTGGAATTTTTTCGTAAAGTTTGTAAACATTCGGCTTAAATCGCTAAAAAGGTGAAACGTTTGGAATTGTTTCGTAACGTTTTGAACGTTTTGATTAAATCGCTAAAAAGGGGAAACGTTTGGGTTTGTTTCATAACGTTTTCAACGCTTGGATTTGTTTTATAAAGTTTGTAAACGTTTGGCTTAAATCACTAAAAAGTTGAAAAGTTTGGTTTTGTTTCGTAACGTTTGTAAACGTTTGGCTTGAATCGCAAAAAAGGTGAAACGTTTGGATTTGTTTAGTAACGTTTGTAAACGTTTGGCTTAAATCGCTAAAAAGGGGAAACGTTTGGGTTTGTTTCATAACGTTTTCATTGTTTGGATTTCTTTCGTAAAGTTTGTAAACGTTTGGCTTAAATCACTTAAAAGATGAAGCATTTGGTTTTGCTTCATAATGTTTGTAAACGTTTGTCTTGAATCGCTAAAAAGGTGAAACGTTTGGATTTGTTTTGTAACGTTTGTAAACGTTTGGCTTAAATCGCTAAAAAGGTGAAACATTTAGATTTGTTTCATAACTTTTTCAACGTTTGGATTTGTTTCGTAATGTTTGTATACGTTTGGCTTATATCACTGAAATGGTGAAACGTTTGGTTTTGTTTCGTAATGTTTGTAAACGTTTGACTTCAATATCTAAAAAGGTTAAACGTTTGGATTTGTTTCGATACGTTTGTACACGTTTGGCTTAAATCGCTAAAAATGTGAAACGTTTGGATTTGTTTCGATACGTTTGTACACGTTTGGCTTAAATCGCTAAAAATGTGAAACGTTTGGTTTTGTTTCGTAACGTTTGTTAACGTTTGGCAGAAATCGCTAAAAATGTGAAACTTTTGGATTGGTTTCGTAACGTTTGGCTTAATCTCTATAAAGGGGAAACGTTTAGATTTGTTTCATAACGTTTTGAACATTTGGATTTGTTTCGTAACGTTTGTAATTGTTTGGCCTAAATCGCTAAAAATGTGATACGCTTTTGAATTGTTTCGTAAGATTTGTTAACATTTGGCTTAAATCGCTAAAAAGGTGAAACGTTAATATTTGTTTCGTAACATTTATAAACGTTTGGCTTAAATCGATAAAAAAGGAAATGTTTCGATTGGTTTCGTAACGTTTTATACGTTGGGATTTGTTTTATAACGTATTAAACGTTTGATTTAAATCGCTAAAAAGGTGAAACGTTTCGATTTGAATCGAAACGTTTGTAATCGTTTAGCTTAAATCGCTAAAAAGGTGAAACTTTTGGATTTGTTTCGTAACGTTTTAAATATTTAGATTTGTTTCGTAACCTTTGTTAACGTTAGACTTAAATAGCTAATAAGGCAAAACGTTTGGCGTAAATTTCTAAAAAGGTGGAATATTTGCATTGGTTTCGTAAGGTTTTAACCTTTAGAATTTCTTTCGTAACGTTTGTAAACATCTAGCCTAAATCGCTAAAAATGTGAAACGCTTGGATTTGTTTCGTAACGTTTGTACACTTTTGCCTTAAATCGCTAAAAGGGTGAAACGTTAACATTTGTTTCGTAATGTTTGTAAATGGTTGGCTTAAATCGCTAAAATTGTGAAACGTTTGGATTTGTTTCGTAACGTTTATAAACGTTTGTCTTCAATCACTAAAAAGGGGAAACGTTTGGATTTGTTTCGTAACGTTTTATACATTTGGATTGGTTTCGTAACGTTTTAAACGTTTGGCTTAAATCGCTAAAAAGGTACAACGTTTGGATTTTTTTCGTAAAGTTTGTAAACATTCGGCTTAAATCGCTAAAAAGGTGAAACGTTTGGAATTGTTTCGTAACGTTTTGAACGTTTTGATTAAATCGCTAAAAAGGGGAAACGTTTGGGTTTGTTTCATAACGTTTTCAACGCTTGGATTTGTTTTATAAAGTTTGTAAACGTTTGGCTTAAATCACTAAAAAGTTGAAAAGTTTGGTTTTGTTTCGTAACGTTTGTAAACGTTTGGCTTGAATCGCAAAAAAGGGGAAATGTTTGGATTTGTTTAGTAACGTTTGTAAACGTTTGGCTTAAATCGCTAAAAAGGGGAAACGTTTGGGTTTGTTTCATAACGTTTTCATTGTTTGGATTTCTTTCGTAAAGTTTGTAAACGTTTGGCTTAAATCACTTAAAAGATGAAGCATTTGGTTTTGCTTCATAATGTTTGTAAACGTTTGTCTTGAATCGCTAAAAAGGTGAAACGTTTGGATTTGTTTTGTAACGTTTGTAAACGTTTGGCTTAAATTGCTAAAAAGGTGAAACATTTAGATTTGTTTCATAACTTTTTCAACGTTTGGATTTGTTTCGTAATGTTTGTAAACGTTTGGCTTATATCATTAAAATGGTGAAACGTTTGGTTTTGTTTCGTAATATTTGTAAACGTTTGACTTCAATATCTAAAAAGGTTAAACGTTTGGATTTGTTTCGATACGTTTGTACACGTTTGGCTTAAATCGCTAAAAATGTGAAACGTTTGGATTTGTTTCGATACGTTTGTACACGTTTGGCTTAAATCGCTAAAAATGTGAAACGTTTGGTTTTGTTTCGTAACGTTTGTTAACGTTTGGCATAAATCGCTAAAAATGTGAAACTTTTGGATTGGTTTCGTAACGTTTGGCTTAATCTCTATAAAGGGGAAACGTTTAGATTTGTTTCATAACGTTTTGAACATTTGGATTTGTTTCGTAATGTTTGTAAAAGTTTGGCTTATATCAGTGAAATGGTGAAACATTTGGTTTTGTTTTGTAATGTTTGTAAATTTTTCGCTTCAATCGCTAAAAAGGTGAAACATTTGGATTGGTTTCGATACGTTTGTAAACGTTTGGCTTAAATCGCAAAAAAAATGAAACGTTTGGTTTTTTTTGTAATGTTTGTAAACGTTTGGCATAAATCGCTAAAAATGTGAAACGATTGGATTGGTTTCGTAACGTTTGTAAACGTTTGGCTTAAATCGCTAAAAAGGTGAAACGTTTGGATTTGTTTCATAACATTTTAAACGTTTGGATTAAATAGGTAAAAAGATAAAACGTTACGATTTGTTTTGATAACGTTTTTAAACATTTGGCATAAATCGCTAGAAAGGGGAAACGTTTGGATTTGTTTCGTAACGTTTGTAAATGTTTGGTTTAAATCGTTAAAAAGGTGAAACGTGTGGATTTGTTTCGTAACGTTTGTAAAAAATTTGCTTAAATCACTAAAAAGGGGAAACATTTGGGCTTGTTTCGTAACCTTTTAAACTTTTGGATTTGTTTCGTAATGTTTGTAAATGATTGGCTTAAATCACTAAAAAGGTTAAACGTTTCGTTTTTTTGGTAACATTTGTAAACGTTTGGCTAGAATCGCTAAAAAGGCGAAACGTTTCGATTTGTTTCATAACGTTTGTAAACGTTTGGCTTAAATCGCTAAAAATATGAAACGTTTGGATTTGTTTCGTAATGTTTGTAAACGTTTGGCTTAAATTGTTAAAAAGGTTAAACATTTGGATTTGTTTCGTAAAATTTCAAACGTTTGGATTAAATCACTAAAAAGGTAAAACGTTTGGTTTTGTTTCGTAACATTTGTAAATGTTTGGCTTCAATCGCTAAAAAGGGGAAACGTTTAGATTTCTTTCGATACGTTTGTAAACGTTTGGCTTAAATCGCTAAAAATGAGAAACATTTGGCTTTGTTTCGTAACGTTGTAAACGTTCGGCATAAATTGCTAAAAATGTGAAACATTTGAATTGGTTTCGGAACGTTTTAAATGTTTGGCTTAGATCGCTAAAAAGGTGAAACGTTTGGATTTGTTTCATAATGTTTGTGAAAATTTGGCTTAAATAGCTAAAAAGGTGAAACGTTAGGATTTGTTTCGAAACGTTTGTAAACGTTTGGCTTAAATCGCTAAAAAGGTGAAACATTTGGATTTGTTTCGTAACATTTGTAAACGTTTGGTTGAAATCGGTAAAAAGGTGAAACGTATGGATTTGTTTCGTAACGTTTGTAAACGTTTGGCTTACATCGCTAAAAAGTGGAAATATTTGGGTTCTTTTCGTAACGTTTTAAACGTTTGCATTTGCTTCGTAACGTTTGTAAACATTTGGCTTAAATCACTAAAAAGGTGAAACGTTTGCTTTTGTCTCGTAAAATTTGTAAACGTTTTTGGATTTTTTCGTAACGTTTGTAAAGGTTGGGCTTATATCGCTAAAAATGTGAAACGTTTGGATTTGTTTCATAATGTTTGTAAACGTTTGGCTTTAATCGATAAAAATGTGAAACATTTGGATTTGTTTCGATACGTTTGTAAACGTTTTGCTTAAATTGCTAAAAATGTGAAATGTTTGGTTTGTTTCGTAAAGTTTGTAAACGTTTGACATAAATCGCTCAAAAGGAGAAACATTTGGGTTGATTTCGTGACGATTGTAAACGTTTGATTTAAATCGCTAAAAAGGTAAAACGTTTGGCTTGGTTTCGTTTCGTTTTAAACTTTTGGATTTGAACGTTTTAAACGTTTGGCTTAAATTGCTAAAAAGGTGAAACGTTTGGATTTGTTTCGTCACGTTTTAAACTTTTATATTGGTTTTGAAACATTGTAAATGCCTGGCTTAAATCGCTAAAAAGGTGAAACGTTTGGATTTCTTTCGTAACATTTCAAACGTAACGTCTTAAATCGCTGAAAAGGTGAAATGTTTAGATTTTTTTCATAACGTTCGTAAACATTTGGCTTAAATAGATAAAAAGATGAAACGTTAGGATTTATTTCGTAGCGTTTTTAAACGTTTGGCTTAAATTGCTAAAAAGATGAAAGGTTTGGATTTTTTTCCTAACGTTTGTAAACGTCTGGGTTAAATCGCTAAAAAGGTGAAACGTTTGGATTTGTTTCGTAGCATTTGTAAACGTTTGGCTTAAATCGCTAAAAAGGGGAAACGTTTGGGTTTTTTTTTAAATATTTTAAACGTTTGGATTTGTTTCGTAACCTTTCTAAACGTTTGGTTTAAATGATTAAAAAGGGGAAAGGTTTGGTTTTGTTTCATAATGTTTTTAAACGTTTGGCTTGAATAGCTAAACAGGTGAAACGTTTGGATTTGTTTCGTAACGTTTGTAAATGTTTGGCATAAATCGCGAAAAATGTGAAACGTTTGGAATTGTTTCGTAATGTTTGTAACCATTTGGCTGAAATCGCTAAAAAGGTGAAACATTTGGATTTGTTACATTACGTTTTAAACGTTTGGATTTGTTTTGTAACGTTTATAAACGTTTGGCTTCAATCGATAAAAAGGGGAAACGTTTGGGTTTGTTTCATAACGTTTTCATTGTTTGGATTTCTTTCGTAAAGTTTGTAAACGTTTGGCTTAAATCACTTAAAAGATGAAGCATTTGGTTTTGCTTCATAATGTTTGTAAACATTTGTCTTGAATCGCTAAAAAGGTGAAACGTTTGGATTTGTTTCGTAACGTTTGTAAACGTTTGGCTTAAATCGCTAAAAAGGTGAAACATTTAGATTTGTTTCATAACTTTTTCAACGTTTGGATTTGTTTCGTAATGTTTGTAAACGTTTGGCTTATATCACTGAAATGGTGAAACGTTTGGTTTTGTTTCGTAATGTTTGTAAACGTTTGGCTTAAATCGCTAAAATTGTGAAACATTTGGATTGGTTTCGTAAGTTTGTAAACGTTTGGCTTAAGTCGCTAAAAATGTGAAACGTTTTGATTTGTTCCATAATGTTTCAAACGTTTGGATTGGTTTCGTAACGTATTAAACTTTTGGCTTAAATCACTAAAAAGGTGAAACATTTGGTTTTGTTTCGTAACGTTTGTATACGTTTGGCTTAAATCGCTAACAAGGTGAAACGTTGGATTTGTTTCGTAATGTTTGTAAACGTTTGGCCTAAATCGCTAAAAAGCTGAAATGTTTGGTTATTTCCCTAACGTTTTAAATGTTGGATTGGTTTCGTTTTAAACAATTGGCTTAAATCGCTAAAAAGGTGAAATGTTTGGATTTGTTTCTTAACGTTTTAAACGTTTGGATTGGTTTTTTAACGTTTTAAACTTTTGGCTTAAATCGCTAAAAAGCGGAACTGTTTGGTTTATATCGCTAAAAAGGTGAAACGTTTAGATTTGTTTCGTAACGTTTTAAAAAATTGGATTGGTTTCATAACGTTTTAAACGTTTGGCTTAAATCGCTAAAAAAGTGAAAGGCTAAAAGGTGAAACGTTTGGTTTTTTTTCGTAACGTTTGGAAACATTTGACTTAAATCGCTAAAAATGTGAAACGTTTGGATTTCTTTCATATTGTTTTTAAGCATTTCGATTGGTTTTATAACATTTTAAATGTTTGGCTTAAATCGCTAAAAAGGTGAAACGTTTGGTTTTCTTTCGTAACGTTTGTAAACGTTTGGCTTAAATCGCTTAAAAGGTGAATTTGTTTCATAACGTTTGTAAGCGTTTGTCTTAAATCGCTTAAAAGGTGAATTTTTTTTTCGTGATGTTTGGATTGGTTTTGTAACGTTTATGAAGCTTGTCTTAAATCGCTAAAAAGGTACAACGTTTAGATTTGTTTCGTAACCTTTTAAACGTTTGGATTAGTTTTGTAACGTTTGTAAATTTTATGCTTAAATTGCTAGAAAGGTGAAACGTTTGGTTTTATATCGTAACGTATGTAAACATTTGGCTTATATTGCTAAAAATGTGAAACATTTGGATTTGGTTCGTAACGTTTTAAACCTTTCAATTTGTTTCGTAACGTTTTAAACGTTTGGCTTAAATCAGTAAAAAGGTGAAACTATTGGATTTGTTTTGTAACGTTTGTATACGTGTTGCTTAAATCGCTAACAAGGTGAAATGTTTGGATTTGTTTCGAAACGTTTTAAACATTTGCATTGGTTTTATAACGTTTTAAACTTTTTGCTTAAATCGCTAAAAAGGGGAAACGTTTGGCTTCTATCTCTAAAAAGGTGAAAAGTTTAGATTTGTTTCTTAATGTTTTAAACAATTGGATTGGTTTTGCAACGTTTTAAACGTTTTGCTTAAATCGCTAAAAACGTGAAACGCTAAAAAGGTGAAACGTTTGGATTTCTTTCGTTACTTTTTTAAACATTTAGATTGTTTTGATAACATTTTAAACGTTTGGCTTAAATCGCTAAAAAGGTGAAACGTTTGTTTTTATTTCATAACGTTTGTAAACGTTTGGCTTAAATTGCTAAAAAAGTGACACTTTTGGATTTGTTTCTTAACGTTTGTAAGCGTTTGGCTTAAATCTCTTAAAAGGTGAAATATTTGTATTTTTTGTACTGTTCTAAATGTTTGGATTGGTTTTGTAACGTTTATGAAGTTTGTCTTAAATCGCTAAAAAGGTAAAACGTTTAGATTTGTTGCTGAACCTTTTAAACGTTTGGATTAATTTTGTAATGTTTGTAAACGTTTGGCTTATATTTCTAGAAAGCTGAAACGCTTGGTTTTATTTCGTAACGTATGTAAACGTTTGGCTTAAATTGCTAAAAAGGTGAAACATTTGGATTTGTTTCGTAATGTTTTAAACGTGTCAATTTGTTTCGTAACGTTTTAAACGTTTGGCTTAAATCGGTAAAAAGGTGAAACGTTTGGATTTGTTTCGTAACGTTTGTACACGTTTGGCTCGAATCGCTAAATAGGTGAAATTTTTGGATTTGTTTCGTAAAGTTTGTAAACGTCTGGCTTAAATCGCTAAAAATGTGAAATGTTTGGATTAGTTTCGTAACGTTTGTAAACATTTGGCTTAAATCACTAAAAAGGTGAAACGTTTGGTTTTGTTTCGTAACGTTTGTTAACATTTGGTTTCAATCGCTAAAAAGGGGAAACGTTAGGATTTGTTTCGTAACGTTTTAAACGTTTGGATTGGTTTTGTAACGTTTTAAACATTTGGCTTAAATCGCTAAAAAGGTGAAACTTTTTGATTTGTTTCGTAACGTTTTAAACATTTGGATTAAATCGCTAATAATGTGAAACGTTTAGATTTTTTTTGTAACGTTGGTAAACGTTTGACTAAAATCGCTAAAAATATGAAACGTTTGGATTGGTTCCGTAACGTTTTAAACGTTTGGCTTGAATCGCTAAAAATGTGAAACGTTTTGTTTTGTTTTATAACGTTTGTAAACGTTTGGATTGGTTTCGTAACGTTTTAAATGTTTGGGTCAAATCTCTAAAAAGGGGAAACGTTTCGATTTATTTCGTAACATTTGTTAACGTTTGGCTTAAATTGCTAAAAGGTAAAACGTTTCGATTTGTTTCGTAACGTTTTAAATGTTTGGATTGGTTTTGTAACGTTTTAAACGTTTGGCTTAAATCACTAATAAGGTGAAACGTTTGGATTTGTTTTGTAACATTTGTAAATGTTTGGCTTAAATCGCTAAAAAGGGGAAAATTTTGGATTTGTTTCGTAATGTTTGGCTTAAATTGCTAATAATGTGAAACGCTTGGTTTTGTTTCGTAAGGTTTGTAAACGTTTGTCTTCAATCACTAAAAGTGTGAAACGTTTGGATTGGTTTCGTAACGTTTTAAACTTTTGGATTTGTTTCGTAACGTTTTATATGTTTGGATTGGTTTCGTTACGTTTGTAACGTTTGACTTAAATCGGTAAAAAGGTGAAACCTTTGGATTTATTTCGTAACGTTTTAAGCGTTTAGATTAAATCGCTAAAAATGTGAAACGTTTGGATTTGTTTCGTAAGTTTGTAAACGTTTGGCTTAAGTCGCTAAAAATGTGAAACGTTTTGATTTGTTCCATAATGTTTCAAACGTTTGGATTGGTTTCATAACGTATTAAACTTTTGGCTTAAATCACTAAAAAGGTGAAACATTTGGTTTTGTTTCGTAACGTTTGTATACGTTTGGCTTAATTCGCTAACAAGATGAAACGTTTGGATTTGTTTCGTAATGTTTATAAACGTTTGGCTTAAATCGCTAAAAAGCTGAAATGTTTGGTTTTTTTCCTAACGTTTTTAATGTTGGATTGGTTTCTTAACGTTTTAAACGTTTGGATTGGTTTCGTAACGTTTTCAACATTTGGCTTAAATCGCTAAAAAGGTGAAATGTTTGCATTTATTTCTTAACGTTTTAAACGTTTGGATTGGTTTTATAACGTTTTAAACTTTTGGGTTAAATCTCTAATAAGGGAAAATGTTTGGTTTATATCGCTAAAAAGTTGAAACATTTAGATTTGTTTCGTAACGTTTTGAAAAATTGGATTGGTTTCATAACGTTTTAAACGTTTGGCTTAAATCGCTAAAAAGGTGAAACGCTAAAAGGTGAAACGTCTGGTTTTGCTTCGTAACGTTTGGAAACATTTGACTTAAATCGCTAAAAATGTGAAACGTTTGGATTTCTTTCATAACGTTTTTAAACATTTCGATTGGTTTTAGAACCTTTTAAACGTTTGGCTTAAATCGCTAAAAAGGTGAAACGTTTGGTTTTCTTTCATAACGTTTGTAACCGTTTGGCTTAAATCGCTTAAAAGGTTAATTTGTTTCTTAGCATTTGTAAGCGTTTGTCTTAAATCGCTTAAAAGGTGAATTTTTTTTTTCGTGATGTTTGGATTGGTTTTGTAACGTTTATGAAACTTGTCTTAAATCGCTAAAAAGGTACAACGTTTAGATTTGTTTTGTAACCTTTTAAACATTTGGATTAGTTTTGGCTTAAATTGCTAGAAAGGTGAAACGTTTGGTTTTATATCGTAACGTATGTAAACGTTTGGCTTAAATTGCTATTAAGGTGAAACTTTGGATTTATTTCGTAACGTTTTAAACGTTTCAATTTGTTTCATAACGTTTTAAACTTTTGGCTTAAATCGGTAAAAAGGTGGAACATTTGGATTTGTTTCATAACGTTTGTATACGTTTTGCTTAAATCGCTAAAAAGGTGAAATGTGTGGTTTTGTTTCCTAACGTTTTAAATGTTTGGATTGGTTTTATAACGTTTTAAACGTTTGGTTTGGTTTGTAACGTTTTAAACATTAGGCTTAAATCACTAACAAGGTGAAATGTTTGGATTTGTTTCGTAACGTTTTAAACGTTTGGATTGGTTTTATAACGTTTTAAACTTTTTGCTTAAATCGCTAAAAAGAGGAAACGTTTGGCTTATATCGCTAAAAAGGTGAAACATTTAGATATGTTTCGTAACGTTTTAAACAATTGGATTGGTTTTGTAACGTTTTAAACGTTTTGCTTAAATCCCTAAAAAGGTGAAACGCTAGAAAGGTGAAATATTTGGTTTTGTTTCGTATTGCTTGCAAATGTTTGACTTAAATCACTAAAAATGTGAAACGTTTGGATTTCTTTCATTACTTTTTTAAACATTAAGATTGTTTTCATAACATTTTAAACGTTTGGCTTAAATCGCTAAAAAGGTGAAACGTTTGTTTTTATTTCGTAACGTTTGTAAACGTTTGGCTTAAATTGCTAAAAAGGTGACACTTTTGGATTTGTTTCTTAACATTTGTAAGCGTTTGGCTTAAATCTCGTAAAAGGTGAAATGTTTGTATTTTTTGTAATGTTCTAAATGTTTGGATTGGTTTTGTAACGTTTATGAAGTTTGCTTAAATCGCTAAGAAGGTAAATTGTTTAGATTTTTTTCTGAACCTTTTAAACGTTCGGATTAGTTTTGTAATGTTTGTAAACGTTTAGCTTATATTGCTAGAAAGGTGAAACGCTTGGTTTTATTTCGTAACGTATGTAAATGTTTGGCTTAAATTGCTAAAAAGGTGAAACATTTGGATTTGTTTCGTAATGTTTTAAACGTTTCAATTTGTTTCGTAACATTTTAAACGTTTCGCTTAAATCGGTAAAAAGGTGAAAAGTTTGGATTTTTCGTAACGTTTGTACACGTTTGGCTTGAATCGCTAAAAAGGTGAAACGTTTGGATTTGTTTCATAAAGTTTGGAAACGTCTGGCATAAATCACTAAAAATGTGAAATGTTTGGATTAGTTTCGTAACGTTTGTAAACATTTGGCTTAAATCACTAAAAAGGTGAAACGTTTGGTTTTGTTTCGTAACGTTTATAAACGTTTGGCTTCAATCGCTAAAAAGGGGAAACGTTAGGATTTGTTTCGTAAGCGTTTTAAACGTTTGGATTGGTTTTGTAACGTTTTAAACGTTTGGCCTAAATCGCTAAAAAGGTGAAACGTTTTGATTTTTTTCGTAACGTTTTAAACGTTTGGATTAAATCGCTAATAATGTGAAATGTTTGGATTTTTTTTGTAACGTTTGTAAACGGTTGGCTTAAATCGCTAAAAATATGAAACGTTAGGATTGGTTCCGTAACGTTTTAAACGTTTGGCTTGAATCGCTAAAAAGGAGAAACTTTTGGTTTGTCTTATAACGTTTGTAAACGTTTGGATTGGTTTCGTAATATTTTAAATGTTTGGCTCAAATCGCTAAAAAGGGGAAACGTTTCGATTTACTCCGTAACATTTGTAGACGTTTGGCTTAAATCGCCGAAAGGTAAAACATTTAGATTTGTTTCGTAACGTTTTAAATGTTTGGATTGGTTTTGTAACGTTTTAAACGTTTGGCTTCACTCAATAATAAGGTGAAACGTTTGTATTTGTTTCGTAACATTTGTAAATGTTTGGCTTAAATCGCTAAAAAGGGGAAAATTTTGGATTTGTTTCGTAATGTTTGGCTTAAATTGCTAATAATGTAAAACGCTTGGTTTTGTTTCGTAAGGTTTGTAAACGTTTGTCTTCAATCGCTAAAAAGGTGAAACGTTTGGATTGGTTTCGTAACGTTTTAAACGTATGGATTTGTTTCGTAACGTTTTACATGTTTGGATTGGTTTGTAGGCGTTTGTAACGTTTGTCTTAAATCGGTAAAAAGGTGAAACGTTTGGATTTATTTCGTAACGTTTTAAATGTTTGGATTAAGTCGCTAAAAATGTGAAACGTTTGGATTTATTTCGTAAGTTTGTAAACGTTTGGCTTAAGTCGCTAAAAATGTGAAACGTTTTGATTTGTTCTATAATGTTTCAAAAGTTTGGATTGGTTTCATAACGTATTAAACGTTTGATTTAAATCGCTAAAAAGGTGAAACATTTGGTTTTGTTTCGTAACTTTTGTATACGTTTGTCTTAAATCGCTAAAAAGGTGAAACGTTTGGATTTGTTTCGTAATGTTTTTAAACGTTGGGCTTAAATCGCTAAAAAGCTGAAATGTTTGGTTTTTTTTCCTAACGTTTTAAATGTTGGATTGGTTTCTTAACGTTTTAAACGTTTGGATTGGTTTCATAACGTTTTAAAAATTTAGCTTATGTCGCTAAAAAGGTGAAATATTTGGATTTGTTTCGTAACGTTTTAAATGTTTGGATTGGTTTTATAACGTTTTAAACTTTTTGCTTAAATCGCTAAAAAGGGGAAACGTTTGGCTTATATCGCTAAAAGGTAAAACGTTTAGATTTGTTTCGTAACGTTTTAAACAATTGGATTGGTTTTGTAACGTTTTAAACGTTTAGCTTAAATCGCTAAAAAGGTGAAACATTTGGTTTTGTTTCGTATTGTTTGCAAACGTTTGACTTAAATCGCTAAAAATGTGAAACGTTTGAATTTCTTTCGTTACTTTTTTAAACATTGAGATTTTTTCATAACATTTTAAACGTTTGGCTTAAATCGCTAAAAAGGTGAAAAGTTTGGTTTTATTTCGTAACTTTTGTAAACGTTTGGCTTAAATTGCTAAAAAGGTGACACTTTTGGATTTGTTTCTTAACGTTTGTAAGCGTTTAGCTTAAATATCTTAAAAGGTGAAATGTTTGTATTTTTTGTAATGTTCTAAATTTTTGGATTGGTTTTGTAACGTTTATGAAGTTTGTCATAAATCGCTAAAAAGGTAAAACATTTAGTTTCTTAACCTTTTAAACGTTTGGATTAGTTTTAAAATGTTTGTATACGTTTGGCTTATATTGCTGGAAAGGTGGAACGCTTGGTTTTATTTCGTAACGTATGTAAACGTTTGGCTTAAATTGCTAAAAAGGTGAAACATTTGGATTTATTTCGTAATGTTTTAAACGTTTCAATTTGTTTCGTAAATTTTTAAACGTTTGGCTTAAATCGGTAAAAAGGTGAAACGTTTGGATTTGTTTCGTAACGTTTGTACACGTTTGGCTTGAATCGCTAAAAAGGTGAAACGTTTGGATTTGTTTCGTAAAGTTTGTAAACGTTTGGCTTAAATCGCTAAAAAGGGGAAACGTTTGGATTAATTTCGTAATGTCTGTAAACATTTGGTTTAAATCATTAAAAAGGTGAAACGTTTGGTTTTGTTTCGTAACGTTTGTAAACGTTTGGCTTCAATCGCTAAAAAGGGGAAACGTTAGGATTTGTTTCGTAAGCGTTTTAAACGTTTGGATTGGTTTTGTAATGTTTTAAACGTTTGGCTTAAATCGCTAAAAAGGTGAAAGGTTTGGATTTGTTTCGTAATTTTTTAAACGTTTGGATTAAATCGCTAAATTTGTGAAACGTTTGGATTTTTTTGTAATGTTTGTAACGTTTGGCTTAAATCGCTAAAAATGTGAAACGTTTGGTTTGGTTCTGTAACGTTTTAAACGTTTGGTTTGAATCGCTAAATAGGTGAAACGTTTGGTTTTGTTTTATAACGTTTGTAAACGTTTGGATTGGTTTCGTAACGTTTTAAATGTTTGGCTCAAATCGCTAAAAAGGGGAAACATTTCGATTTATTTCGTAACGTTTGTAAACGTTCGGCTTAATTCGCCAAAAGGTGAAACGTTTCAATTTGTTTCGTAACGTTTTAAATGTTTGGATTGGTTTTGAAACGTTTTAAACGTTTGGCTTAAATCACTAATAAGGGGAAACGTTTGGATTTGTGTTGTAACATTTGTAAATGTTTGGCTTAAATCGCTAAAAAGGGGAAAATTTTGGATTTGTTTCGTAACATTTGGCTTAAATTGCTAATAATGTGAAACGCTTAGTTTTGTTTCGTAAGGTTTGTAAACGTTTTTCTTCAATCACTAAAAAGGTGAAACGTTTGGATTGGTTTCGTAACGTTTTAAACGTTTGGATTTGTTTCGTAACGTTTTAAACGTTTGGATTTGTTTCGTAACGTTTTAAATGTTTGGATTTGTTTGTAAGCGTTTGTAATGTTTGGCTTAGATCGGTAAAAAGGTGAAACGTTTGGATTTATTTCGTAACTTTTTAAACGTTTGGATTAAGTCGCTAAAAATTTGAAACGTTTGGATTTGTTTTGTAAGTTTGTAAACGTTTGGCTTAAGTCGCTAAAAATGTGAAACGTTTTGATTTGTTCCATAATGTTTCAAACGTTTGGATTGGTTTCATAACGTATTAAACGTTTGACTTAAATTGCTAAAAAGGTGAAACATTTGGTTTTGTTTCGTAACGTTTGTATAAGTTTGGCTTAAATCGCTAAAAAGGGGAAACGTTTGGATTTGTTTCGTAATGTTTGTAAACGTTGGGCTTAAATTGTTAAAAAGCTGAAATGTTTGGTTTTTTTCCTAACGTTTTAAATGTTGGATTGGTTTCTTAACGTTTTAAACGTTTGGATTGGTTTCTTAACGTTTTAAACGTTTGGCTTAAATCGCTAAAAAGGTGAAATATTTGGATTTGTTTCGTAACGTTTTAAACGTTTGGATTGGTTTTATAACGTTTTAAATGTTTTGCTTAAATCGCTAAAAAGGGGAAACGTTTGGCTTATATTGCTAAAAAGGTGAAACGTTTAGATTTGTTTCGTAACGTTTTAAACAATTGGATTGGTTTTGTAACGTTTTAAACGTTTTGCTTAAATTGCTAAAAAGGTGAAACGCTAAAAAGGTGAAACATTTGGTTTTGTTTCGTATTGTTTGCAAACGTTTGACTTAAATCGCTAAAAATGTGAAACGTTTGGATTTCTTTCGTTACTTTATTAAACATTAAGATTGTTTTCATAACATTTTAAACGTTTGGCTTAAATCGCTAAAAAGGGGAAACGTTTGGTTTTATTTCGTAACGTTTGTAAACGTTTGGCTTAAATTGCTAAAAAGGTGACACTTTTTGATTTGTTTCTTAACGTTTGTAAGCGTTTGGTTTAAATCTCTTAAAAGGTGAAATGTTTGTATTTTTTGTAATGTTCTAAATGTTTGGATTGGTTTTGTAACGTTTATGAAGTTTGTCTTAAATCGCTAAAAAGGTAAAACGTTTAGATTTGTTTCTTAACCTTTTAAACGTTTGGATTAGTTTTGTAATGTTTGTAAACGTTTGGCTTGTACTGCTGGAAAGGTGGAACACTTGGTTTTATTTCGTTTAAAAGTTTGGCTTAAATTGCTAAAAAGGTGAAACATTTGGTTTTGTTTCGTAATGTTTTAAACGTTTAAATTTGTTTCGTAACGTTTTAAACTTTTGGCTTAAATCGGTAAAAAGGTGAAACGTTTGGATTTGTTTCGTAACATTTGTACACGTTTGGCTTGAATCGCTAAAAAGGTGAAACGTTTGGATTTATTTCGTAAAATTTGTAAACGTTTGGCTTAAATCGCTAAAAATGTGAAATGTTTGGATTAATTTCGTAACGTCTGTAAACATTTGGCTTAAATCACTAAAAAGATGAAACGTTTGGTTTTGATTCGTAACGTTTGTAAACGTTTGGCTTCAATCGCTAAAAAGGGGAAACGTTAGGATTTGTTTTGTAAGCGTTTTAAATGTTTGGATTTGTTTTGTAACGTTTTAAACGTTTGGCTTAAATCGGTAAAAAGGTGAAACGTTTGGATTTGTTTTGTAATGTTTTAAACGTTTGGATTGGTTTTTTAACGTTTTAAACTTTTGGCTTAAATCGCTAAAAAGCGGAAATGTTTGGTTTATATTGCTAAAAAGGTGAAACGTTTAGATTTGTTTCGTAACGTTTTAAAAAATTGGATTGGTTTCATAACGTTTTAAACGTTTGGCTTAAATCGCTAAAAAAGTGAAAGGCTAAAAGGTGAAACGTTTGGTTTTTTTTCGTAACGTTTGGAAACATTTGACTTAAATCGCTAAAAATGTGAAATGTTTGGATTTCTTTCACAACATTTTTAAACATTTCGATTGGTTTTATAACATTTTAAATGTTTGGCTTAAATCGCTAAAAAGGTGAAACGTTTGGTTTTCTTTCGTAACGTTTGTAAACGTTTGGCTTAAATCGCTTAAAAGGTGAATTTGTTTCTTAACGTTTGTAAGCGTTTGTCTTAAATCGCTTAAAAGGTGAATTTTTTTTTCGTGATGTTTGGATTGGTTTTGTAACGTTTATGAAGCTTGTCTTAAATCGCTAAAAAGGTACAACGTTTAGATTTGTTTTGTAACCTTTTAAACGTTTGGATTAGTTTTGTAATGTTTGTAAATTTTATGCTTAAATTGCTAGAAAGGTGAAATGTTTGGTTTTATATCGTAACGTATGTAAACATTTGGCTTATATTGCTAAAAATGTGAAACATTTGGATTTGGTTCGTAACGTTTTAAACGTTTGGCTTAAATCAGTAAAAAGGTGAAACTATTGGATTTGTTTCGTAACGTTTGTATACGTGTTGCTTAAATCGCTAACAAGGTGAAATGTTTGGATTTGTTTCGTAACGTTTTAAACGTTTGCATTGGTTTTATAACGTTTTAAACTTTTTGCTTAAATCGCTAAAAAGGGGAAACGTTTGGCTTCTATCTCTAAAAAGGTGAAAAGTTTAGATTTGTTTCTTAATGTTTTAAACAATTGGATTGGTTTTGCAACGTTTTAAACGTTTTGCTTAAATCGCTAAAAAGGTGAAACGCTAAAAAGGTGAAACGTTTGGATTTCTTTCGTTACTTTTTTAAACATTTAGATTGTTTTGATAACATTTTAAACGTTTGGCTTAAATCGCTAAAAAGGTGAAACGTTTGTTTTTATTTCATGACGTTTGTAAACGTTTGGCTTAAATTGCTAAAAAAGTGACACTTTTGGATTTGTTTCTTAACGTTTGTAAGCGTTTGGCTTAAATCTCTTAAAAGGTGAAATATTTGTATTTTTTGTACTGTTCTAAATGTTTGGATTGGTTTTGTAACGTTTATGAAGTTTGTCTTAAATCGCTAAAAAGGTAAAACGTTTAGATTTGTTGCTGAACCTTTTAAACGTTTGGATTAATTTTGTAATGTTTGTAAACGTTTGGCTTATATTTCTAGAAGGCTGAAACGCTTGGTTTTATTTCGTAACGTATGTAAACGTTTGGCTTAAATTGCTAAAAAGGTGAAACATTTGGATTTGTTTCGTAATGTTTTAAACGTTTCAATTTGTTTCGTAACGTTTTAAACGTTTGGCTTAAATCGGTAAAAAGGTGAAACGTTTGGATTTGTTTCGTAACGTTTGTACACGTTTGGCTCGAATCGCTAAATAGGTGAAATTTTTGGATTTGTTTCGTAAAGGTTGTAAACGTCTGGCTTAAATCGCTAAAAATGTGAAATGTTTGGATTAGTTTCGTAACGTTTGTAAACATTTGGCTTAAATCACTAAAAAGGTGAAACGTTTGGTTTTGTTTCGTAACGTTTGTTAACGTTTGGTTTCAATCGCTAAAAAGGGGAAACGTTAGGATTTGTTTCGTAATGTTTTAAACGTTTGGATTGGTTTTGTAACGTTTTAAACATTTGGCTTAAATCGCTTAAAAGGTGAAACTTTTTGATTTGTTTCGTAACGTTTTAAACATTTGGATTAAATCGCTAATAATGTGAAACGTTTAGATTTTTTTGTAACGTTGGTAAACGTTTGACTAAAATCGCTAAAAATATGAAACGTTTGGATTGGTTCCGTAACGTTTTAAACGTTTGGCTTGAATCGCTAAAAATGTGAAACGTTTTGTTTTGTTTTATAACGTTTGTAAACGTTTGGATTGGTTTCGTAACGTTTTAAATGTTTGGGTCAAATCTCTAAAAAGGGGAAACGTTTCGATTTATTTCGTAACATTTGTTAACGTTTGGCTTAAATCGCTAAAAGGTAAAACGTTTCGATTTGTTTCGTAACGTTTTAAATGTTTGGATTGGTTTTGTAACGTTTTAAACGTTTGGCTTAAATCACTAATAAGGTGAAACGTTTGGATTTGTTTTGTAACATTTGTAAATGTTTGGCTTAAATCGCTAAAAAGGGGAAAATTTTGGATTTGTTTCGTAATGTTTGGCTTAAATTGATAATAATGTGAAACGCTTGGTTTTGTTTCGTAAGGTTTGTAAACGTTTGTCTTCAATCGCTAAAAATGTGAAACGTTTGGATTGGTTTCGTAACGTTTTAAACTTTTGGATTTGTTTCGTAACGTTTTATATGTTTGGATTGGTTTCGTGACGTTTGTAACGTTTGACTTAAATCGGTAAAAAGGTGAAACCTTTAGATTTATTTCGTAACGTTTTAAGCGTTTGGATTAAATCGCTAAAAATGTGAAACGTTTGGATTTGTTTCGTAAGTTTGTAAACGTTTGGCTTAAGTCGCTAAAAATGTGAAACGTTTTGATTTGTTCCATAATGTTTGAAACGTTTGGATTGGTTTCATAACGTATTAAACTTTTGGCTTAAATCACTAAAAAGGTGAAACATTTGGTTCTGTTTCGTAACGTTTGTATACGTTTGGCTTAATTCGCTAACAAAATGAAACGTTTGGATTTGTTTCGTAATGTTTATAAACGTTTGGCTTAAATCGCTAAAAAGCTGAAATGTTTGGTTTTTTTCCTAACGTTTTTAATGTTGGATTGGTTTCTTAACGTTTTAAACGTTTGGATTGGTTTCGTAACGTTTTAAACATTTGGCTTAAATCGCTAAAAAGGTGAAATGTTTGGATTTATTTCTTAACGTTTTAAACGTTTGGATTGGTTTTATAACGTTTTAAACTTTTGGGTTAAATCTCTAATAAGGGAAAATGTTGCGTTTATATCGCTAAAAAGTTGAAACATTTAGATTTGTTTCGTAACGTTTTGAAAAATTGGATTGGTTTCATAACGTTTTAAACGTTTGGCTTAAATCGCTAAAAAGGTGAAACGCTAAAAGGTGAAACGTTTGGTTTTGCTTCGTAACGTTTGGAAACATTTGACTTAAATCGCTAAAAATGTGAAACGTTTGGATTTCTTTCATAACGTTTTTAAACATTTCGATTGGTTTTAGAACATTTTAAACGTTTGGCTTAAATCGCTAAAAAGGTGAAACGTTTGGTTTTCTTTCGTAACGTTTGTAACCGTTTGGCTTAAATCGCTTAAAAGGTGAATTTGTTTCTTAGCATTTGTAAGCGTTTGTCTTAAATCGCTTAATAGGTGAATTTTTTTTTCGTGATGTTTGGATTGGTTTTGTAACGTTTATGAAACTTGTCTTAAATCGCTAAAAAGGTACAACGTTTAGATTTGTTTTGTAACCTTTTAAACGTTTGGATTAGTTTTGGCTTAAATTGCTAGAAAGGTGAAACGTTTGGTTTTATATCGTAACGTATGTAAACGTTTGGCTTAAATTGCTATTAAGGTGAAACTTTGAATTTGTTTCGTAACGTTTTAAACGTTTCAATTTGTTTCATAACGTTTTAAACTTTTGGCTTAAATCGGTAAAAAGGTGGAACATTTGGATTTGTTTCATAACGTTTGTATACGTTTTGCTTAAATCGCTAAAAAGGTGAAATGTGTGGTTTTGTTTCCAAACGTTTTAAATGTTTGGATTGGTTTTATAACGTTTTAAACGTTTGGTTTGGTTTGTAACGTTTTAAACATTAGGCTTAAATCACTAACAAGGTGAAATGTTTGGATTTGTTTCGTAACGTTTTAAACGTTTGGATTGGTTTTATAACGTTTTAAACTTTTTGCTTAAATCGCTAAAAAGAGGAAACGTTTGGCTTATATCGCTAAAAAAGTGAAACATTTAGATATGTTTCGTAACGTTTTAAACAATTGGATTGGTTTTGTAACGTTTTAAACGTTTTGCTTAAATCCCTAAAAAGGTGAAACGCTAGAAAGGTGAAATATTTGGTTTTGTTTCGTATTGCTTGCAAATGTTTGAATTAAATCACTAAAAATGTGAAACGTTTGGATTTCTTTCATTACTTTTTTAAACATTAAGATTGTTTTCATAACATTTTAAACGTTTGGCTTAAATCGCTAAAAAGGTGAAACGTTTGTTTTTATTTCGTAACGTTTGTAAACGTTTGGCTTAAATTGCTAAAAAGGTGACACTTTTGGATTTGTTTCTTAACATTTGTAAGCGTTTGGCTTAAATCTCGTAAAAGGTGAAATGTTTGTATTTTTTGTAATGTTCTAAATGTTTGGATTGGTTTTGTAACGTTTATGAAGTTTGTCTTAAATCGCTAAGAAGGTAAATTGTTTAGATTTTTTTCTGAACCTTTTAAACGTTCGGATTAGTTTTGTAATGTTTGTAAACGTTTAGCTTATATTGCTGGAAAGGTGAAACGCTTGGTTTTATTTCGTAACGTATGTAAACGTTTGGCTTAAATTGCTAAAAAGGTGAAACATTTGGATTTGTTTCGTAATGTTTTAAACGTTTCAATTTGTTTCGTAACATTTTAAACGTTTGGCTTAAATCGGTAAAAAGGTGAAAAGTTTGGATTTTTCGTAACGTTTGTACACGTTTGGCTTGAATCGCTAAAAAGGTGAAACGTTTGGATTTGTTTCGTAAAGTTTGG
Organism: Mercurialis annua; assembly: GCF_937616625.2. NCBI lineage: Eukaryota > Viridiplantae > Streptophyta > Magnoliopsida > Malpighiales > Euphorbiaceae > Mercurialis > Mercurialis annua. The sequence continues at coordinate 22,167,120 of NC_065570.1, forward strand.
AAACGTCTGGCTTAAATCGCTAAAAATGTGAAATGTTTGGATTAGTTTCGTAACGTTTGTAAACATTTGGCTTGAATCACTAAAAAGGTGAAACGTTTGGTTTTGTTTCGTAACGTTTATAAACGTTTGGCTTCAATCGCTAAATAGGGGAAACGTTAGGATTTGTTTCGTAAGCGTTTTAAACGTTTGGATTGGTTTTGTAACGTTTTAAACGTTTGGTCTAAATCGCTAAAAAGGTGAAACATTTTGATTTTTTTCGTAACGTTTTAAACGTTTGGATTAAATCGCTAATAATGTGAAACGTTTGGATTTTTTTGTAACGTTTGTAAACGGTTGGCTTAAATCGCTAAAAATATGAAACGTTTGGATTGGTTCCGTAACGTTTTAAACGTTTGGCTTGAATCGCTAAAAAGGAGAAACTTTTGGTTTGTTTTATAACGTTTATAAACGTTTGGATTGGTTTCGTAATATTTTAAATGTTTAGCTCAAATCACTAAAAAGGGGAAACGTTTCGATTTACTCCGTAACATTTGTAGACGTTTGGCTTAAATCGCCGAAAGGTAAAACGCTTAGATTTGTTTCGTAACGTTTTAAATGTTTGGATTGGTTTTGTAACGTTTTAAACGTTTGGCTTCAATCAATAATAAGGTGAAACGTTTGGATTTGTTTCGTAACATTTGTAAATGTTTGGCTTAAATCGCTAAAAAGGGGAAAATTTTGGATTTGTTTCGTAATGTTTGGCTTAAATTGCTAATAATGTAAAACGCTTGGTTTTGTTTCGTAAGGTTTGTAAACGTTTGTCTTCAATCGCTAAAAAGGTGAAACGTTTGGATTGGCTTCGTAACGTTTTAAACGTATGGATTTGTTTCGTAACGTTTTACATGTTTGGATTGGTTTGTAGGCGTTTGTAACGTTTGTCTTAAATCGGTAAAAAGGTGAAACGTTTGGATTTATTTCGTAACGTTTTAAACGTTTGGATTAAGTCGCTAAAAATGTGAAACGTTTGGATTTATTTCGTAAGTTTGTAAACGTTTGGCTTAAGTCGCTAAAAATGTGAAACGTTTTGATTTGTTCTATAATGTTTCAAAAGTTTGGATTGGTTTCATAACGTATTAAACGTTTGATTTAAATCGCTAAAAAGGTGAAACATTTTGTTTTGTTTCGTAACGTTTGTATACGTTTGTCTTAAATCGCTAAAAAGGTGAAACGTTTGGATTTGTTTCGTAATGTTTTTAAACGTTGGGCTTAAATCGCTAAAAAGCTGAAATGTTTGGTTTTTTTCCTAACGTTTTAAATGTTGGATTGGTTTCTTAACGTTTTAAACGTTTGGATTGGTTTCATAACGTTTTAAAAATTTAGCTTATGTCGCTAAAAAGGTGAAATATTTGGATTTGTTTTGTAACGTTTTAAATGTTTGGATTGGTTTTATAACGTTTTAAACTTTTTGCTTAAATCGCTAAAAAGGGGAAACGTTTGGCTTATATCGCTAAAAGGTAAAACGTTTAGATTTGTTTCGTAATGTTTTAAACAATTGGATTGGTTTTGTAACGTTTTAAACGTTTAGCTTAAATCGCTAAAAAGGTGAAACATTTGGTTTTGTTTCGTATTGTTTGCAAACGTTTGACTTAAATCGCTAAAAATGTGAAACGTTTGAATTTCTTTCGTTACTTTTTTAAACATTAAGATTTTTTCATAACATTTTAAACGTTTGGCTTAAATCGCTAAAAAGGTGAAAAGTTTGGTTTTATTTCGTAACTTTTGTAAACGTTTGGCTTAAATTGCTAAAAAGGTGACACTTTTGGATTTGTTTCTTAACGTTTGTAAGCGTTTAGCTTAAATCTCTTAATAAGGTGAAATGTTTGTATTTTTTGTAATGTTCTAAATGTTTGGATTGGTTTTGTATCGTTTATGAAGTTTGTCATAAATCGTTAAAAAGGTAAAACATTTAGTTTCTTAACCTTTTAAACGTTTGGATTAGTTTTGAAATGTTTGTAAACGTTTGGCTTATATTGCTGGAAAGGTGGAACGCTTGGTTTTATTTCGTAACGTATGTAAACGTTTGGCTTAAATTGCTAAAAAGGTGAAACATTTGGATTTATTTCGTAATGTTTTAAACGTTTCAATTTGTTTCGTAAAGTTTTAAACGTTTGGCTTAAATCGGTAAAAAGGTGAAACGTTTGGATTTGTTTCGTAACGTTTGTACACGTTTGGCTTGAATCGCTAAAAAGGTGAAACGTTTGGATTTGTTTCGTAAAGTTTGTAAACGTTTGGCTTAAATCGCTAAAAAAGGAAAACGTTTGGATTAATTTCGTAACGTCTGTAAACATTTGGTTTAAATCATTAAAAAGGTGAAACGTTTGGTTTTGTTTCGTAACGTTTGTAAACGTTTGGCTTCAATCGCTAAAAAGGGGAAACGTTAGGATTTGTTTCGTAAGCGTTTTAAACGTTTGGATTAGTTTTGTAATGTTTTAAACGTTTGGCTTAAATCGCTAAAAAGGTGAAAGGTTTGGATTTGTTTCGTAATTTTTTAAACGTTTGGATTAAATCGCTAAATATGTGAAACGTTTGGATTTTTTTGTAATGTTTGTAATGTTTGGCTTAAATCGCTAAAAATGTGAAACGTTTGGTTTGGTTCTGTAACGTTTTAAACGTTTGGTTTGAATCGCTAAATAGGTGAAACGTTTGGTTTTGTTTTATAACGTTTGTAAACGTTTGGATTGGTTTCGTAACGTTTTAAATGTTTCGCTCAAATCGCTAAAAAGGGGAAACATTTCGATTTGTTTCGTAACGTTTGTAAACGTTCGGCTTAATTCGCCAAAAGGTGAAACGTTTCAATTTGTTTCGTAACGTTTTAAATGTTTGGATTGGTTTTGTAACGTTTTAAACGTTTGGCTTAAATCACTAATAAGGTGAAACGTTTGGATTTGTGTTGTAACATTTGTAAATGTTTGGCTTAAATCGCTAAAAAGGGGAAAATTTTGGATTTGTTTCGTAACGTTTGGCTTAAATTGCTAATAATGTGAAACGCTTAGTTTTGTTTCGTAAGGTTTGTAAACGTTTTTCTTCAATCACTAAAAAGGTGAAACGTTTGGATTGGTTTCGTAACGTTTTAAACGTTTGGATTTGTTTCGTAACGTTTTAAACGTTTGGATTGGTTTCGTAACGTTTGTAACATTCGGCTTAAATCGGTAAAAAGGTGAAATGTTTGGATTTATTTCGTAACGTTTTAAATGTTTGGATTAAATTGCTAAAAATGTGAAACATTTGGATTTGTTTTGTAAGTTTGTAAACGTTTTGCTTAAGTCTCTAAAAATGTGAAACGTTTTGATTTGTTCCATAATGTTTCAAACGTTTGGATTGGTTTCATAACATATTAAAATTTTGCCTTAAATCACTAAAAAGGTGAAACATATGGTTTTGTTTCGTAACGTCTGTATACGTTTGGCTTAAATCGCTAACAAGGTGAAACGTTTGGATTTGTTTCGTAATGTTTTAAACATTTCAATTTGTTTTGTAACGTTTTAAACGTTTGGCTTAAATCGGTAAAAAGGTGAACCGTTTGGATTTGTTTCGTAACGTTTGTACACGTATGGCTTGAATCGCTAAAAAGGTGAAACATTTGGATTTGTTTCGTAAAGTTTGTAAACGTCTGGCTTAAATCGCTAAAAATGTGAAATGTTTGGATTAGTTTCGTAACGTTTGTAAACATTTGGCTTAAATCACTAAAAAGGTGAAACGTTTGGTTTTGTTTCGCAACGTTTATAAATGTTTGGCTTCAATCGCTAAAAAGGGGAAACATTAGGATTTGTTTCGTAACGTTTTAAACGTTTGGATTAGGTTTTTAACGTTTTAAACGTTTGGCCTAAATCGTTAAAAAGGTGAAACATTTTGATTTTTTTCGTAACGTTTTAAACGTTTGGATTAAATCGCTAATAATGTGAAACGTTTGGATTTTTTTTGTAATATTTGTAAACATTTGGCTTAAATCGCTAAAAATATGAAACGTTTGGATTGGTTCCGTAACGTTTTAAACGTTTGGCTTGAATCGCTAAAAAGGTTAAACGTTTGGTTTTGTTTTATAACGTTTGTAAACGTTTGGATTTGTTTCGTAACATTTTAAATGTTTGGCTCAAATCGCTAAAAAGGGGAGACGTTTCGATTTATTCGGTAACATTTATAAACGTTTGGCTTAAATCGCCGAAAGGTAAAACGTTTAGATTTGTTTCGTAACGTTTTAAATGTTTGGATTGGTTTTGTAACGTTTTAAACATTTGGCTTCAATCAATAATAAGGTGAAACGTTTGGAATTGTTTCGTAACATTTGTAAATGTTTGGCTTAAATCGCTAAAAAGGGGAAAATTTGGGATTTGTTTCATAATGTTTGGCCTAAATTGCTAATAATGTCAAACGCTTGGTTTTGTTTCGTAAGGTTTGTAAACGTTTGTCTTCAATCGCCAAAAAGGTGAAACGTTTGGATTGGTTTCGTAACGTTTTAAACGTTTGGATTTGTTTCGTAACGTTTTAAATGTTTGGATTGGTTTGTAAGCGTTTGTAATGTTTGGCTTTGATCGGTAAAAAGGTGAAACGTTTGGATTTATTTCGTAACTTTTTAAACGTTTGGATTAAGTCGCTAAAAATTTGAAACGTTTGGATTTGTTTTGTAAGTTTGTAAACGTTTGGTTTAAGTCGCTAAAAATGTGAAACGTTTTGATTTGTTCCATAATGTTTCAAACGTTTGGATTGGTTTCATAACGTATTAAACGTTTGACTTAAATCGCTAAAAAGGTGAAACATTTGGTTTTGTTTCGTAACGTTTGTATAAGTTTGGCTTAAATCGCTAAAAAGGTGAAACGTTTGGATTTGTTTCGTAATGTTTGTAAACGTTGGGCTTAAATCGTTAAAAAGCTGAAATGTTTGGTTTTTTTCCTAACGTTTTAAATGTTGGATTGGTTTCTTAACGTTTTAAACGTTTGGATTGGTTTCATAACGTTTTAAACATTTGGCTTAAATTGCTAAAAAAGTGAAATATTTGGATTTGTTTCGTAACGTTTTAAACAATTGGATTGGTTTTGTAACGTTTTAAACGTTTTGCTTAAATTGCTAAAAAGGTGAAACGCTAAAAAGGTGAAATATTTGGTTTTGTTTCGTATTGTTTGCAAACGTTTGACTTAATTAAATCGCTAAAAATGTGAAACGTTTGGATTTCTTTCGTTACTATATTAAACATTAAGATTGTTTTCATAACATTTTAAACGTTTGGCTTAAATCGCTAAAAAGGGGAAACGTTTGGTTTTATTTCGTAACGTTTGTAAACGTTTGGCTTAAATTGCTAAAAAGGTGACACTTTTTGATTTGTTTCTTAACGTTTGTAAGCGTTTGGTTTAAATCTCTTAAAAGGTGAAATGTTTGTATTTTTTGTAATGTTCTAAATGTTTGGATTGGTTTTGTAACGTTTATGAAGTTTGTCTTAAATCGCTAAAAAGGTAAAACGTTTAGATTTGTTTCTTAACCTTTTAAACGTTTGGATTAGTTTTGTAATGTTTGTAAACGTTTGGCTTGTACTGCTGGAAAGGTGGAACACTTGGTTTTATTTCGTTTAAAAGTTTGGCTTAAATTGCTAAAAAGGTGAAACATTTGGTTTTGTTTCGTAATGTTTTAAACGTTTAAATTTGTTTCGTAACGTTTTAATCTTTTGGCTTAAATCGGTAAAAAGGTGAAACGTTTGGATTTGTTTCGTAACGTTTGTACACGTTTGGCTTGAATCGCTAAAAAGGTGAAACGTTTGGATTTATTTCGTAAAATTTGTAAACGTTTGGCTTAAATCGCTAAAAATGTGAAATGTTTGGATTAATTTCGTAACGTCTGTAAACATTTGGCTTAAATCACTAAAAAGATGAAACGTTTGGTTTTGATTCGTAACGTTTGTAAACGTTTGGCTTCAATCGTGTCACGACCCAATTTCATGGATCGCGACCGGCACTAGGGTATGGGTATGGTCGTACCAAAACCCGTAGCAAGCCTCGCGGAAAACCATATAATCAAAATAAACCTGCAAGAAAACCAATGCTCGGGGGCAACCGAGACTCCAACCTAAGTCTAACAACTTATATAACAATTCTATTACAACCAATTGATAATATTCCGAAACTAGAAACATGCCTCATAAATCAATAATCCAATGTAACATGTCAACGTATAAATAACATAACAGTCGTACCACAACGACAAACCAAAGTATAATAATAAAGACAACTAGCTCTACTGCGGTCTAAGAAGTGAAACAGTTGACTAGTCTGATAATATAAAAAGACCTCCGAGGAACCAAAAGATCGGAGATGACCAACGCTCTCAAAATTATAAACCTGGAAAAGTTTGGAAAGCAACGGGGTCAGATATACTGAGATGAGTTCATAATGTTATTTACATTTATTAAGATTAAAACCTTAAAACAAATCCTTTTATACTAATATATATATTTGATTATGGAAGACAGTATTGAAATGAAATCCCAAAGTAGGTGTGACGTATCATCACCAAATCCCAAAGTAGACGGGAACAAATCCTCGTCGATCCCAAAGTAGGCTAGACATTAGTCTGCCGATCCCAAAGTACTTACCGGTGCACACAGTCTCGATACAAGCCTATCGAGTAGCTCGTTTCAATCCAGATCCATAATCCTTAAAACAGTTCACAAACATTTGATATACTAAAATAATTTGCGGTACTTAATAAAGCGGTAAATAACACTATAAACTCACTGCTTGCGTATCCACGTGAATATCTTGGCAAACAGCTAACCCTGAGCTGACTCCGAAGCACGAACAGACGACGGGTCTAAAACAAGGTATAAGTTAAAATCCATTCAACCCCTAACTCTAAGATTACTAGACACCACATAGGACTAGTATCTCAAACACAACCAAACACAACCAAAGTAATCAAACATAACCAACGTATTATCATAACCAAAGTATACCATATAACAAGTTAGGCAAATTAAGCTTAGGTGAGTTCTTATCTTTAAAACAAAACCAAAGTCCTTTCATAGCTTAAATACTTTATTTAAAATAAAGAGATTTCCCAAAGTAGTGTGTTAGCCTCAACTGCAGTATAGCTCAACAACACATGTCGGAAGACCACGTCTAACCCGACCCATCCATAAACCAAAGTTTAAAACCAAAGTCTTAAATAAATCCTTAAATGAAACCAAAGTATTTTTAAATAAGAACTCATACCTAACTTAATACTACCACGAACACCAAAGTAACAAATCAATTACCTTGCCAACACTTGACAAGTACACCCAAAGTATAATCAAATGTGTCACCTTAAATAGAATTAAAATGATTCAACAATTAACAAGTATCAACTTGAGAATAAAATCACTCAATTAAAACCTTACATAACGTATAACACCTTATATGCCTCATATTGTTTAATCAAGTTAAACCACAACCTAAGATAAGATTAACATCTTTTTAAATATGTTTGAACCATTTTATAAACAAAGTTTCCAGCCATTAACAATTTGATCAAAACCGAAATTAAGCCAAAGTACTCAAATAATCAAATATGGAAATTTGCCGAAAATTGCCTAAACTAGCCAAACGTCTAAAAACCAACAATCGATTAACCAAAGTATGTTACTACTGATTTAAAAACATCAAAACATCATATATAAAATACTACATCAGTAGGTATAGCGTTTGAAAACCATTTTGCAATTGTAGCGTTTAACTTTTATAAAATTGACAATTTCGCAAATCGTAGAGATTTTACATAACAACTTAATTAAAAGTCCCATATTCAATTATAAAATATTTAGATCAGTAGCTATAATTGAGAAACATAAAAATATCATGTCAAATCAGATTTAACATAATAAACAAATCGCTAAGCGAAACCATAACGCAAAAAGCTTGAAAACGCATAATCATCGCTTAAACCATGCCAAACCAATTCCAATGATTACACATCAGAAAATAATCATACTAAACTCCATTTTAAACATATATATCAGATCACAAAACTCAGACCATCAAACATAAGGTTTCAATCCTCAAAACACCCTAAATCATACAATTCTACGCATAACACAACAACAACAATAACCCAATACAAAAGGGATGAAGACAATACCTTAGAGTGATGAATAATATGATAATAAGGATAATAAACCATAGGTTAAGGGTCTGGACCGAAATAATGAAGCCACAAATCACACCAACGAAGAACACCACAAGCAAAACGCGTAGAAATCGCAAAACGGATAAACAATCACCAATCAATTGTTAAAAACCATCAAGGATCATAAAGGAATGATAAAAATAGGGTTTATCTGAGTGTAGGGTCGCATTAGGTCTGATAGGATGAAAAAGGGCTGAAAGAATCGAGTTAAGGAGCTATTTATAACAAAACAGCGAACCCTACAGTGCCGCGTCGCGCCCGAGATGACTGAATCGCGCCCGTGATGGTGTATCACGACCGTGATGCTCCTGTCACGCCCGTGATACACCCCCTGCTTCCAAAATTATTGATTTTCTGGGCCTTAAGCCCAAGGTCGATCCACACGGCCCGAACCACACTCAAAACAAGCCCAAACGTCGAAATAACTATTGTGCAACCTAAACCAAAGTTCCAAGGAACTAAACCACCAAACATTAACCCAAAACACATTGAAAAACTCATCGTAACAAGCCGAAAAAATACGGGGTGTTACATTCTCCCCAACTTAAAAACAAAATCGTCCTCGATTTTAACACAACATAAACAAAGCACAAAACACGATATACGCGCACAAGGCAACCAAAGTAAAACATATAGCACAAATTCAAAGTACTAAAATAGCTTCGAATATTTGAAGCAATGCGAAACCCAACGTACCTCAAGAAAAGAAAGATAACAATTCCACATAATGGACTCCGTCCCCTAAGTATACTCTCCAACTATATACCCGAATTAAAACTGAAACCATAGGCATACTTCCACTCATCAACCTACGCACTTGCATAACCACAACTCGACAAGTTGTACCTCGAATGATAACTCAAATCACCACTTACATAAAACAACAACCCAAATTTTCACACCACGTATAAGCAAAATTAAAAATTCGACAGTTCAGTACTCCAACTATTACTTGATTAAACAAAATATAAACCTCCAAGATTTTTCAACTATAAACATTAACATTCTCACAAGGAAGGTTACTAAACTCATTCGATTTCAAACAGCTATCAAGACAACCTTGACAAGGTGCAAGGACAAGCCCGAAGCTCAAATCGCAATTCTTACAATATCAAAATCTAACACTTTAAATGAAAACCTCAAAATCCCCATTAATAACATCATGCAATACTCGTCACCTACTTAACATCTCTACACCTATTATCCCATATCAAAGATATAAATAAACTCGTTATATCAAACGAACAGTCTAGTCCAAAATTAACTAGATAAGGTTCTCGCCAATATAAATCAGCCAACTTTAACGCATCATGAAAATTGAGTTGTAAACACGACAAGGACTAAGCTCGACAAGACCATCAATCTTAACGAATCAATAAACACGTACACACCTACCGACAATCCAAAAATATATCACTTTAATCTATGATGACGAAATCTCCAAGTTACATACAAACCGACCCACTCAGAAAGATTCTTCCACTCATACCAAGAAAGCATACAGCCCGAAGTTACCTAAATTAATTAAATACAACATACATACCAATTTTGTTTCACAAACTAAATCTATGCCGCACACAAACGGTTAAACAACCAAACAAAACGATATCAAATTTTCAACAACAAAAATTCACAACCAACAGTATCGATCAACCAACCTTTATTGTCGAAACCCACTCATCACGATTCTCGAATTAGCTAACTCATAAATCCGAGCCAAACTGAAATTCTCAAAATTGTTTCACCAAATATTACAGTAACCTTGCTAACAAGAGTTCACCTAAATCACATTCACCAGTAATCGGATCATTTGTTATGCTCAAAACCAAACTTATAGGTAAATAATTCAGATCACAAAACGTTACAACTTCCCACTTCTCTTTAAAAGAATTTAATATCTTATAACTCCTTTTTTATTTAAAAACAAAATACTATTACTGTTGGGAAAACTCCAGTTTTGAGAACACATTAAAATTTTCAAAACATTCGTATTTGAATTTACAGTTACACCTTACTTTCAAATAATTTTTCAAATCCATAAAACCGTTCAACTAACAATTTTTTTTTCCTCTTTAATTCGAACTTGATAAAATTTTATCCTTTGTCAAAATGGAAAAATAAATTTACATTGAAAATATCCTCGCTCGCACAATATTCTATTTGAGTATACCAAAATGTTTAAACAAAATCGAACATGTAAAAACCAAACTTCTTTTAAAATCACAATATATACACGCACGTGGAGCATAACCAAATCCCCTAATCCAACAACTCTCAAATCACAACTCGGAAGTTAGCATGTAAGCCTTCCAATCTGACCTCCAAATCCTATCATACTTATTACAACAATAATTCGAGTTCAATTTACTACTTCCTACGAAACACAAAATTATGATACTACAAACCGATCAATCATAACGTATTCGTCCTCAATTCAGCACCATCATCACAGAGTATTTGTCTAACTACCTTTCGGTAAAATTTCAAACCATTTGAAATTCATCCACTTCATAAATACATTTATCCCAAGGTGACTCGCGAGTTCGTTTCAAAATATTTTTCTCAAAAACACTTTATTGCAAAATCCACTTTACATAATTGTGCGCCAGGGTGATGACACCTCTCATCCCCAAAGAGTTGCATCCAACTCTAACCATTTCAATGCACGTGATGCATGTAATACTATGCAAGTACCAATAATTTTTTTTTGTGAACATACTCAGTGCTCAATGCAATTTCCTATTCGTGACATACAAAAATGCATGTTCATGATATGTCTGGGCACAATTACGTGATAAAAACATTTCAAATACTTTCACAAATTTTCATTTGAAATCAATTTCTCAATAACACATTTTTTAGACATTACACTCTGTGATATGTGCATTCGATACCCTCAAAACCATTTCTCAAACTCCTTACTTGCAATCTACCAAATCATATGATACTAACATAACAATTTAAACCGATAACTATTATAAAATCTCTTATGCGACAATAAACTCCCACTAAGCTTAAATTTAACTCAAAGAAAAACAATACATCACATATAGTTCTACAAAACAAACCACTAATTCCCGCATCGCATCATCCAATCTTGATGAAAAACACTAGTGTATTAATACACCGATCTATCTCTTCGAATAAGAATTTCCAACATCTTTGTCCAAGATAATCAAAAACCACCAAAGAAACACTTTCTTCATCTTACTCATATCGAAACCCCAAAATCTCAAATCCACAAAATAACACACCAAACCCAGCATAATCCAAAACCGAAACTAAAGCAATACAGGGTCTAAATGAAGGTCCTACTCATAAAATAAAACCATACACCAAGGTAAGCCAACCATGACCACGTGAAATAATTCATCTCACGTGCTACTCCGCACGAAGAGATAAAACAAAAACAATTAACATAGTTCAACCAAACATGTGAGGTATACAAACCATAAACCTCCCAAGCACGCCATTAAGCACAATAACTCAAACATACTTAAAGGACGAATCAAGACATGATACAATAAATTTCGAATTTCTGTAACAAAATAAACCTATAATATATCATCTTTCAAAAGTACGTATCAAAATTCATTTTGAAGTTTAAAGTCAACCAGAAGACTTCCAAATTTTAGTTGAGCCCCACGGTTAAAAGCAAAATCAATATCCGAAAATATCTCCTCAATTAAACAATTGCTTTAAAATTTCCAAAGTATCTCAATCCATAAAACCATCTAGTTAGCCGAGTCATTACAACTACCAAGCTCAACTCCCAAATTTGGGTGACCTAAGTCAATCCCAAAACCACCATTTTAAAAACTTATTCAAAATTTTTATAAATCCGGAAAAAGTCTTTTAAATAAAATAAAAAAAAAACAATCTCAACCTTTTCAAAATAAGAGCTCAAGCAACCCAAGTATCGAAATCAACTCAAAATCTTAAGTGAGAAAATCTTTGATCTCAAACAATCATTTTGTAAACACCTAAGCAAGCCAAACATAATTACCAAATATATGACCAAACGACGCTTCAAACGTCGACATACCACAACATGGTAAAATAACAGCCAAAATATTAAATTCTCAATACGGTGGGAAAAGCTCATAAATAATATTATTTTAAAAGCAACCGTTTGTCAACACCAAGTCTAACGTAAGATTCTGAGATACGAGAAATTGTTTTTACTTGAAAAGTATTTAAAAATCACACACACATATTTTTTTTTTTACAATAGACTTCTCTTCTGATTCTCGTGTCAAAACACAAATCAAATCGAAATAGTTTTCTCAATAAAACCATGAAACCAACGCGTGACCAAACAACGTGTAGCCACAACATAAGCTTAAAGATTTATCACAAAAATCCTTTGAAAACCAGATATGGCCAACGCCTAACGTATCATAGTACGTGCCAACCTATTTGGCACACAACCACACAGTAAAACCAAACTATTCTCACCGACAAGGTGAAAACAATCCAATTATAATCAAAATCATCGAAGGCCTAAAAGCCAAGAACTAATCACCCAAGGTAAAAAATCATATAACGAACAACATCGTAGAAAGCATCACCCTAAGTAAACACCATATAAGGTACAACACCAACAAAACATCACCCAAAGTATATCTCATATATGGTACAACAGCCAACAAATCACCCAATGTATAAGCAATAAACATTCCAAAGTAAAGCATCAGTAACACATAAGACCGACACTCAACATTCCTATAGGTGAAGGTAGAAAGTTTTGAAAACCAAAAGATGACGTTTCAAAGACAAGACTTGAATCCTAATTCCGCAGTAGATCCTATGACACAACAACAGCACTTAACATGCCTTTAAGCAGTAAACACATAACATGCAAAATGGCCTTGGTTTGAAACCAAAGCTCTGATACCAACTTTGTCACGACCCAATTTCATGGATCGCGACCGGCACCAGGGTATGGGTATGGTCGTACCAAAACCCGTAGCAAGCCTCGCGGAAAACCATATAATCAAAATAAACCTGCAAGAAAACCAATGCTCGGGGGCAACCGAGACTCCAACCTAAGTCTAACAACTTATATAACAATTCTATTACAACCAATTGATAATATTCCGAAACTAGAAACATGCCTCATAAATCAATAATCCAATGTAACATGTCAACGTATAAATAACATAACAGTCGTACCACAACGACAAACCAAAGTATAATAATAAAGACAACTAGCTCTACTGCGGTCTAAGAAGTGAAACAGTTGACTAGTCTGATAATATAAAAAGACCTCCGAGGAACCAAAAGATCGGAGATGACCAACGCTCTCAAAATTATAAAACTGGAAAAGTTTGGAAAGCAACGGGGTCAGATATACTGAGATGAGTTCATAATGTTATTTACATTTATTAAGATTAAAACCTTAAAACAAATCCTTTTATACTAATATATATATTTGATTATGGAAGACAATATTGAAATGAAATCCCAAAGTAGGTGTGACGTATCATCACCAAATCCCAAAGTAGACGGGAACAAATCCTCGTCGATCCCAAAGTAGGCTAGACATTAGTCTGCCGATCCCAAAGTACTTACCGGTGCACACAGTCTCGATACAAGCCTATCGAGTAGCTCGTTTCAATCCAGATCCATAATCCTTAAAACAGTTCACAAACATTTGATATACTAAAATAATTTGCGGTACTTAATAAAGCGGTAAATAACACTATAAACTCACTGCTTGCGTATCCACGTGAATATCTTGGCAAACAGCTAACCCTGAGCGGACTCCGAAGCACGAACAGACGACGGGTCTAAAACAAGGTATAAGTTAAAATCCATTCAACCCCTAACTCTAAGATTACTAGACACCACATAGGACTAGTATCTCAAACACAACCAAACACAACCAAAGTAATCAAACATAACCAACGTATTATCATAACCAAAGTATACCATATAACAAGTTAGGCAAATTAAGCTTAGGTGAGTTCTTATCTTTAAAACAAAACCAAAGTCCTTTCATAGCTTAAATACTTTATTTAAAATAAAGAGATTTCCCAAAGTAGTGTGTTAGCCTCAACTGCAGTATAGCTCAACAACACATGTCGGAAGACCACGTCTAACCCGACCCATCCATAAACCAAAGTTTAAAACCAAAGTCTTAAATAAATCCTTAAATGAAACCAAAGTATTTTTAAATAAGAACTCATACCTAACTTAATACTACCACGAACACCAAAGTAACAAATCAATTACCTTGCCAACACTTGACAAGTACACCCAAAGTATAATCAAATATGTCACCTTAAATAGAATTAAAATGATTCAACAATTAACAAGTATCAACTTGAGAATAAAATCACTCAATCAAAACCTTACATAACGTATAACACCTTATATGCCTCATATTGTTTAATCAAGTTAAACCACAACCTAAGATAAGATTAACATCTTTTTAAATATGTTTGAACCATTTTATAAACAAAGTTTCCAGCCATTAACAATTTGATCAAAACCGAAATTAAGCCAAAGTACTCAAATAATCAAATATGGAAATTTGCCGAAAATTGCCTAAACTAGCCAAACGTCTCAAAACCAACAATCGATTAACCAAAGTATGTTACTACTGATTTAAAAACATCAAAACATCATATATAAAATACTACATCAGTAGGTATAGCGTTTGAAAACCATTTTGCAATTGTAGCGTTTAACTTTCATAAAATTGACAATTTCGCAAATCGTAGAGATTTTACATAACAACTTAATTAAAAGTCCCATATTCAATTATAAAATATTTAGATCAGTAGCTATAATTGAGAAACATAAAAATATCATGTCAAATCAGATTTAACATAATAAACAAATCGCTAAGCGAAACCATAACGCAAAAAGCTTGAAAACGCATAATCATCGCTTAAACCATGCCAAACCAATTCCAATGATTACACATCAGAAAATAATCATACTAAACTCCATTTTAAACATATATATCAGATCACAAAACTCAGACCATCAAACATAAGGTTTCAATCCTCAAAACACCCTAAATAATACAATTCTACGCATAACACAACAACAACAATAACCCAATACAAAAGGGATGAAGACAATACCTTAGAGTGATGAATAATATGATAATAAGGATAATAAACCATAGGTTAAGGGTCTGGACCGAAATAATGAAGCCACAAATCACACCAACGAAGAACACCACAAGCAAAACGCGTAGAAATCGCAAAACGGATAAACAATCACCAATCAATTGTTAAAAACCATCAAGGATCATAAAGGAATGATAAAAATAGGGTTTATCTGAGTGTAGGGTCGCATTAGGTCTGATAGGATGAAAAAGGGCTGAAAGAATCGAGTTAAGGAGCTATTTATAACAAAACAGCGAACCCTACAGTGCCGCGTCGCGCCCGAGATGACTGAATCGCGCCCGTGATGGTGTATCACGACCGTGATGCTCCTGTCACGCCCGTGATACACCCCCTGCTTCCAAAATTATTGATTTTCTGGGCCTTAAGCCCAAGGTCGATCCACACGGCCCGAACCACACTCAAAACAAGCCCAAACATCGAAATAACTATTGTGCAACCTAAACCAAAGTTCCAAGGAACTAAACCACCAAACATTAACCCAAAACACATTGAAAAACTCATCGTAACAAGCCGAAAAAATACGGGGTGTTACAAATCGCTAAAAAGGGGAAACGTTAGGATTTGTTTCGTAAGCGTTTTAAATGTTTGGATTTGTTTTGTAACGTTTTAAACGTTTGGCTTAAATCGGTAAAAAGATGAAACGTTTGGATTTGTTTTGTAATGTTTTATACGTTTGGATTAAATCGCTAATAATGTGAAACGTTTGGATTTGTTTCGTAACGTTTTAAACTTTTGGCTTAAATCGGTAAAAAGGTGAAACGTTTGGATTTGTTTCGTAACGTTTGTACACGTTTGACTTGAATCGTTAAAAAGGTGAAACGTTTGGATTTATTTCGTAAAGTTTGTAAACGTTTGGCTTAAATCACTAAAAATGTGAAATGTTTGGATTAATTTCGTAACGTCTGTAAACATTTGGCTTAAATCACTAAAAAGATGAAACGTTTGGTTTTGATTCGTAACGTTTGTAAACGTTTGGCTTCAATCGCTAAAAAGGGGAAACGTTTGGATTTGTTTCGTAAGCGTTTTAAATGTTTGGAATTGTTTTGTAACGTTTTAAACGTTTGGCTTAAATCGGTAAAAAGGTGAAACGTTTGGATTTGTTTTGTAACGTTTTAAACGTTTGGATTAAATCGCTAATAATGTGAAACGTTCGGATTTTTTTGTAATGTTTGTAAACGTTTGGCTTAAATCGCTAAAAATGTGAAACGTTTGGATTGGTTCCGTAACGTTTTAACCGTTTGGCTTGAATCGCTAAAAAGGTGAAACCTTTGGATTTATTTCGTAAAGTTTGTAAACGTTTGGCTTAAATCGCTAAAAATGTGAAATGTTTGGATTAATTTCGTAACGTCTGTAAACATTTGGCTTAAATCACTAAAAAGATGAAACGTTTGGTTTTGATTCGTAACGTTTGTAAACGTTTTGCTTCAATCGCAAAAAAGGGGAAACGTTAGGATTTGTTTCGTAAGCGTTTTAAATGTTTGGATTTGTTTTGTAACGTTTTAAACGTTTGGCTTAAATCGGTAAAAAGGTGAAACGTTTGGATTTGTTTTGTAATGTTTTAAACGTTTGGATTAAATCGCTAATAATGTGAAACGTTTGGATTTTTTTGTAATGTTTGTAAACGTTTGGCTTAAATCGCTAATAAGGTGAAACGTTTAGATTTGTTTCGTAACATTTGTAAATGTTTGGCTTAAATCGCGAAAAAGGGAAAATTTTGGATTTGTTTTGTAACGTTTGGCTTAAATTGCTAATAATGTGAAACACTTGGTTTTGTTTCGTAAGGTTTGTAAACATTTGTCTTCAATCTCTAAAAAGGTGAAATGTTTGGATTGGTTTCGTAATGTTTTAAACGTTTGGATTTGTTTTATAACGTTTTAAGCGTTTCGATTGGTTTCGTAACGTTTGTAACGTTTGGCTTAAATCGGTAAAAAGGTGAAATGTTTGGATTTATTTTGTAACGTTTTAAACGTTTGGATTAAATCGGTAAAAATGTGAAACGTTTGGATTTGTTTCGTAAGTTTGTAAACGTTTGGCTTAAGTCGCTAAAAATGTGAGACGTTTTGATTTGTTCCATATTGTTTCAAACGTTTGGATTGGTTTCATAACGTATTTAAATTTTGGCTTAAATCACTAAAAAGGTGAAACATTTGGTTTTGTTTCGTAACGTCTGTATACGTTTGCCTTAAATCGCTAATAAGGTGAAACATTTGGATTTGTTTCGTAACGTTTGTAAACGTTTGGCCTAAATCGCTAAAAAGTTGAAATGTTTGGTTTTTTTCGTAACGTTTTAAATGTTGGATTGGTTTCTTAACGTTTTAAACTTTTGGATTGTTTTCGTAACGTTTTAAACATTTGGCTTAAATCGCTAAAAGGGTTAAATGTTTGGATTTTTTTTGTAACGTTTTAAAAAATTGGATTGGTTTCATAACGTTTTAAACGTTTTGCTTAAATCGTTAAAAAGGTGAAACGCTAAAAGGTGAAATGGTTGGTTTTGTTTCGTAACGTTTGGAAATATTTGACTTAAATCGCTTAAAATGTGAAACATTTGGATTTCTTTCATAACGTTTTAAAACATTTTGATTGGTTTCATAACATTTTAAACGTTTGGCTTAAATCGCTAAAAAGGTGAAACATTTGGTTTTATTTCGTAACGTTTGTAAACGTTTGGCTTAAATCGCTTAAAAGTTGAATTTGTTTCTTAACATTTGTAAGCGTTTGTCTTAAATCGCTTAAAAAGTGAATTTTTTTTCGTAATGTTTGGATTGGTATTGTAACGTTTATGAAGCTTGTCTTAAAGTGCTAAAAAGGTACAACGTTTAGATTTGTTTCGTAACCTTTTAAATGTTTGAGTTTTGTAACGTTTGTAAATTTTTGGCTTAAATTGCTAGAAAGGTGAAACGTTTGGTTTTATATCGTAACGTATGTAAGCGTTTGCTTAAATTGCTATAAAGGTGAAACCTTTGGATTTGTTTCGTAACGTTTTAAACGTTTCAATTTGTTTCGTAACGTTTTAAACGTTTGGCTTAAATCGGTAAAAAGGTGAAACGTTTGGATTTGTTTCGTAAAGTTTGTAAACGTTTGGCTTAAATCGGTAAAAATGTGAAATGTTTGGATTTGTTTCGTAACGTTTGTAAACGTTTGGCTTAAATCGCTAAAAAGGTGAAATGTTTGGATTTGTTTCGTAATGTTTTAAACGTTTGGAATTGTTTCGTAACGTTTGTAAACATTTGTCTTAAATCACTAAAAAGGTGAAATGTTTGGTGTTGTTTTGTAATTTTTGTAAACGTTTGGCTTCAATCGCTAAAAAGGGGAAACGTTTGGATTTCTTTCGTAACGTTTTAAACGTTTGGATTGGTTTTGTAACGTTTTAAATGTTTGGCTTAAATCGCTAAAAAGGTAAAACATTTGGATTTGTTTCGTAATGTTTGTAAACGTTTAGCATAAATCGCAAAAAATGTGAAACATTTGGATTTTTTTGTAATGTTTTAAACTTTTGGATTGGTTTCATAACGTTTTAAACGTTTGGCTTAAATCGCTAAAAAGGTGAAACGTTTGGATTTGTTTCGTAATGTTTTGAACGTTTGATTAAATCGCTAATAATGTGAAACGTTTGGATTTCTTTTGTAACGTTTGTAAACGTTTGGCTTAAATCGCTAAAATTGTGAAACGTTTGGATTTTTTCGTAACATTTAATTCGTTTGGATTTGTTTCATAACGTTTTAAAAGTTTGCCTTAAATCGCTAAAAAGGTGAAACTTTTTGATTTCTTTTGTAACATTTGTAAACGTTTGGCTTAAATTGCTAAAAATGTAAAACGTTTGGATTTGTTTCGTAAGTTTATAAATGTTTGGATTGGTTTCGTAACATTATAAACGTTTGGCTTAAATCGCTAAAAAGGTGAAACGTTTGGTTTTGTTTTATAACGTTTATAAACGTTTGGATTGTTTCGTAACGTTTTAAAATGTTTGGCTCAAATCGCTAAAAAGGGGAAACGTTTCGATTTATTTCGGAACGTTTGTATACGTTTTGCTTAAATCGCCAAAAGGTGGAACGTTTCGATTTGTTTCGTAACGTTTTAAACGTTTGGATTGGTTTCATAACGTTTTAAACGTTTGGCTTAATTCGCTTAAAAGGTGAAACGTTTGGATTTGTTTCGTAACATTATAAACGTTTGGATTGGTTTCGTATCGTTTTAAACGTTTGGCTTAAGTCGCTAAAAAGGGGAAACGTATGGATTTGTTTCGTACCATTTGTAAATGTTTGGCTTAAATCGCTAAAAAGGGGAAACATTTGGATTTGTTTCGTAACGTTTGGCTTAAATTGCTAATAAAGTGAAACGCTTGGTTTTTTGTAATACCCCGTGTTTTCCGAGTTCTTTAGGTTGTTTGGTTGTCCGTTTAAAATTTGATTTATGATGGACTTTGGTTATGTTTCTGCTTCGACATATTCTCGTTGTGATTCCGACTTGTTTTCAGATTGATATATGTTCTGATTAGCATATGTGGTGCCTTGGTTGTTTCGTGATGAGTGACTTATGTGTACCCCTTGAGCCTTTAAGTATTTGATGATGAATTGATTTATTTTCGGGTTGTTATCGAAACAATGTTTACAGGTTTTTCAAATCTGCGATGCTGTAGTAAAACATCCATATCTCAAAATTGAACTGTCGGATCGGGCTGCATTTTTGATATGTTGTACTTAAGAGGATTATCTTTCATTGGACCGTTCGGATCATCATTTCGACCCTTTTTTGGGTCAACCGGAACTGTGAACCGGACCTGCTGGGTAGATCTAGTCATAGTTCCGGTCCACTTCGTTTTTTGTGTTTCAGTGAATAAACCGGTTCTATAACCGGTTCTACTGGGCAGAACCGGCCGTAGAACCTGTTGAGTTTGTTTTGGATGCTTTAAATAGACTTTACTCGACCTAAACAACCCCCACTCGTTCCCACAAACCCTAAACTGATCTCAGTGTACCTGACCCCATTGTTTTCCCAATTTTTCCAGGTTTATGATTTGAGAGTTTTGGGTTAATCTCCGTTTTCTTGATTCCTTCGGAGGTTCTTTTGTTTTTAACAAAACTAGTCAACTGTTTATCACTCTTAGACCGCAGTAGAACTAGTTAGTCTTTATGATTATTATACTTTGGTTTGTCGGATTGGTCCGGCTGTTTATTTATGTTGGTGGCATGTTATACTCTGGATTCGATTTTATATAGGTATGTTGTTGGAGTCTCTGGTTTGAGCCGAGCATTTATTTATATAACTGTTTATATAAATTGTTAGACTTAGGTTGGAGTCTCGGTTGCCCCCGAGCAGTGGTTTCGTGCAGGTTTATTTGATATTATGTTTATCCGCGAGGCTAGCTACGGGTTTCGGTACAACCATAACCATACCCTAGCGCCGGTCGCCATCCATGAAATTGGGTCATGACATTTTGTTTCGTAAAGTTTGTAAACATTTGGCTTCAATCGCTAAAAAGGTGAAACTTTTGGATTTATTTCGTAACATTTTAAACGTATGGATTTGTTTCGTAACGTTTTAAACGTTTGGATTCGTTTTGTTACGTTTATAACATTTGGCTTAAATCGCTAAAAGGGTGAAACGTTTGGATTTGTTTTGTAACGTTTTAAACGTTTTAAACGTTTGGATTAAATCGCTAAAAATGTGAAACGTTTGGATTTGTTTCGTAACGTTTGTAAACGTTTGACTTAAGTCTCTAAAAATGTAAAACGTTTGGATTTGTTTCGTAACGTTTGTAAACGTTTGGCTTAAGTCTCTAAAAATGTGAAACGTTTGGATTTGTTTCATAATGTTTCAAACGTTTGGATTGGTTTCATAACGTATTAAACGTTTGGCTTAAATCACTAAAAAGGTGAAACGTTTGGTTTTATTTCGTAACGTTTGTAAACGTTTGGCTTAATTCACTAACAAGGTGAAACGTTTGGATTTGTTTCGTAACGTTTTAAATGTTTAGATTTGTTTTATAACGTTCTGAACCTTTGGCTTAAATCGCTAAAAAGGGGAAAAGTTTGGATTTTTTTCGTAACGTTTGTAAAGGTTTGGCTTAAATCGCTACAAAGGTGAAACGTTTGGATTTGTTTCGTAACGTTTGTGTAATACCCCAAAAATATTTAATTATTTAATTGGGCCACATGTCCAATTTCGAGTCGTCAGAGTGGCGATATCGGAAAGTTTTCCGATAAAATTAAGATAAATAAGTTTTAGTAGGTCAGTTTTGGAAAAGATTATATACGAGAATTTAATGTTATATTTAAATTCCAAAATTGGAATTGGAATTAAAAGGAAAAATGTCAAGAAAAGCCCAAAATAAAGTATAGGGACCAAAGTGGTAATTTAGCCACTTTGTGTCGAAAATGGAAATTTCAGATTTTTGCGGTAAAGTATTAATATCGAGTTCTGTATTATTTATCGGATATAAATAATACGTATAAGTTATGATTAAAGAGTTAATTGATTTAGCTATGAATTAAATCGTAAGAAAGAAAAGTTTGAAAGATAATTTGTAACAAATAAAGAAGACAAGGATCAAAGAGACCTTTTTACCTTAATATATATAAGATGGAATATGAAAGAGATTAAGATCAGAAGAAGAAAAGAAGAAGGAAGCTCCAGAAGGTTCATTTCGATCGATATCGTCGTTCGCTCGCCGTTTCGCCGTTTGACGTCCGTTTCGGACGATTTTCGCGTCGATCTCTTCGGAATTCATGCTTCTACTTTCCCCAAGCATCAAAACAAGGCGAGTTAAACGTTTGTACTACGAAAAATGAAGATTAATGGGCTGTTTGTATAGAAAAATTACGTTCGAATTGTACGGTTAGGAATCGAGTTGTTTTTGACGTTTTTGGGTTGTAAAATGATAAGATAAGTGTTTAATTGAGGTGGGTTTGTATTGGTGTGAGTTTAGGGAGTTTTAGAGCCCCGGAAATGGTCCGGAAGCTCCGGAAAAACGCTGCACACGTCGGTGCACGACGTGCTGCACTTCAGCACGTCGTGCTGGTGCGCGACGTGCGCCACAGGGGGGCACGACGTGCACCAGTGAAGGGCACGATGTGCCAAGTTGGCACGACGTGCCCCACTACAACGCCGATCTCCGGGGGACTTCCGTGATCGAAAAATGGCATCCGATAGCTTAATTTGGGTATGAAATTCAGTTAAATGTCTTGAAATGGATATAAAACATTATTGAAATGAATGTTAATATGATAAGTAAGAATTCAGTTAAGAAAGTTATATAATTCCCTAGTACGAGGAATAGTACTCGATAAGTCGAAAGTACGATTAAGGATCATCGAGTTTTCAAGAAAACTAGAAGTGGAATCCAATCAACTTAGAACTTAAAAGTATTATACATATAAACATGAAATCCACGTCTAACTATTAAACATTTTATCAGACACATCAGCGAGTAGTGGGGTCAGCAGAAGTGGATGAGTACGAGCATATCATCATATCGACTTCATTATAGAGTGGATAGAGGTCATTGTGAGTTGTATTTTACTTTCACGTATTATATATTAAAATTATTTTATATAGATATATATATACTGTTTACACGCATCGCATTATATATAATTGATTGAATTGTTATATGTTTTATTAAATTCTATATACGAGAACTAGTATGCGATCCGAAGAAACTAGCTACCTATTGGGTGTCAATAGGCTGTGTGATCACCAGTATTGAGTCAGTCTAGCGTGTTTGCATTTGAGAAATGATTTGATATGTATTGAATGATTTGAATATGAATTTTGAAATCAGATAATGATTTGATACGAGTGAGCACTCGGTTACGGTGTAACCTGGAGTCCCCGTATCTAGTGGGTTGGATCCATCAGTGAGTTGGACTCACAACTTCAGATTTATGATTGGGTTGAATGATATATGATTATTCAAGAGATGTGTCGCATGCTAGGATATTAGTTTCGTACGGATCAAATACCTGTTTATATGTTTTATATTATTGTTTTCTTGAGATGCGATGCTATGTTTTTATATTAATACCGTTAGTAAATGCAAACTCACTCAGTATTTTCCCAAATACTGACCCCTCACCTTTGATGTCTTTCAGGTGCTTAGTTAGTGGACCTAGCTAGAGGCCAATTTTGATGTCCGGAAGTCAGCTGTGTATGTATAGTTTCTGACTTCTGTGAATGCTGCAGTAGTAGTCCTGTATCGACAGAATAGTAGCCTAGACAGCAGTTCATTTTGGTTGTATATATTACGTGCTGTCTTGTTTATATTTTTGATAGGCTACGTGTTTTATATGTGACCCACGGCCCCAGATGCCGGTGAGATGTTGTGAGACACTAACTGATGTATATAGTACCGCGAGGCCAGTTCGTACAGGGTACGTAAACTAGAGCCCGCGAGGTTTTGAACAGTTAGTGTACATATATGATTATATGTTATATATATAAATGTTTTGCTTCCGTTGTTTAATATTGATTGTTTATTATTTGCGAAAAATTATTAGTGATTTGAGGCTTGCTACGGGTGCCGGAGCTACCACTCCCGTTCCCTAGCGCCGGTTGCGGCTCAATAATTTGGGATCCATCAGAACGGGAGGAAGCGCCTCCTATATTTCAAAATGATTTTCATAATGAAGTAGGCAAACCATCTGGGATCCATCAGAACGAATTCCACGCAAATACTGGAACATCACCATAAGTATATCAGAATGGCTATATGTCTGTGTCGGAGATAGGTAGTTCTTCTGGAAACAGAGCTAGAGTACATTCGCCGGAGATAGAATATAGCGAAGAAGATGAAGAGGAACCGGAGGAAGATCCGGAAGAGGATCCTGAAGAAGACCCTGAAGAAGATTCGGAGGAGGATCCTGAGGAAGATCCAGAAGAAGAATTAGAAGAAGAGGCAGAAGAAGAATATCCTCCGGAGGAAGAGTATGAAGAAGAGGAACAGTTAGAGGAATTAGACGTTGAACAGTACAGGAGTGAACATTTCCGGTCGAGAGTGCATAGATATCGTGACCTGAGAGAAGATGCAGACATAGCAAATGGTCAGGCACAGATAGCTCTTGATCAAGTCAGGAGACATATGCGCTCCTTTCCTAGAGGGATGTTAACAGTAGGAATGTATTCTACTTATTTTCTGCGAATGGTTGAGGGAGTTCCTGATTTGGATGAAGGTAACAGAACCATCAACCATAGGTATGTCAGAGGTTTAGGACCTGAGTTTAGTGAGCTGTATGAACACGTGGGCGAACATTTTGGCACGCTCACTACGATGGCCCGTAGGATCGAAACGGAGCATGAATGGGTGGGCGATCTGGTACGACCCTTTTACTTTACACGTGAGTACCACCCAGACTACATCAGCACGTCTTCCAAAATTAGAACCAACCCCTATTTTGTGCAAAGAGGCGGAAGAAACTCTGGTATAACAGTTAGGGGCCGACACACAGGCGTAATTATTAGGGAACCTAGCGTTCCGCATCAGGCACCTCTAGGTATTAGCGATTTATATGCTTTAAGTATTTTGTTTATGTGTTTGCATTACTGTATATACATAACTGCTGCATTGCATGATAGACTAGGATACGCCTATAGAATAATACCTCGGAAAGCGAAAACCTATAGGAAGCGCTGTTGTTAAACACGCGCCTAATAATAAAGCATATATATAAACATAACTTATAAAAATAATAATATAATATATATTACATAACATTTGTAGTGAACGTAATTCCTATATTACGTTCTAGAAGCTGTAAAGGAAAAGATAGATTATTGAAAAGGGGAATCGATGAGGAACATCGGCACCTGCGTTTGTATCTGACGTGGTACAGAGTGTCGGAGAAGTGGATATGGTGATTACAGCAGTAGAAAATTTTGAATTTAATTGAGTTGTCAGAGATATGGAAAGAGAAGGAATGTGACAGAAGAACAGTCTGTAAATGACAGCAATACAAAAATTTAAAATATACCCAATAAGTATAAAGAAAGCCGTTAATAGTCGCAGAGTGTATAATCTAGAGTAAGACTTACGATTTTATAAAAAATTTGAAAGTTTTTATGATTTTCAAAGTACAATTGTGCTCAAACATCACATATGATATTGCATAATCACGATAAGGATGCATAAAAGAACGATTTTCAAACTCTAGATCATGCATCATATCTTTACAATGATAAAGAAAATGCGATTTTAAGCAACTCTTTGGTGATGAGAGGTGTCATCAATCTGAGCTACAATTGGACAAACGATTTATGAAAAGTGATTTAGAAAGAGTTGTGCAGCCAAAAGAAGTTGTAAAATCGTTTTGTTCAGTGAGTAAACTCGGATGTAAAGCCCTGCGACAAATAGTAAAAAGGTTCTTAACAAATAAGGATAAAAATTGTAAAACAAACTCCAATAACAGAATAAAGCCATGTTAATAATTATTGCAACGAAGCTAGTGGAGCTAAAGAAGAATGTGAATAAGGAATTATCGCCGGAGAGCATACGCAGATAGGCTGCGATGCACTAGCAATATTTAAGGATACAATATTTATCCTTATGAAAGAGCAAAAGGGTGAAACGACAGGGAGTCGTGCTAGACGAAAGAAACGTAAGGAGATACAAACGACGAAGCAGACGATTTTGCAAAAAGTGAAGGTTTAAGGTTAGATAGTGTTGGTGCAGCGGGACGTGAGGGTCCGAATCGTATATTTCAATTCAAAATTGGAATTCCAACAATTCGGATCCAGAAATTGATCATATTAATAACAAATGGATCGTCGTATCATCTAGTAATTGAAGCACGCATCTTGAAACCGTAAGAAGAATACCTATGTCGATTCTCCAACGATTCTTGTAGTCCCGATAGTACGGCGACCTCAAGCTTGTCCACACGAGTATGCGTCCGATTGAATCCTCGCCTTGAAGTAATCTGCAAGAGTTTCTCTTGCCGAGCAACCCTAAGCTCAAACTCTCGCCTCGATTACGTCTTTGCTGGGATGTATGAAAAACTTTCTCCAAGCTTTTCTGTGATTGATGACTACTTGAACTCCTTCAAATATGCTCTCTTAAGTGTGTTGTGTGTAGAATGAGCAAAGGCAACCTCTATTTAGAGGGTAGAGCTTTGCTTAAGAATGCAACACCTCACATGCTAGGTGTCACACACCAAGCAAAGGTGTTGCCACCATTCAACACCTCACATGCTAGGTGTCACACACCAAGCATAGGTGTTTCCACCATCTGACACATCACATGCTAGGTGTCACACAACAAGCATAGGTGTTGCCACCTTCTGACACGTCGGATGCTAGGTGTCACACACAGAGACATACATGACATCATCACGTGACATCATCACATGACAACATCGTGACATCATCACATGACATCATCGTGACATCATCACATGACATCATCGTGACATCATCACATGACATCATCATGACATCATCGGTGACATCATCACATGACATCATCGTGACATCATCACATGACATCATCACATTAACTTGGATAAAATACAATTAGGTGCCTACTAATTTATAACTCTTATAAATTAGTCCCTAATTTATACTTGTTTTTCATCTTAGATTAATTTCCGAGATATGCTAGTATCTATATGAAATCGATCTCTCGTAAACTCAATCGGTTGCACACCCTATTGTGTGTGACTAAATAGGTTCACATCTATATGGCAACGAGAGTTATAAGAAACGCCTTACTTATATTAAATAATTAAATCCCATTAATTATTAATTCTCGTAGATCGTGAGTGACGTCTCGCAACATATCACGACCCCCAAATAGATATGAATGTTTGGATGAATTCTTTATGAACCAATGTTCATAATTACCGTACACTCAAAATTCCCTTCATCTAAGATTCCAATCTCGACTAGTGTCACGGTTAAGTCAAACACTGTATGTCTTGATTATATGACCTCATCTCTCAGTTCTAATTCTTGATAAATATGACTTCCACTAGAAACAACTTTCTATATAAGTCATATACACCTGCGCAGGTTTTATCATCCATCAAGAACAATTTGAGATAGCATAGAATCTTGTCTCCGTTCATCCAGATTGATGAATCCTTTCTAGGTTAAACCCATATCTCCATATACAACTAACTAGAGCCAACACATCCCGCGTCCCTATCTCATGAAAGATCTAGGGTTAAGGAGTATCAAACTCTAATCACCTATATACAAGATAGTGTCACCGTAAGTCAAAGGACATATGTACAATTATGAACTAGATGACATTAAATTGACTTTAATGAATTACCATGTATAAGTCATCTAGCGTCACTTGTTCGACTCACTCAACACCTTGAGTGTCCACATGTTTATTCTGATCCCCATCAAGTAGTATGAGACTCAGTACTTCCTATAATTAGCAACTCTTTACTAATCAGGAGAATAAATAGAGGTGACAATCTTTCCGGGATAATGCGATGCCCTTATTCGCAGGACCCCATCGATCGTGAACGGTTATTTAGATCACTTGTATAATAGAATCTGTCACTCATATTCTTAACACCTTAAGAATAGATTCTATCACAATGTGATAAGGACAATACGTAATATATGAACACTTAGTTGATGAGACACTTAGTTCAAATAGAACATATATATCTTTGCCATTGGGATTAATTCTACAAATATACACGCTCAAATGGCCCTAGGGCACATACTACTAATAATCTCCCACTTGCACTAGTGCCATTGGCAACTATATCTAAGCCCCATCTTCACAAGATGTAAACCTTAATGACTCTAAGTCATGGGCTTTGTCAGTGGGTCAGCCGTGTTATTGGCTAATGCTATCTTTTAGAGAAACAATTTTCTCTTTCCAACAATTTCTTTAGATAATATGATAATGCCTTTCCTTATGTTTAGATAAATTCTGAGACCCGGTTTTCTTTGCTAGGGCAGTAGCACCATTGTGGTCGCAGAAAAGAGGAACTGTCGACTTAATGGAAGAAAACCGTACTTAGTTCTATTAAGAACTATTCTATCCAAACACCTTCTATTACAACATCTCATGCCATAATATACTCGGCTTATATAATGGAACCTGGAATTGATTCTCGCTTAGAACACTTCTAGCTTACTACTCCTTCATTATAGATAAATATGAATTTGGAGATAGACTCTCTATCATCCATATCTTATTTATTAATCAGAATCTGTAAAACGGTCTACTTAAAATAAACTTTGTTCTCCATTAGTTAAGACCATATCTTTGTTTCTTCATAAGTACTTAAAGATATCCTTAACGACCATCCAATGTTCTCAACATGGATTTGATTGAAACTGATTAGTCCCACTAACCGCATAGATAAATTTCTAGCTTTGTAAGTGACAACACATACCTCACACTACCAATTGCCAAAGCTTATGGTATCTTTGCTAGATTCTTTATTTCTTCAGAAGTTTCGGAAGACACTCCCTTTGAAAGAAGAATTTTATGCCTAACTAGTATCAATCCTCTCTTAGAACTTCCATATTGAACTACTTCAATATCTTTTTAAGAAGAGCCTTTAGGAGAAACCAATTATTCTCTTAGATCTATCTCTATAGAGTCTAATACTGAGAATTTAGGCTACCTCTCCGTGGTCTTTGACGGAGTACGTATTAGATAAACCAAAGTTTTACAAAAGTTTACATTCCGATATTATTATTTATTAGTAATAAGTTATCTACATACAAGATCATTAAAGTGAGTCTGCTCCCACTAACCTTCTTGTAAATATTGGGTTTATCGTCGTTTTTAATAAATTCATAACTCCTTACGGATTTATCAAGACGATGTAACTTGAAGCTTTCTTTCCATCCACTAGGGATCATTTTTGCTTACACGCCTTGGAACCTTCTTCGGATTCAAAATCCTCGACTTATTCCATATAGATATACTCCTTAATTTAACCATTAAGGAATGTGGCTCTTACATCCATATGTCCAAGCACAAAATCAGAATGTGTAGCCTTGGTAAGAAAAATCTTGATGGACTTAAGCATGGCTACCGGCGATAAAGTGTATTCACAAAACAACTTCTTGCCTCTAGCAAAACTCTTTTGCAACAAGCCTAGCTTTAAAGGTCTCCACCTTTCCATTAGTACCAATTTTACACTTGAAGATCCATTTAAACCTTATTGGTATAATACCTTTGGATGGATCGACTAGCTCCTAAAATTTGGTTACTTTATATGGAATCCATTTCAGATTTTATTCCTTCAAACCAATTTTGAAGAATATATATCACATATAGTTTCCTCATAAGTAGAGGGATCAACACATGATCTTTTACTCCATGACTAAACAACTCTTGTATATCATGCGGAAAACCATCTCTCTACGGTGGACGAGATACTCTACTTAATCTTCGAGTTGTTAATGTAGATACATCTTTTACCAACTCCGGCTTTTAGTGGGTTTGATCAATCTTTATTGATTCATTATTTTGTTGGTAACTAGATGACTCCTCATCTAATTCTATTTTGCTTTCTTAGTGTCCCTCTTGAATAAACGCTTTATTAAGAAAGACTACCACCGTTAAACAACGATTGTTTGTTCGGTTCGAATATAGAAACAACATCCTAAAATGTCTTTAGGATATCCAACATAACCTTTCCTTGATTGATTTTGATTCCAAATTTATCGGATATCAGTTTTTTGATATGTTCCGAACACCCTCAAATCTTAACATCCTTAAGACTTGATTCCATACCATATCTCATTAAATATCTATGGTGCAAATTTAGTTGGAATTTAATTTAGAATTTTATTTACGGTAAGAAGTGCTTGACCCTATAACGAGATGGATAAGTCAGTATATAGCTCATTATTGATCGTATCATTTCCCACAATGTACGATACGTCCTTCTTGACAGACGCACCATTCAACCATGGTGTTCCCAAAGAGTAAGTTGAAAAATAATACCACATTCCTTTTAGGAACATACCAAATTCTGTACTCAAGTATTCTTCCCTTTTCGATCACATCGTAAAGTATTAATACCTTTTCCAATTTGGTTTTCTACTTCATTCTTGAAGTCATTTGAACATTTTAAAATCTTCATGTTTGTTCTTCATAAGACAAACTTAACTATATCGTGATAAATCATCGATGTAGAAAATGAAGTATAAGTATCTACCTTGGTCCGTTTCTTTAAACGTACCATATACATCACTATGTATGATCTCTTAAACGGCTTTAGGTCTACCTCTTTGTCCCAGAAAGAATAATCAGGCCATGTTGCCTTTAAGATACGACTCACAAATCGAAAGAGATGGAAAATCTTGATTGCTCAAGAATCCCATCCTATCTAACTTGTTATGTCTATCTTTTGCAATATGTCCTAATTATAAATGCCAAAGTTGTTTAGAAGTTTGATAACTTATGGTATTTATTTCCAAAACATCTTTTGCATTAAACATCTTTATTCAAGTCATAAAGAATATTTTGTACATATCCATACCCAACTCCGTATTATCAAACATAATACTATAAACATCCTTTGTAAATAGAAAATCAACTACCAAATTTGTCATACAAAAATTCGGATATGATATTTCTATATATATTGGGTGAATACAAAAAACTTGTTTAAGTACAACTTATGTTTATTTAAGAAAATTGAAGTTGATCCTATAGCTCTTGTCGCAACGCTTGCGTCATTCACGAGATTTAAGATTACTTCATCTTTTTCCTTTCTTTCTCACTTTTACTAAATCAGTAAAAGATAAACAAATGTGAGAATGAGCATCGGTATTCAATACCCAAGCTTTTAAATGAGCAATTCACATTGGAACATGAGATAGACACATTCTTGATAGAATTGTCGTTCATCCCGTCATTGCCCTTTAAGTATTCAAAATACTTAATGCAATTTTCATTTCAATGTCTTTCGGTTTGATAAAAGAAACACTTTCTTTTATTGACCGAACCGCCTTTCAAATATTCTAAATATTTCCGGCAATGACTTATATTGTCCTACATCTTAACAAATGAAAATATTTTTCTTTTTTAACCGATGTGCATTTCTTTTTCGCAATAGCCTTGGAGGCATCTAAATATCTTAATCAAACAAAAATGATTTTAAACCACTAGCCGATTACTATCGTGAATGTCACTTTAATGGATTCTATTTAATCTTATTATCCCTTGGACAGCAAAGATCTCTAATTAGTATTCGTGTTGTTTTGTATATTTAACCATAATGATTTGGTCTCTATCAAAATGGCCTCCCACTATCTTTTTCGAATCCTACACTTCCAAAATAAGAAACGTGAATCTTTGTTGGAAAAGATTTCAAGCGGGTGATTCAATTCTTATACTCATTTATCTTTCCCTCAAGTACTTAATGCTATTCTTGGGGTTAAAATGATATATAAGTGAACAACTACTTGTTCATCATATCTCATATGAGGTTCAATCATTTCCGGCTCCTAATGCTTTCACCCTCAAGTACTTAATGCTATTCTTGGGTTTCCACATTAGTTAAGTTTAACCCATTGAATCAACTAAGATGTATCGATTTGAATAATATACTACTCAGGTACGCCTAATTGCCTTTCTGGCCGTATATTATATCGACTACACCCGCAACATCGCATGCTTAACAATAAACTCGACAACATCTCTTGACGATATCATCTCACCCCTATGTATCCATATAGCCGACAAGATGATAACTCAAAGCGTGTTAATTTATTGCTCCAATGGAGAGCCATTGATAAATCAATTTAATGATTAATCAATATAAACTTAATCCTTTTACTTTTAGGAAGATTTCTTAGGGTTTTAAGTTATTCCGGTCTCACTAAGCACACAACACATTTTAGCATGCATCTCATACATATTAAAGCTAAAATGAATCATGCAATCACGCATGTATGATCATGGACTTCCTAGGTCTCATTCTTTAGCCACAAAAGAATGAGCAAACTATTACTTGTTCCGCATGTTTTGTTGATGACAATATAGTGCACAAGCGAGTCACGTATTGTGTTAAATAATCACATTAGAAAAATTCCCAGGATAGATTGGAGGGTCACGAGCGGACCACTTAAGTACCAATCTCCTAGACAGAATTTAATCAAATGTAATTAATGTCACAATAGCGTTTGCTCGTTTTTGCAAACAAGACCTAAGCCCTCGAAACTATAAATTACATGCCCAATAATAATTCCTAAGTCCATGATTATCAATACATGCATTCAATCGTAAAGCTTTAATACTCGATGATACAGTGGCTCCGATACCACTGTTGGTGCAGCGGGACGTGAGGGTCCGAATCGTATATTTCAATTCAAAATTGGAATTCCAACAATTCGGATCTAGAAATTGATCATATCAATAACAAATGGATCGTCGTATCATCTAGTAATTAAAGCACGCATATAGAAACCGTAAGAAGAATACCTATGTCGATTCTCCAACGATTCTTGTAGTCCCGATAGTACGGCGACCTCAAGCTCGTCCACACGAGTATGCGTCCGATTGAATCCTCGCCTTGAAGTAATCTGCAAGAGTTTCTCTTGCCGAGCAACCCTAAGCTCAAACTCTCGCCTCGATTACGTCTTTGCTGGGATGTATGAAAAACTTTCTCCAAGCTTTTCTGTGATTGATGACTACTTGAACTCCTTCAAATATGCTCTCTTAAGTGTGTTGTGTGTAGAATGAGCAAAGGCAACCTCTATTTATTGGGTAGAGCTTTGCATAAGAATGCAACACCTCACATGCTAGGTGTCACACACCAAGAAAAGGTGTTGCCACCATTCGACACCTCACATGCTAGGTGTCACACACCAAGCATAGGTGTTGCCACCATCTAACACATCACATGCTAGATGTCACACATCAAACATAGGTGTTGCAACCTTCTGACACGTCGGATGCTAGGTGTCACACACAGAGACATACATGACATCATCACGTGACATCATCATATGACATCATCACATGACATCATCGTGACATCATCACATGACATCATCGTGACATCATCACATGACATCATCACATTAACTTGGATAAAATACAATTAGGTGCCTACTAATTTATAACTCTTACAAATTAGTCCCTAATTTATACTTGTTTTTCATCTTAGATTAATTTCCGAGATATGCTAGTATCTATATGAAATCGATCTCTCGTAAACTCAATCGGTTGCACACTCTATTGTGTGTGACTAACTAGGTTCACATCTATATGGCAACGAGAGTTATAAGAAACGCCTTTCTTATATTAAATAATTAAATCCCATTAATTATTAATTCTCTTAGATCGTGAGTGACGTCTAGCAACATATCACGACCCCTAAATAGATATGAATGTTTCCATGCATTCTTTATGAACCAATGTTCATAATTACCGTACACTCAAAATTCCCTTCATCTAAGATTCCAATCTCGACTAGTGTCACGGTTAAGTCAAACACTGTATGTCTTGATTATATGACCTCATCTCTCAGTTCTAATTCTTGATAAATATGACTTCCACTAGAAACAACTTTCTATGTAAGTCATATACACCTGCGCAGGTTTTATCATCCATCAAGAACAATTTGAGATAGCATAGAATCTTGTCTCCGTTCATCCAGAGTGATGAATCCTTTCTAGGTTAAACCCCTATCTCCATATACAACTAACTAGAGCCAACACATCCCGCGGGCCTAGCTCATGAAAGATCTAGGGTTAAGGAGTATCAAACTCTAATTACCTATATACAAGATAGTGTCATCGTAAGTCAAAAGGACATATGTACAATTATGAACTAGATGACATTAAATTGACTTTAATGAATTACCATGTATAAGTCATCTAGCGTCACTTGTTCGACTCACTCAACACCTTGAGTGTCCACATGTTTATTCTGATCCCCATCAAGTAGTATGAGACTCAGTACTTCCTATAATTAGCAACTCTTTACTAATCAGGAGAATAAATAGAGGTGACAATCTTTCCGGGATAATGCGATGCCCTTATTTGCAGGACCCCATCGATCGTGAACGGTTATTTAGATCACTTGTATAATAGAATCTGTCACTCATATTCTTAACACCTTAAGAATAGATTCTATCGCAATGTGATAAGGACAATACATAATATATGAACACTTAGTTGATGAGACACTTAGTTCAAATAGAACATATATATCTTTGCCATTGTGATTAATTCTACAAATAGACACGCTCAAATGGCCCTAGGGCACATACTACTAACAGATAGATCAAGAGATAATGATGTTATATGACTGATATTAAGTAAAGTTACTCATATCAACATTAAGAGCTATAGATTGCGTTAACAGAAAGGAGAAAGGTTAAGCGTAAAATTCTAACATAAGGAGAAAAGTACACGTATAGGCGTACGTGTCAGTAAATGTAAAAATTTTGGTGATTATGAAAGAAAGTATAATGAGGAAACTCAAATACCCTCAAGAATTAGTAAGATGATTAGAGACATGAAAAGTTTTAGAGATGTGTCAGAAGGATTAGCAGAAGAGAGCAGCAATACCATAACTATTATAAACAAAGGAAAAATGCAACAAATACAGCAAGTAAAGAATAAGATAATACTTCATTGCTATTGGACAGATAGGAGAGAACTACATATAGGAAGTCACGATGTCATAAGGACGAAATTCGATATTAATATAGAAAAGGGTAAGTTCCTAGACAATTAAAACTACGTTATAAAGACTAAGGAAGCATAAGGTGCATAGAATGACAAATTTGAAATTAGTTCCTAATTTTGAAAGTTACAAAGTTAAGTACATTCTAAATGCTAAGAATAGATGGAAATTCTTCAAGAAGAAGATAAAAGACAGAATAAAGATAAATTAAGAAGCGATCATAACCAGTACTAAGACGATACCTTGAAGAGTAAGAATAAAATCGTAAAGCTATTTGAAAGTAAGAAACAAAAATGTGAGATGAAAGAGAAAATTGTTTATACAGTAAGAAGGAATGACGACAAAGGAAGTAAATAAGATATTAAGGATCTACTGAATCCGTTAAGGATTGAAGGTAATATGAAATGAAACGCGTAAGACGATGGTAAATGAGTGAAGAATTACAATTAACAGAATAACGTGAGATTCATCATAGCTTAGAGAAGCAAAGGAAGGAGAAATTGAAGATAGTAAAGAATATATCAGGCTTAGCTATTGGGTATCAATAGGCTGTGTGATCACCAGTATTGAGTCAGTCTAGCGTGTTTGCATTTGAGAAATGATTTGATATGTATTGAATGATTTGAATATGAATTTCGAAATCAGACAATGATTTGATACGAGTGAGCACTCGGTTACGGTGTAACCTGGAGTCCCCGTATCTAGTGGGTTGGACCCACCAGTGAGTTGGACTCACAACTTGAGATTTATGATTGGGTTGAATGATATATGATTATTCAAGAGATGTGTCACATGCTAGGATATTAGTTTCGTACGGATCAAATACCTGTTTATTTGTTTTATATTATTGTTTTCTTGAGATGCGATGCTATGTTTTTATATTAATACCGTTAGTAAATGCAAACTCACTCAGTATTTTCCCAAATATTGACCCCTCACCTTTGATGTATTTCAGGTGCTTAGTTTGTGGACCTAGCTAGAGGCCAATTTTGAAGTCCGGAAGTCAGCTGTGTATGTATAGTTTCTGACTTCTGTGAATGCTGCAGTAGTAGTCCTGTATCGACAGAATAGTAGCCTAGACAGCAGTTCATTTTGGTTGTACATATTACGTGCTGTCTTGTTTATATTTTTGATAGGCTACGTGTTTTATATGTGACCCACGGCCCCAGATGCCGGTGAGATGTTGTGAGACACTAACTGATGTATATAGTACCGCGAGGCCAGTTCGAACAGGGTACGGTAACTAGAGCCCGCGAGGTTTTGAACAGTTAGTGTACATATATAATTATATGTTATATATATAAATGTATTGCTTCCGTTGTTTAATATTAATTGTTTATTATTTGCGAAAAATTATTAGTGA
Organism: Mercurialis annua; assembly: GCF_937616625.2. Lineage (NCBI taxonomy): Eukaryota > Viridiplantae > Streptophyta > Magnoliopsida > Malpighiales > Euphorbiaceae > Mercurialis > Mercurialis annua. Next base: position 22,203,436 of record NC_065570.1, read on the forward strand.
TTTGAGGCTTGCTACGGGTTCCGGAGCTACCACTCCCGTTCCATAGCGCCGGTTGCGGCTCAATAATTTGGGTCGTGACAATGTTGGTATCAGAGCAGTTTGGTCCAGTTACCACTGCTAGATTTGTTTGATTGTTTGTTTGACTGCAAGTATTCTGTCAGTAAGTATACCTAGAAACTACTGCAGCATTAAGTCGGACCTTAGTTGTCTGTAATTGTGTGATATATGCATTGGTAGTATGTAGTATAGCGCATGCGAATCAGTGCTACTAAGCTAGTAAGTGATTAGCATATGTACACATGAACGATTGAGATGGTTAAGTGTTTATTACTTGCGCTGGGATTGTCAAGTGATTATTTAATCGCGAATTACGTGCGGCTGGATTAAGTGTTAAATGTTTACAGCATTTTATAAGTTGGTATTGGAATTGCGTGTGGAAATGGGCTCAGATGGTCGCTTATGTTTGAAATTGTTTCTTTTCAGCATGTCTGGGCAAAACGGAGCTCAGTCGCATGCTGAGGAAGAACGGGAGGAAGCGCCTCCTATATTTCAAAATGGGTTTCATAATGAAGTAGGCAAACCATCTGGGATCCATCAAAACGGATTCCACGCAAATACTGGAACATCACCAGAAGTATATCAGAATGGCTATATGTCTGTGTCGGAGATAGGTAGTTCTTCTGGAAACAGAGCTAGAGTACATTCGCCGGAGATAGAATATAGCAAAGAAGATGAAGAGGAACCGGAGGAAGATCCGGAAGAGGATCCTGAAGAAGACCCTGAAGAAGATCTGGAGGAGGATCCTGATGAGGATCCAGAAGAAGAATTAGAAGAAGAGGCAGAAGAAGAATATCCTCAGGAGGAAGAGTATGAAGAAGAGGAACAGTTAGAGGAATTAGACGTTGAACAGTATAGGAGTGAACATTTCCGGTCGAGAGTGCAGAGATATCGTGACCTGAGAGAAGTTGCAGACATAGCAAATGGTCAGGCACAGATAGCTCTTGATCAAGTAAGGAGACAGATGCGCTCCTTTTCTCGAGGGATGTTAACAGTAGGAATGTATTCTACTTCTTTTCTGCGAATGGTTGAGGGAGTTCCTGATTTGGATGAAGGTAACAGAACCATCAACCGTAGGTATGTCAGAGGTTTAGGACCTGAGTTTAGTGAGCTGTATGAACAAGTGGGCGAACATTTTGGCACGCTCACTACGATGGCCCGTAGGATCGAAACGGAGCATGAATGGGCGGGCGATCCGGTACGACCCTTTTACTTTAGACTTGAGTACCACCCAGACTACATCAGCACGTCTTCCAGAATTAAAACCAACCCCTATTTTGTGCAAAGAGGCGGAAGAAACTCCAGTAGAACAGTTAGGGGCCGACACACAGGCGTAATTATTAGGGAACCTAGCGTTCCGCATCAGGCACCTCTAGGTATTAGCGATTTATATGCTTTAAGTATTATGTTTATGTGTTTGCATTACTGTGTATACATAACTGCTGCATTGCATGATAGACTAGGATACGCCTATAGAATAATACCTCGGAAAGCGAAAACCTATAGGAAGCGTTGTTGTTAAACACGCGCCTAATAATAAAGCATATATATAAACATAACTTACAAAAATAATAATATAATATATATTACATAATACATTTGTAGTGAACGTAATTCCTATATTACGTTCTAGAAGCTGTAAAGGAAAAGATAGATTATTGAAAAGGGGAATCGATGTGGAACATCGGCACCTGCGTTTGCATCTGACGTGGTACAGAGTGTCGGAGAAGTGGATATGGTGATTACAGCAGTAGAAAATTTTGAATTTAATTGAGTTGTCGGAGATATGGAGAGAGAAGGAATATGACAGAAGAACAGTTTGTAAATGACAGCAATACAAAAATTTGACAGCAATACAAAAATTTGAAATATACCCAATAAGTATAAAGAAAGCTGTTAATAGTCGCAGAGTGTATAATCTAGAGTAAGACTTACGATTTTATAAAAATTTGAAAGTTTTTATGATTTTCAAAGTACAATTGTGCTCAAACATCACATATGATATTGCATAATCACGATAAGGATGCATAAAAGAACGATTTTCAAACTCTAGATCATGCATCATATCTTTACAATGATAAAGAAAATGCGATTTTAAGCAACTCTTTGGTGATGAGAGGTGTCATCACTCTGAGCTACAATTGTACTAACGATTTATGAAAAGTGATTCAGAAAGAGCTGCGCAGCCAAAAGAAGTTTTAAAATTGTTTTGTTCAGTGAGTAAACTCGGATGTAAAACCCTGCAAAAAATAGTAAAAAGGTTCTTAACAAATAAGGATAAAAATTGTAAAACAAACTCCAATAACAGAATAAAGCCATGTTAATAATTATTGCAACGAAGCTAGTGGAGCTAAAGAAGTACGTGAATAAGGAATTATCGCCGGAGAACATACGCAGATAGGCTGCGATGCACTAGCAATATTTAAGGATACAGTATTTATCCTTATGCAAGAGTACAGGGTGAAACGACAGGGAGTCGTGCTAGACGAAAGAAACGTAAAGAGATACAAACGACGAAGCAGACGATTTTGCAAAAAGTGAAGGTTTAAGGTTAGATAGTGTTGGTGCAGCGGGACGTGAGGGTGCGAATCGTATATTTCAATTCAAAATTGGAATTCCAATAATTCGGATCCAGAAATTGATCATATTAATAACAAATGGATCGTCGTATCATCTAGTAATTAAAGCACGCATCTAGAAACCGTAAGAAGAATACCTATGTCGATTCTCCAACGATTCTTGTAGTCGCGATAGTACGGCGACCTCAAGCTCGTCCACACAAGTATGCGTCCGATTGAATCCTTGCCTTGAAGTAATCTTTAAGAGTTTCTCTTGCCGAGCAACCCTAAGCTCAAACTCTCGCCTCGATTACGTCTTTGCTGGGATGTACGAAAAACTTTCTCCAAGCTTTTTTGTGATTGATGACTACTTGAACTCCTTCAAATATGCTCTCTTAAGTGTGTTGTGTGTAGAATGAGCAAAGGCAACCTCTATTTATAGGGTAGAGCTTTGCTTAAGAATGCAACACCTCACATGCTAGGTGTCACACACCAATAAAACGTGTTGCCACCATTCGACACCTCACATATTAGGTGTCACACACCAAGCATAGGTGTTGCCACCATCTGACACATCACATGCTAGGTGTCACACATCAAGCATAGGTGTTGCCACCTTCTGACACGTAGGATGCTAGGTGTCACACACAGAGACATACATGACATCATCACGTGACATCATCATATGACATCATTGTGACATCATCACATGACATCATTGTGACATCATCACATGACATCATCGTGACATCATCACATGACATCATCGTAACATCATCACATGACATCATCACATTAACTTGGATAAAATACAATTAGGTGCCTACTAATTTATAACTCTTACAAATTAGTCCCTAATTTATACTTGTTTTTCATCTTAGATTAATTTCCGAGATATGCTAGTATATATATGAAATCGATCTGTCGTAAACCCAATCGGTTGCACACCCTATTGTGTGTGACTAACTAGGTTCACATCTATATGGCAATGAGAGTTATAAGAAACGCCTTTCTTATATTAAATAATTAAATCCCATTAATTATTAATTCTCGTAGATCGTGAGTGACGTCTAGCAATATATCACGACCCCTAAATAGATATGAATGTTTCGATGCATTCTTTATGAACCAATGTTTATAATTACCGTACACTCAAAATTCCCTTCATCTAAGATTCCAATCTCGACTAGTGTCACAGTTAAGTCAAACATTGTATGTCTTGTTTATATGACCTCATCTCTCAGTTATTATACTTGATAAATATGACTTCCACTAGAAACAACTTTCTAAGTAAGTCATATACACCTGCGCAGGTTTTATCATCCATTAAGAACAATTTGAGATAGTATAGAATCTTGTCTCCGTTCATCTAGAGTGATGAATCCTTTCTAGGTTAAACCCCTATCTACATATACAACTAACTAGAGCCAACACATCCCGCGGCCCTAGCTCATGAAAGATCTAGGGTTAAGGAGTATCAGACTCTAATCACCTATATACAAGATAGTGTCACCGTAAGTCAAAGGACATATGTACAATTATGAACTAGATGACATTAAATTGACTTTAATGAATTACCATGTATAAGTCATCTATCGTCACTTGTTCGCCTCACTCAACACCTTGAGTGTCCACATGTTTATTCTGATCCCCATTAAGTAGTATGAGACTCACTACTTCCTATAATTAGCAACTCTTTACTAATCAGGAGAATAAATAGAGGTGACAATCTTTCCGGGATAATGTGATGCCTCTTATTCGCAGGACCCCATCGATCGTGAACGGTTATTTAGATCACTTGTATAATAAAATCTGTCACTCATATTCTTATCATCTTAAGAATAGATTCTATCACAATGTGATAAGGACAATGCATAATATATGAACACTTAGTTGATGAGATACTTAGTTCAAATTGAACATATATATCTTTGCCATTGGAATTAATTCTACAAATATACACGCTCAAATGGCCCTATGGCACATACTACTAACAGATAGATCAAGAGATAATGATGTTATATGACTGATATTAAGTAAAGTTACTCATATCAACATTAAGAGCTATAGATTGCGTTAACAGAAAGTAGAAAGGTTAAGCGTAAAATTCTAACATAAGGAGAAAAGTACACGTATAGGCGTACGTGTCAGTAAATGTAAAAATTGTGGAGATTATGAAAGAAAGTATAATGAGGAAACTTAAATACCCTCAAGAATTAGTAAGATGATTAGATACATGAAACGTTTTAGAGATGTGTCAGAAGGATTAGCAGAAGAGAGCAGCAATATCATAACTATTATAAACAAAGGAAAAATGTAACAAATACAGCAAGTAAAGAATAAGATAATACTTCATTGCTATTGGACAGATGGGAGAGAACAACATATAGGAAGTCACGATGTCATAAGGACGAAATTCGATATTAATACAGAAAAGGGTGAGTTCCTAGACAATTAAAACTACGTTATAAGGTCTAAGGAAGCATAAGGTGCATAGAATGACAAATTTGAAATTAGTTCCTAATTTTGGAAGTTACAAAGTTAAGTACATTCTAAATGCTAAGAATAGATGGATATTCTTCAAGAAGAAGATAAAAGACAGAATAAAGATAAATTAAGAAGCGATCATAACCAGTACTAAGACGATACCTTGAAGAGTAAGAATAAAATCGTAAAGCTATTTGAAAGTAAGAAACAATAGTGTGAGATGAAAGAGAAAATTGTTTATACAGTAAGAAGGAATGACGATAAAGGAAGTAAATAAGATATTAAGGATCTACTGAATTCGTTAAGGATTGAAGGTAATATGAAATGAAACACGTAAGACGATGGTAAATGAGTGAAGAATTACAATTAACAGAATAATGCGAGATTCATCATAGCTTAGAGAAGCAAAGGAAGGAGAAATTGAAGATAGTAAAGAATGTATCAGGCTTAGCTATGTTAAGAGACGGTGAATGTGTTAGACATAGAGCAAGTTGAAAGAGATTGGTTGATGAGGAACGAAGTGCCAGATAATGATAGAAGGGAGTAAGAAAATGACGAGGACCCACTAGGAAAGAAAAGTGACAACTACAGACGATAGTAAAGATCATAACCGTAGATTATAATTACAAAGGAAAATACTTATAGAAGTATGAATAAGGTAAGTACGTCATTAAGGGTGTAACCGAAACGTCGTGACTAGTAGCGTATAGATGAGTAGCGACCCGGTGACGACTAAGAATGGAATAAGGGATTTGAATAGTATTGAGCAATGATTAATGACGACCATGTGATAAGGACACAAAGATCTTAGTATCAAGGGTACGCTAAAGCTATACTACTTCAGAGAGACAACAGATGAACAAGAATGATAACAAGAAGATTCTCAACTGTATAGGGGTGCGAAGCTATAAAAGGAGAGCTAAAGGCTAAAGTTACAGAAAAGCTGCGGCTAAAACGTACTAGTGAACATCGAGGAAAGTATAAGGATAATTATAAGGTCTCAACAAATTTTATGAAAATTCAAGGACGAATTTTTATAAGGGGGGAAGAATGTAATACCCCAAAAATATTTAATTATTTAATTGGGCCACGTGTCCAATTTCGAGTCGCCAGAGTGGCGATATCGGAACGTTTTCCGATAAAATTAAGATAAATAAGTTTTAGTAGGTCGGTTTTGGAAAAGATTATATACGAGAATTTAATGTTTTATTTCAATTCTAAAGTTGGAATTGGAATTAAAAGGAAAAATGTCAAGAAAAGCCCAAAATAAAGTACATGGACCAAAGTGGTAATTTAGCCACTTTGTGTCGAAAATGGAAATTTTAGATTTTCGCGGTAAAGTATTAATATCGAGTTCTGTATTATTTATCGGATATAAATAATACGTATAAGTAATGATTAAAGAGTTAATTGATTTGGCTATGGACTAAATCGTACGAAAGAAAAATTTGAAAGATAATTTATAACAAATAAAGAAGACAAGGATCAAAGCAACCTTTTTACCTTAATATATATAAGATGGAATATGAAAGAGATTAAGATCAGAAGAAGAAAAGAAGAAGGAAGATCCAGAAGGTTCATTTCGATCGATATCGTCGTTCGCTCGCCGTTTCGCCGTTCGACGTCCGTTTCGGACGATTTTCGCGTCGATCTCTTCGGAATTCAAGCCTCTACTTTCCCCAAGCATCAAAACAAGGCGAGTGAAACGTTTTTACTACGAAAAATGAAGATTAATGGGCTGTTTGTATAGAAAAATTACGTTCGAATCGTACGGTTAGGAATCGAGTTGTTTTTGACGTTTTTGGGTTGTAAAATGATAAGATAAGTGTTTAAATGAGGTGGGTATGTATTGGTGTGAGTTTAGGGAGTTTTAGAGCTCCAGAAATGGTCTGGAAGTGCCGAAAAAACGCTGCACACCTCGGTGCACGACCTGCTGCACTTCAGCACGTCGTGCTGGTGCGCGACGTGCGCCACAGGGGTGCACGACGTGCACCAGTGAACGGCACGTCGTACCCTTCATGAAAAATGAAGGGCACGATGTGCCAAACTGGCACGACGTGCCCCACTTCGACGCCGATCTCCGGGGGACTTCCGTGAGCGAAAAATGGCATCCGATAGCTTAATTTGGGTATGAAATTCAGTTAAATGTCTTGAAATGGATATAAAACATTATAGAAATGAATGTTAATATGATAAGTAAGAATTCGGTTAAGAAAGTTATATAATTCCCTAGTACGAGGAATAGTACTCGATAAGTCAAAAGTACGACTAAGGATCATCGAGTTTTCAAGCAAACTAGAAGTGGAATCCAATCAACTTAGAACTTAAAAGTATTATACATATAAACATGAAATCCACATCTAACTATTATACATTTTATCAGACACATCAGCGAGTATTGGGGTCAGCAGAAGTGGATTAGTACGAGCATATCATCATATCGACTTTATTATAGAGTGGATAGCGGTCACTGTGAGTTGTATTTTACTTTCACGTATTATAAATTAAAGTTATTTTATATAGATATATATATACTGTTTACACGCATCGCATTTTATATAATTTATTGAATTGTTATATGTTTTATTAATTTCTATTTACGAGAACTAGTATGCGATCCGAAGAAACTAGCTACCTATTGGGTGTCAATAGGCTGTGTGATCACCAGTATTGAGTCAGTCTAGCGTGTTTGCATTTGAGAAATGATTTTATATGTATTGAATGATTTGAATATGAATTTCGAAATCAGATAATGATTTGATACGAGCGAGCACTCGGTTACGGTGTAACCTTGAGTCCCCGTATCTAGTGGGTTGGACCCGCCAGTAAGTTGGACTCACAACTTGAGATTTATGATTGGGTTGAATGATATATGATTATTCAAGAGATGTGTCGCATGCTAGGATATTAGTTTCGTACGGATCAAATACCTGTTTATATATTTTATATTATTGTTTTCTTGAGATGCGATGCTATGTTTTTATATTAATACCGTTAGTAAATGCAAACTCACTCAGTATTTTCCCAAATACTGACCCCTCACCTTTGATGTCTTTCAGGTGCTTAGTTTGTGGACCTAGCTAGAGGCCAATTTTGAAGTCCGGAAGTCAGTTGTGTATGTATAGTTTCTGACTTCTGTGAATGCTGCAGTAGTAGTCCTGTATCGACAGAATAGTAGCCTAGACAGCAGTTCATTTTGGTTGTATATATTACGTGCTGTCTTGTTTATATTTTTGATAGGCTACGTGTTTTATATGTGACCCACGGCCCCAGATGCCGGTGAGATGTTGTGAGACACTAACTGATGTATATAGTACCTCGAGGCTAGTTCGTACAGGGTACGGTAACTAGAGCCTGCGAGGATTTGAACAGTTAGTGTACATATATGATTATATGTTATATATATAAATGTATTGCTTCCGTTGTTTAATATTAATTGTTTATTATTTGCGAAAAATTATTAGTGATTTGAGGCTTGCTACGGGTTCCGGAGCTACCACTCCCGTTCCCTAGCGCCGGTTGCGGCTCAATAATTTGGGCCGTGACAATGTTGGTATCAGAGCAGTTTGGTCCAGTTACCACTGCTAGATTTGTTTGATTGTCTGTTTGACTGCAAGTCTTCTGTCAGTAAGTATACTTAGGAACTACTGCAGCATTGAGTCGGACCTTAGTTGTCTGTAATTGTGTGATATATGCATTGGTAGTATATAGTATAGCGCGTGTGAATCAGTTCTACTAAGCTAGTAAGTGATTAGCATATGTACATATGAACGATTGAGATGGTTAAGTGTTTATTACTTGCGCTGGGATTGTCAAGTGATTATTTAATCGCGAATTACGTGCGGATGGATTAAGTGTTAAATGTTTACAGCATTTTATAAGCTGATATTGGAATTGCGTGTGGAAATGGGCTCAGATGGTCGCTTATGTTTGAAATTGTTTCTTATCAGCATGTCTGGGCAAAACGGAGCTAAGTCGCATGCTGAGGAAGAACGGGAGGAAGCGCCTCCTATATTTCAAAATGGGTTTCATAATGAAGTAGGCAAACCATCTGGGATCCATCAGAACGGATTCCACGCAAATACTGGAACATCACCAGAAGTATATCAGAATGGCTATATGTCTGTGTCGGAGATAGGTAGTTCTTCTGGAAACAGAGTTAGAGTACATTCGCCGGAGATAGAATATAGCGAAGAAGATGAAGAGGAACCGGAGGAAGATCCGGAAGAGGATCCTGAAGAAGACCCTGAAGAAGATCCGGAGGAGGATCCTGAGGAGGATCCAGAAGAAGAATTAGAAGAAGAGGCAGAAGAAGAATATCCTCAGGAGGAAGAGTATGAAGAAGAGGAACAGTTAGAGGAATTAGACGTTGAACAGTACAGGAGTGAACATTTCTGGTCGAGAGTGCAGAGATATCGTGACCTGAGAGAAGAAGCAGACATAGAAAATGGTCAGACACAGATAGCTCTTGATCAAGTCAGGAGACAGATGCGCTCCTTTTCTCGAGGGATGTTAACAGTAGGAATGTATTCTACTGATTTTCTACGAATGGTTGAGGGAGTTCCTGATTTGGATGAAGGTAACAGAACCATCAACCGTAGGTATGTCAGAGGTTTAGGACCTGAGTTTAGTGAGCTGTATGAACACGTGGGCGAACATTTTGGCGCGCTCACTACGATGGCCCGTAGGATCGAAACGGAGAATGAATGGGCGGGCGATCCGGTACGACCCTTTTACTTTAGACGTGAGTACCACCCAGACTACGTCAGCACGTCTTCCAGAATTAGAACCAACCCCTATTTTGTGCAAAGAGGCGGAAGAAACTCTGGTAGAACAGTTAGGGGCCGACACACAGGCGTAGTTATTAGGGAACCTAGCGTTCCGCATCAGGCACCTCCAGGTATTAGCGATTTATATGCTTTAAGTATTATGTTTATGTGTTTGCATTACTGTGTATACATAACTGCTGCATTGCATGATAGACTTGGATACGCCTATAGAATAATACCTCGGAAAGCGAAAACCTATAGGAAGCGCTGTTGTTAAACACGCGCCTAATAATAAAGCATATATATAAACATAACTTACAAAAATAATAATATAATATATATTACATAATACATTTGTAGTGAACGTAATTCCTATATTACGTTCTACAAGCTGTAAAGGAAAAGATAGATTATTGAAAAGGGGAATCGATGTGGAACATCGACACCTGTGTTTGTATCTGACGTGGTACAGAGTGTCGGAGAAGTGGATATGGTGATTACAGCAGTAGAAAATTTTGAATTTAATTGAGTTGTCAGAGATATGGAGAGAGAAGGAATGTGACAGAAGAACAATCTGTAAATGACAGAAAATGACAGCAATACAAAATTTTGACAGCAATACAAAAATTTGAAATATGCCCAATAAGTATAAAGAAAGCCGTTAATAGTCGCAGAGTGTATAATCTAGAGTAAGACTTACGATTTTATAAAAAATTTGAAAGTTTTTATGATTTTCAAAGTACAATTGTGCTCAGACATCACATATAATATTGCATAATTACGATAGAGATGCATAAAAGAACGATTTTCAAACTCAAGATCATGCATCATATCTTTACAATGATAAAGAAAATGCGATTTTAAGCAACTCTTTGGTGATGAGAGGTGTCATCACTCTGAGCTACAATTGTACTAACGATTTCAAACGATTTATGAAAAGTGATTTAGAAAGAGTTGCGCAGCCAAAAGAAGTTATAAAATTGTTTTGTTCAGTGAGTAAACTCGGATGTAAAGCCCTGCGACAAATAGTAAAAAGGTTCTTAACAAATAAGGATAAAAATTGTAAAACAAACTCCAATAACAGAATAAAGCCATGTTAATAATTATTGCAACGAAGCTAGTGGAGCTAAAGAAGAATGTGAATAAGGAATTATCGCCGGAGAGCATACGCAGATAGGCTGCGATGCACCGGCAATATTTAAGGATACAGTATTTATCCTTATGCAAGAGTAAAGGGTGAAAAGACAGGCAGTGGTGCTAGACGAAAGAAACGTAAAGAGATACAAACGATGAAGCAGACGATTTTGCAAAAAAGTGAAGGTTTAAGGTTAGATAGATCAAGAGATAATGATGTTATATGACTGATATTAAGTAAAGTTACTCATATCAACATTAAGAGCTATAGATTGCGTTAACAGAAAGGAGAAAGGTTAAGCGTAAAATTCTAACATAAGGAGAAAAGTACACGTATAGGCGTACGTGTGAGTAAATGTAAGAATTGTGGATATTATGAAAAAAGTATAATGAGGAAACTCAAATACCCTCAAGAATTAGTAAGATGATTAGAGACATGAAAAGTTTTAGAGATGTGTCAGAAGGATTAGCAGAAGAGAACAGCAATACCATAACTATTACTCCCTCCGTCCCGTAAAGATAGAAAAAGTACTATCTTTTTTTGTCCCATAAAAATAGAAAAAGTGGAGTTAGTTAAGTCAAAAATTATCAAAATACCCCTACATGCTTATCATAAAACATTAAATGCATATTTTGAAAAGATAAATAAATGAGTTATAAGTGCTATAACTAGTAAAGTGGCTTTGGGAAATGTACATAACTAATTGATAACAAAGGGTAATTTAGACAAATTATCACAAGTTACCTATAAATAACTACTTTCTTAATTCTTGTAAAATGGGTGCTTTTTCTATCTTTACGGGACGGAGGGAGTATAAACAAAGGAAAAATTTAACAAATACAGCAAGTAAAGAATAAGATAATACTTTATTGCTATTGGACAGATAGGAGAGAACTACATATAGGAAGTAACGATGTCATAAGGACGAAATTCGATATTAATACAGAAAAGGGTGAGTTCCTTAAGACAATTAAAACTACGTTATAAGGACTAAGGAAGCATAAGGTGCATAGAATGACAAATTTGAAATTAGTTCCTAATTTTGGAAGTTACAAAGTTATGTACATTCTAAATGCTAACAATAGATGGAAATTCTTCAAGAAGAAGATAAAAGACAGAATAAAGATAAATTAAGAACCGATCATAACCAATACTAAGAAGATACCTTGAAGAGTAAGAATAAAATCGTAAAGCTATTTGAAAGTAACAAAAGTGTGAGATGAAAGAGAAAATTGTTTATACAGTAAGAAGGAATGACGATAAACGAAGTAAATAAGATATTAAGGATCTACTGAATCCATTAAGGATTGAAGGTAATATGAAATGAAACGCGTAAGACGATGGTAAATGAGTGAAGAATTACAATTAACAGAATAACGTGAGATTCATCATAGCTTAGAGAAGCAAAGGAAGGAGAAATTGAAGATAGTAAAGAATGTATCAGGCTTAGCTATGTTAAGAGACGGTGAATGTGTTACACATAGAGCAAGTTGAAAGAGATTGGTTGATGAGGAACGAAGTGCCAGATAATGATAGAAGGGAGTAAGAAAATGACGAGGACCCACTAGGAAAGAAAAGTGACAACTGCTGCACACGTCGGTGCACGACCTGCTGCACTTCAGCACGTCGTGCTGGTCCGCGACGTGCGCCACAGGGGTGCACGACGTGCACCAGTGAAGGGCACGTCGTACCCTTCATGAAAAATGAAGGGCACGATGTGCCAAACTGGCACGACGTGCCCCACTTCGACGCTGATCTCCGGGGGACTTCCGTGAGCGAAAAATGGCATCCGATAGCTTAATTTGGGTATGAAATTCAGTTAAATGTCTTGAAATGGATATAAAACATTATAGAAATGAATGTTAATATGATAAGTAAGAATTCGGTTAAGAAAGTTATATAATTCCCTAGTACGAGGAATAGTACTCGATAAGTCGAAAGTACGACTAAGGATCATCGAGTTTTCAGGCAAACTAGAAGTGGAATCCAATCAACTTAGAACTTAAAAGTATTATACATATAAACATGAAATCCACATCTAACTATTATACATTTTATCAGACACATCAGCGAGTATTGGGGTCAGCAGAAGTGGATTAGTACGAGCATATCATCATATCGACTTTATTATAGAGTGGATAGCGGTCACTGTGAGTTGTATTTTACTTTCACGTATTATATATTAAAGTTATTTTATATAGATATATATATACTGTTTACACGCATCGCATTTTATATAATTTATTGAATTGTTATATGTTTTATTAATTTCTATTTACGAGAACTAGTATGCGATCCGAAGAAACTAGCTACCTATTGGGTGTCAATAGGCTGTGTGATCACCAGTATTGAGTCAGTCTAGCGTGTTTGCATTTGAGAAATTATTTGATATGTATTGAATGATTTGAATATGAATTTCGAAATCAGATAATGATTTGATACGAGTGAGCACTCGGTTATGGTGTAACCTGGAGTCCCCGTATCTAGTGGGTTGGACCCACCAGTGAGTTGGACTCACAACTTGAGATTTATGATTGAGTTGAATGATATATGATTATTCAAGAGATGTGTCGCATGCTAGGATATTAGTTTCGTACGGATCAAATACCTGTTTATATGTTTTATGTTATTGTTTTCTTGAGATGTGATGTTATGTTTTTATATTAATACCGTTAGTAAATGCAAACTCACTCAGTATTTTCCCAAATACTGACCCCTCACCTTTGATGTCTTTCAGGTGCTTAGTTTGTGGACCTAGCTAGAGGCCAATTTTGAAGTCCGGAAGTCAGCTGTGTATGTATAGTTTCTGACTTCTGTGAATGCTGCAGTAGTAGTCCTGTATCGACAGAATAGTAGCCTAGACAACAGTTCATTTTGGTTGTATATATTACGTGCTGTCTTGTTTATATTTTTGATAGGCTACATATTTTATATGTGACCCACGGCCCCAGATGCCGGTGAGATGTTGTGAGACACTAACTGATGTATATAGTACCGCGAGGCCAGTTCGTACAGGGTACGGTAACTAGAGCCCGCAAGGTTTTGAACAGTTAGTGTACATATATGATTATATGTTATATATATAAATGTATTGCTTCCGTTGTTTAATATTAATTATTTATTATTTGCAAAAAATTATTAGTGATTTGAGGCTTGCTACGGGTTCCGGAGCTACCACTCCCGTTCCCTAGCGCCGGTTGCGGCTCAATAATTTGGGTCGTGACAGTTTGAATCGTTTGTATTGGTTTCTTAACATATTAAACGCTTGTCTTAAATTGCTAAAAAGATGAAACGCTAAAAAGGTGAAACATTTGGTTTTGTTTCGTAGCGTTTGTAAACATTTGGCTTAAATCGCTAAAAATATGAAACGTTTGGATTTCTTTTGTAACTTTTTTATACTTTCGGATTTGTTTCATAACGTTTTTAATGTTTGGCTTAAATTGTTAAAAAGGTGAAACGTTTGGTTTGGTTTTGTAACGTTTGTAAACGTTTGGCTTAAATCGCTAAAAAGGTGAAACGTTTGGATTTGCTTCGTAAGCTTTGATGTGTTTGGTTTTGTTTCGTAACGTTTTAATCGTTTGGATTGATTTTGTAACGTTTTAAATGTTTGGTTTAAATCACTTAAAAGGGGAAACGTTTGGATTTGTTTCGTAACGTTTGTAAACGTTTGGCTTAAATTGCTAAAAAGTGGAAATGTTTGGTTTTGTTTCGTAACGTTTGTAAACGTTTGGATTTGTTTTATAACATTTTAAACATTTGGATTTTTCGTAACTTTTGGCCTAAATTGTTAAAAAGGTGAAACGTTAGGATTTGTTTCGTAACGTTTGCAAACGTTTGGCTTAAATCGCTAAAAAGGTAAAACGTTTCGATTTTTTTCGTAACGTTTGTAAACATTTGGATTAAATCGTTAAAAATGTGAAACGTTTGGATTTGTTTCGTAACATTTGTAAACGTTTGGCTTAAATCGCTAAAAAGGTGAAACGTTTGTTTTTATTTCGTAGCGTTTGTAAACGTTTGGCTTCAATCGCTAAAAAGATGAAACGTTTGGATTTGTTTTGTAATGTTTGTATCCGTTTAGCTTACATTGCTAAAAAGAGGAAACGTTTGGATTTTTTTTCGTAACGTTAGTAAATGTTTGGCTTAAATTGCTAAAAATATGAAACGTTTGGATTTGTTTCGTAACGTTTGTCTTAAATTGCTAAAAATGTGAAATGTTCGGATTTGTTTCGTAACGTTTGTAAACGTTTGGCTTAAATCGCTAAAAAGGTGAAACATTTAGATTACTTTTGTAATGTTTTAAACTTTTCAATTGGTTTCGTAACGTTTTAAACATTTGGCTTAAATCGCTAAAAAGGTGAAATGTTTGGATTTGTTTTGTAACGTTTGTAAACGTTTGGCTTTAATCGCTAAAAAGGTAAAGCGCTTGAATTGGTTTTGAGCGTTTGTAAACATTGGGCTTAAATCGCTAAAAAATGAAAACGTTTAGATTTGTTTCGTAACATTTTAAACTTTTGGATTAGTTTCGTAAAGTTTTAAATCGTTGGATTTGTTTAGCAACTTTTGTGAAGTTTTGGCTTAAATCGCTAAAAATGTGAAACGTTTGGAATTGTTTGGTAACGTTTGTAAATGTTTGGCTTAAATCGTTAAAAAGGGGAAACGTTTGGATTTCTTTCGTAACGTTTGTAAAGTTTTGGCATTAATCGCTAAACAGGTGAAACGTTTGGATTTGTTTTGAATGTTCGTAAACGTTTGGCTTAAATCGCTAAAAAATGAAAACTCTTGGATTTGTTTCGTAACGTTTTAAACTTTTGAATTTGTTTCGTAACGTTTTAAACGTTTGTATTTGTTTTGCAACGTTTGTAAACTTTTGGCTTTAATCTCTAAAAAGGTGAAACGTTTGGATTTGTTTCGTAACATTTGTAAACATTTGGCTTCAATCGCTAAAAAGGTGAAACGTTTGGATTTGTTTCGTAACGTTTTAAACATTTGGATTGGTTTCGTAATGTTTTAAATGTTTGGCTTAAATCGCTAAAAAGGTGAAACGTTTTGTTTTGTTTTGTAACGTTTGTAAACGTTTCACCTTTTTAGCGATAACCAAACGTTTACAATCGTTACGAAACAAAACCAAACACATACATACGTTACGAAACAAAACCAAACACATCAAACGTTACAAAACCAGTCCAAACGTTTAAAACATTACGAAACAAATCCAAACTTTTTAACTCTTCAGAAATTTAAGCCAAACGTTTACAAACGTTACAAAATAAATCCAAACGTTTCACATTTTTAGCGATTTAAGCCAAACGTTTACAAACGTTACGAAACAAATCCAAACGTTTAAAACGTTATAAAATAAATCCAAACATTCCACCTTTTTAACAATTTAAGCCAAAAGTTTAAAACGTTACAAAACGAATCCAAACATTTAAAACGTTATGAAACAAATCCAAACGTTTTCCCTTTTTATGAATTTTAAGCCAAACGGTTACAAACGTTACGAAACAAATCCAAACGTTTCACCATTTTAGCAATTTAAGCCAAACGTTTACAAATGTTACGAAACAAATCCAAACGTTTAAAACGTTACGAAACAAATCCAAATGTTTCACCTTTTTAGTGATTTAAGCCAAACGTTTACAAATGTTTCGAAACAAAACCAAACATTTCACCTTTTAGCGATTTAATCCAAACATTTAAAACATTACAAAACCAATACAAACGTATAAAATGCTTACAAACGTTATGAAAAAAATCCAAACGTTTCCCCTTTTTAGTGATTTAAGCCAAACGTTTACAAACGTTACGAAAGAAATCCTAACGTTTCAGCTTTTTAGCTATTTAGGCCAATCATTTACAAACGTTAAGAATCAAATCCAAACGTTTCACCTTTTAGCGATTTAAGCCAAACATTTAAAACGTTACGAAACCAATCCAAATGTTTCACATTTTTAGTGATTTAAGCGAGATGTTTACAAATGTTACAACCAATTTTTAGCGATTTAAGCCAAACGTTTACAAATGTCAAGAAACAAATCCTAAAGTTTCACCCTTTTAGCTATTTAAGCCAAACTTTACAAACGTTACAAAACCAATCCAACCGTTTCACATTTATAACGATTTAAGCCAAACGTTTACAAACGTTACAAAAGAAAACTAATTTTTACCGATATAAGCCAAACGTTTACAAACGTTATGAAACAAATCCAACTATTTCCCATTTTTAGCAATTGAAGACAAATGTTTACAAACGTTACGAAACAAAACAAAACGTTTCACCTCTTTAGCGATTTAAGAAAAACGTTTACAAACGTTACGAAACAAATCCAAACGTTTCACCTTTTTAGCTATTTAAGCCAAATGTTGAAAATGTTGCAAAACCAATCCAAACGTTACGAAACAAATCCTAACATTTCACCAATTTAGCGATGTAAGTCAAACATTTACAAACGTTATGAAACAAATCAAAACATTTCACCGATTTAGCGATTTAAGCTAAACGGTTTTAAGCATTACGAAACAAATTTAACGTTTCCCCTTTTTAGTGATATAAGCCAAACGTTTAAAACGTTACAAAACCAATCCAAATGTTTCATAGTTTTAGTGATTTAAGCCAAACGTTTACAAACGTTACGAAACAAATACAAACGTGTCACCTTTTTAGCGGTTCATGTCAAACATTAACATACTTTGCGAAACAAATCCAAACGTATCACCTTTTTAACTATTTAAGCCAAACATTTAAAACGTTACGAAACCAATGCAAACGTTTCAAATTTTTAGCGATTTAAGCCAAACGTTTACAAACGTTTCAAAACAAAACCAAACGTTTCACCTTTTTAGCGATTGAAGCCAAACATTTACAAACGTTACGAAACAAAACCAAATGTTTCACCTTTTTAGCGATTTAAGCCAAACGTTTACAAACGTTATAAAACAAATTCAAACGTTTCACCTTTTTAACGATTTACACATGTTGCAAAAAAACCCCAAATGTTTCACCTTTTTAGCGATTTATGGAAAACGTTTAAAACATTACGAAAACAATCCAAACGTTTCATATGTTTAGCGATTTAAGCAAAACGTGTACAAACGTTACGAAACAATTACAAACGTTTCACCTTTTTAGCGATTGAAGCCAAACGTTTACAAACGTTACAAAACAAAACCAAAGGTTTCACCTTTTTAGCGATTTAATCCAAACATTTAAAATGTTACGAAACCAATCCAAACACTTAATACGTTACGAAACAAATCTAAACGTTTAAAAAGTTACGAAACAAATTCAAACTTTTAAAACGTTACGAAACAAATCGAAACATTTCACATTTTTAGAAATTTAAGCTAAACCTTACGAAAAAAATCCAAACGTCACCTTTTTAGGGATTTAAGCCAAATGTTTGTAAACGTTACGAAATAAAACTAAACGTTTCACTTTTTTAGCAATTTAAGACAAACGTATACAAACGTTATAAAACAAATCCAAATGTTTCACCTTTTTACCAATTTAAGCCAAACGTTTATAAACGTTACGAAACAAATCCAAACGTTTCATCTTTTTAGCGATTTAAGCCAAAAGTTTACAAACGTTAGGAAATAAAACCAAACGGTTCACCTTTTTAGCAATTTAAGCCAAACATTTATTACGTTTGGATTTGTTTCGTAGCGTCTGTACATGTTTCAGCCTTTTGTAACGTTTCTAAACATTTCGCTTAAATCGCTAAAAATGTGAAACGTTTGGCTTAAATTTCTAAAAAGGGGAAACGTTTGGATTTGTTTTGTAACATTTTAAACATTTGTACTGGTTTCGCAACGTTTTAAACGTTTGGCTTAAATTGTTGAAAAGGTGAAACGTTTTGATTGCTTTTGTATTGTTTTAAATGTTTGGCCTAAATCGCTAAAAAGGTGAAACATTTGGATTTGTTTCGTAACGTTTTAAACGTTTGGATTGGTTTTGTAACGTTTGTAAACGTTTGGATTAAATCGCAAAAAAGGTGAAACGTTTGGATTGGTAACGTTTTAAACGTTTGACTTAAATCGCTAATAAGGTGATACGTTTGGATTCGTTTACAAACATTACAAAACAATTCCAAATGTTTAACCTTTTTAACGATTTAAGTCAAACGTTTACAAGCGTTATGAAACAAATCCAAGCGTTTCACCTTTTTAGCGATTTAAGCCAAATGTTTACAAACGTTACAAAACAAATTCAAACGCTTCCCCTTTTTAGAAATTTAAGCCTAACGTTTACAACCGTTACAAAACCAACCCAAACGTTTCACCTTTTTAGCGATTGAAGCCAAACGTTTAAAGCCTTACGAAACAAATCCAAACGTTTACAAACGTTACGAAACAAATCCAAACGTTTAAAACATTACGAAACAAATCCAAATGTTTCACTTTTTTAGCGATTTAAGTCAAACGTCTAAAATGCTACGAAATAAATCCTAACGTTTAAAACGTTACAAAACAAATCTTAAATGTTATGAAAGAAATCCAAACAGTTCACATTTTTAGCGATTTACGCCAAACATTTAAAACGTTAACAAACCAATCCAAACGTTTGAAACGTTGAGAAAAAAATCAAAACATTTCACCTTTTTAGCGATTTAAGCCAAACGTTTAAAACATTACGAAACCAATCGAAACGTTTCACATTTTTAACCATTTAACCCAAACATTTACAAACGTTGAGAAACAAAACCAAAAGTTTCACATTAATAGCGATTAAGCCAAACGTTTACAAACGTTACGAAACAAATCCAAACGTTTCCCCTTTTTAGCGATTTAACCCAAATTTTTACAAACATTACGAAACAAAATCAAACGTTTAAAACGTTACAAAAGAAATCTTTTAAACGATTTAAGCCAAACGTTTAAAACGCTATGAAACCAATCCAAACGCTTAAAACGTTAGAAAAGAAATCTAAACGTTTGAAACGTTATGAAACAAATCCAAACGTTTCACATCTTTAGCGATTTAAGCCAAACGTTTACAAATGTTATGAAACAAATCCAAACATCACCTTTTTAACGATTTCAGCCAAACATTTGTGAACGTTACGAAAGAAAACCAAACGTCTCACCTTTTTACCGATTTAAGCGAAACTTTTAGAAACGTTACGAAACAAATCCAAATGTTTCACCTTTTTAGCGATTTAGGCCAAAAGTTTACAAACGTTACGAAACAAAATCAAATGGTTCACCTTTTTAGCGATTTACGCCAAACATTCAATACGTTTGGATTTGTTTCGTAGCCTTTGTAAATGTTTCACCTTTTTGTAACGTTTGTAAACATTTGGCTTAAACCGCTAAAAAGGTGAAACGTTTGGCCTAAATTGTTAAAAAGGGAAAATGTTTGGATTTGTTTCGTAACATTTTAAACATTTGTATTGGTTTCGCAACGTTTTAAACGATTGGCTTAAATCGCTAAAAAGGTGAAACGTTTAATATTGCTTTTTTATCGTTTTAAAAGTTTGGCTTAAATCGCTAAAAAAGGGGAAACGTTTGGATTGGTTACGTAATGTTTTAGACGTTTGGCTTAAATCGCTAATAAGGTGAAACGTTTGGATACGTTTACAAATGTTACAAAACAAATTCAAACGTTTCACTTTTTTAGCGATTTAAGCCGAACGTTTACAAACGTTACAAAACAAGACCAAACTTTTTGCATTTTTAGCGGTTTAAGCCAAACGTCTACGTTTAAAACGTTACGAAACCAATTAAAACGTTTCCACTTTTTAGCGATTTAAGCCAAACGTATACAAACATTTCAAGACAAAACCAGACGTTTCACATTTTTAGCAATTTAAGCCAAACATTTAAAACGTTACGAAATCAATCCAAAAGTTTCCCCTTTTTAGCAATTTAAGCCAAACATTTAAAACGTTACAAAACCAATCTAAATGTTTCACCTTTTTATCGATTTAATCCAAACGTTTAAAACGCTACGAAACAAATCGTAAAGTTTATAACGTTATGAAACAAATCCAAACATTTAAAAAGTTACGAAAAAAATCCAAACGTTTGAAACGTTACGAAACAAATCCAAACGTTTATAACGTTACGAAACTAATCCAAACGTTTTAGCTTTTTAGCGATTTAAGACAAACGTTTACAAATGTTACAAAATGAATCCAAACGTTTCATATTTTTAGCGATTTAAGCCAGACATTTACAAACATTACGAAACAAAACCAAACATTTTACCTTTTTAGCAAATTATGCCAAATGCTTACAAACGTTACGAAAAAGGTGAAACGTTTGGATTTGTTTGATAAAGTTTTAAACGTTTGGATTTGTTTCGTAACGTTTTAAACGTTTGGATTTGCTTCGTAACATTTTGAACGTTTGGATTTGTTTCGTAACGTTTTAATCGTTTGGATTTGTTTCGTAACGTTTTAAACGTTAGGATTTATTTCGTAGCGTTTTAAACATTTAAATTAAATCACTAAAAAGGTGAAACGTTTGAATTAGTTTTGTAACGTTTTAAATGTTTGGCTTAAATCGCTAAAAAGGTGAAACGTTTGGATTTGTTTCGTAGCGTTTTAAACGTTTGGATTGGTTTTGTAACGTTTGTAAACGTTTGGCTTAAATCGCTAAAAAGGTGAAACGTTTGGATTTGTTTAGTAACGTTTTAAGCGTTTGGATTGGTTTTGTAACGTTTGTAAATGTTTGGCTTAAATCACTAAAAAGGTGAAACGTTTGGGCATTTACAAACGTTACAACAAAACAAATCTAAACATTTGACCTTTTTAGAAATTTAAGCCAAACGTTTAC
The DNA here is from genome assembly GCF_937616625.2 of Mercurialis annua. Classification (NCBI taxonomy): domain Eukaryota; kingdom Viridiplantae; phylum Streptophyta; class Magnoliopsida; order Malpighiales; family Euphorbiaceae; genus Mercurialis; species Mercurialis annua. Next base: position 22,225,221 of record NC_065570.1, read on the forward strand.
AAATGTTACGAAACAAATCCAAAATTTTCATTTTTTTAGCGATTTAAATCAAACGTTTACGTTTAAAACATTACGAAACCAATCCAAACGTATCCCCTTTTTATTTAGGCCAAACTTTTACAAACGTTGGGAAACAAAACAAAACATTTCATGTTTTCAGCAATTTAAGCCAAACGTTTACAAACATTACGAAACAAAACCAAATGTTTCCCCCTTTTTAGCGATTTAAGCCAAACATTTAAAACGTTAAAAAACCAATCCAAACGTTTAAAACGCTACGAAACAAATCCTCACGTTTAAAATATTATGCAACAAATCCAAACATTTAAAACGTTACGAAACAAATCCAAACGTTTGAAACGTTACAAAACAAATCCACACGTTTAAAACGTTACAAAACAAATCCAAACGTTTAAAATGTTACAAAACAAATCCAAACATTTAACCTTTATAGCGATTTAAGTCAAATGTTTACAAACATTACAAAATGAATACAGATGTTTCCCCCTTTTAGCGATTTAAGCAAAACGTTTACAAACGTTATGAAACAAAACCAAATGTTTCATGTTTTTAGCGAGTTAAGTCAAATGCTTACAAACATTACAAAAAAGGTTAAACGTTGGGATTTTTTTCGTATAGTTTTAAACGTTTGGATTTGTTTCGTAACATTTTAAATGTTTGGATTTGTTTCGTAAGGTTTTAAACGTTTGGATTTATTTCGTAATGTTTTAAATGTTTGGATTTGTTTCGTAATGTTTTAAACATTAGGATTTGTATCTTAGCGTTTTAAACGTTTGGATTAAATCGTTTAAAAGGTTAAACGTTGGATTGGTTTTGTAACGTCTTAAATGTTTGGCTTAAATCGCTAAAAAGGTGAAATGTTTGGATTTGTTTCGTAACATTTTAAAGGTTTGAATTGGGTTTGTAACGTTTGGCTTAAATCGCTAAAAAGGTGAAATGTTTGGATTTGTTTCGTAACGTTTGAAATTTGTCTTAAATCACTAAATAGGTGAAACGTTTGGATACGTTTACAAACGTTACATCAAAATAAATTCAAATGTTTCACCTTTTTAGCGATTTAAGCCAAACGTTTACAAACGTTACTAAACAAATCCAAACTTTCATATTTTTATCGATTTAAGCCAAACGTTTACGTTAAAACATTATGAAACCAATCCAAACGTTTCCCCCTTTTTAGTGATTTAAGCCAAACGTTTATAAACGTTACGAAACAAATCCAAACGTTTCATCTTTTTAGCGATTTAAGCCAAAAGTTTACAAACGTTAGGAAATAAAACCAAACGGTTCACCTTTTTAGCAATTTAAGCCAAACATTTATTACGTTTGGATTTGTTTCGTAGCGTTTGTACATGTTTCAGCCTTTTGTAACGTTTCTAAACATTTCGCTTAAATCGCTAAAAATGTGAAACGTTTGGCTTAAATTTCTAAAAAGGGGAAACGTTTGGATTTGTTTTGTAACGTTTTAAACGTTTGGATTGGTTTTGTAACGTTTGTAAACGTTTGGATTAAATCGCAAAAAAGGTGAAACGTTTGGATTGGTAACGTTTTAAACGTTTGACTTAAATCGCTAATAAGGTGATACGTTTGGATTCGTTTACAAACATTACAAAACAATTCCAAATGTTTAACCTTTTTAGCGATTTAAGTCAAACGTTTGCAAGCGTTATGAAACAAATCCAAGCGTTTCACCTTTTTAGCGATTTAAGCCAAATGTTTACAAACGTTACAAAACAAATTCAAACGCTTCCACTTTTTAGAAATTTAAGCCTAACGTTTACAACCGTTACAAAACCAACCCAAACGTTTCACCTTTTTAGCGATTGAAGCCAAACGTTTAAAGCCTTACGAAACAAATCCAAACGTTTACAAACGTTACGAAACCAATCCAAACGTTTAAAACGTTACGAAACAAATCCAAATGTTTCACTTTTTTAGCGATTTAAGTCAAACGTCTAAAATGCTACGAAATAAATCCTAACGTTTAAAACGTTACAAAACAAATCTTAAACGTTATGAAAGAAATCCAAACAGTTCACATTTTTAGCGATTTACGCCAAACATTTAAAACGTTAACAAACCAATCCAAACGTTTGAAACGTTGAGAAAAAAATCAAAACATTTCACCTTTTTAGCGATTTAAGCCAAACGTTTAAAACATTACGTGTAACACCCCGTATTTTTTCGGCTTGTTACGATGAGTTTTTCAATGTGTTTTGGGTTAATGTTTGGTGGTTTAGTTCCTTGGAACTTTGGTTTAGGTTGCACAATAGTTATTTCGATGTTTGGGCTTGTTTTGAGTGTGGTTCGGGCCGTGTGGATCGACCTTGGGCTTAAGGCCCAGAAAATCAATAATTTTGGAAGCAGGGGGTGTATCACGGTCGTGATACACCATCACGGGCGCGATTCAGTCATCTCGGGCGCGACGCGGCACTGTAGGGTTCGCTGTTTTGTTATAAATAGCTCCTTAACTCGATTCTTTCAGCCCTTTTTCATCCTATCAGACCTAATGCGACCCTACACTCAGATAAACCCTATTTTTATCATTCCTTTATGATCCTTGATGGTTTTTAACAATTGATTGGTGATTGTTTATCCGTTTTGCGATTTCTACGCGTTTTGCTTGTGGTGTTCTTCGTTGGTGTGATTTGTGGCTTCATTATTTCGGTCCAGACCCTTAACCTATGGTTTATTATCCTTATTATCATATTATTCATCACTCTAAGGTATTGTCTTCATCCCTTTTGTATTGGGTTATTGTTGTTGTTGTGTTATGCGTAGAATTGTATGATTTAGGGTGTTTTGAGGATTGAAACCTTATGTTTGATGGTCTGAGTTTTGTGATCTGATATATATGTTTAAAATGGAGTTTAGTATGATTATTTTCTGATGTGTAATCATTGGAATTGGTTTGGCATGGTTTAAGCGATGATTATGCGTTTTCAAGCTTTTTGCGTTATGGTTTCGCTTAGCGATTTGTTTATTATGTTAAATCTGATTTGACATGATATTTTTATGTTTCTCAATTATAGCTACTGATCTTAATATTTTATAATTGAATATGGGACTTGTAATTAAGTTGTTATGTAAAGTCTCTACGATTTGCGAAATTGTCAATTTTATGAAAGTTAAACGCTACAATTGTAAAATGGTTTTCAAACGCTATACCTACTGATGTAGTATTTTATATATGATGTTTTGATGTTTTTAAATCAGTAGTAACATACTTTGGTTAATCGATTGTTGGTTTTGAGACGTTTGGCTAGTTTAGGCAATTTTCGGCAAATTTCCATATTCGATTATTTGAGTACTTTGGCTTAATTTCGGTTTTGATCAAATTGTTAATGGCTGGAAACTTTGTTTATAAAATGGTTCAAACATATTTAAAAAGATGTTAATCTTATCTTAGGTTGTGGTTTAACTTGATTAAACGATATAAGGCATATAAGGTGTTATATGTTATGTAAGGTTTTGATTGAACTATTTAAATTTCAAGTTGATACTTGAGAGATGTTGAATCATTTTGATTCTATTTAAGGTGATATATTTAAGTGTGCCTTGGGTGTTACTTGCCAAGTGTTGGCAAGGTATTTGACTTGTGGTTATTATGTTTCGTGGCATTATTAAGTTAGGGTATGAGTTCTTATTTAAAAAGACTTTGGTTATTTAAGGATTGATTTAAGACTTTGGTTTTCACTCTGGATTATGGTTGGGTCGGGTTAGACGTGTGTCGCCCGACATGTGTTGTTGAGCTATACTGCAGTTAAGGCTAACACACTACTTTGGGAAATCTCTTTATTTTAAATAAAGTATTTAAGTTATGAAAGGACTTTGGCTTTGTTTTAAAGATAAGAACTCACCTAAGCTTAATTTGCCTAACTTTGTTATATGGAATACTTTG